>NC_039362.1:201369119-201969119 GCF_003573695.1 Papaver somniferum
TATAATTATGTCGGAGATCGGCATCCGTCGTTTGTTTTTAGGGAACTTGGTAGGTTTACATAATTGTGTATGTTTGAACTGGAGTCTTGCTTGAGTTCTTTCAATGCTCTAGTAAAAACCTCAGCGATTAATAATTTTTTAATTGTTATATCTTTTAACAATTCTGAGACGGCATCCTGCTCTTGCATCTAATCATACTAATCAAGACCATGTTAGTACTGACATAATCAAGACCATGTTAATTGACTGTTATTTAATTTTTGCTTGTGTCTAGCTTAATAACTTTTGACTTTTGATTGAAAAGAATTCAGACCTTATTTGATTGAATCATATACATGTATATGCAGTTTCCTATATGACTACACAAGAGAATTCGAGTTGGGAGCCAGAGTATGATGATGATGAGTATGCTGAAAATGAGACTGCAGCCCTGGAGGCTCAAGCCTTGCAGAATTTAGGAGAGTCAGAGGATGAAGACGAAGATTCCGATGGTAGTCGCACCAGTTCCGATGGTGATAGCTCCAGTTCTGATGATGAATCGACTGAAAGTCCTGAACAGCCTGGTAATGCTATACTAGCTTGTCTGTTTTTGTTTGCTTTGGACTTAAAAAATATGAGTACACTCTTACACCATGTTTACTCTTATTTTGGGTTTTTGAACTATAAAAAGACACAGGAGCTCCAAACAATACAGTAGAGTCTAAGGAGAATAATGTTCGAGGTTTAACAAGATTGAAGAAGCTAAAGAAAAATTTTGACGGCGAGAAGCATGTGATAGAATTTGATAATTTTGGTCGATTTAAGGGGAAATATAAAGCTGAAATTGCTAGTTACATGGGTGTATTGGTACGTCGAGACGTTGGTCTAAGGCACTTGAAGTGGAAGGAAGTGAATTCAGTGATGAGGGATAAGTTATGGCACGAACTATTGGTATGTATATGCTGATCTATATTGATTTTTAATATTATATTTGTTATTAATTTGTTACCTGCCGTTAACATCTCCATATTTTGGCAGCGGTTTTATGAAATTGAGGAGACTATGAGAAGACAAATTATGAAATATTTTGGGGAACATTTGCGCAACTTCAGAAGAAAGTTGTATGTAAAGTTCATAGTGCCCAATTTGGGTAAACCTGCTAAACTAAATACTGTTCCTAAACAATATCGTGTCATTGTGAACCAAGAACAATGGGACAAGTTCGTAAAGTGGAGGTTGTCTGATAAATGCAAGGTTGTATATTGCACGTTTTAGTTTGGAAATATTGATATTAATTTCATTAATTAGTCTAACTTTTTTATGAATGAAATTCTTTAAATCTGTATGCTTAGGAGTTGTCCATTAGGGGAGCTAAGGCGCGTAAGAACCACAAATATAACCACAGGACGGGAAGAGCAGGGTATGCAGGGCTGTTGGAAAAATTAGTAAGTCCAGTTTGTTATACAAAATTATTATTATTTCCAGTTTAAATTATAGTATTATCTATCTAATTTTTCTTCTTGTGTATTTTATAATTACTAGATTAATGAGAAAGAGATCCTTGAAGATGAAAATCCTTCACGGTCTTTACTATGGAGGAAGGCACATCAAAACAAAAATGGAGAATATGATGACGATGATGTTAGGGAAAAAGCAGCTCAGCTTGTAAGACGACTGAAACTATCTAGCTATTTGTTTTGTGCTTGAGTAAATGTGAAAATAATTTTGATTTAATTGATTATCACTTCTAATCCCTTAATTCTTTTTTTGTGCAGGAGGATTTTGATAAGCAGCTGGAAGATGGAACTTTGAGAAAACAACCAGGCAATGATTCTATCACCCTTGTGTTTGGGGAAGAACATGCTGGGCGTGTAAGATGTATAGGCAAGGGAGTGACTCCAACAACGTACTGGCACCTGCCACGGAAAGGAGCATCCAAGGAGCACATTGAACTGAAGAAACAACTGGAAGATGAAAGACGCGCGAACCAAATGGAGAGAGATAGGAAGGATGCAGAAATGAAGGAAATGAAGGCAGCAATGAAGGCACAAGAAGAAATGATGAGCAACTTAATGTCTCAGCTAAAATCTCAAGGCATATTGAAAAAGAAAATCAAAAGCAAAAAGGCACGGGTATGTTTAACATCATCCAAGTAATTTTGATTAAGTATGTATTTCCTAATAATTCTGCAGTATCTAATATGTCAACTGCACTATATAGAAATCTCCTATTAGAGAGAAGTCTCTTATGCTTGAATTCCCTGTTACAAGCATTTCTCCGACTGAAAGGAATGAATCTAATACAAATAGAAATGACCCTGAATCTGAAAATGTATCTCAGTCTACGGGATCGAAAGATAGTTCTGAACTCCAAATGGTATGTTTCTTTTGCAGGTATTTAAAATATATAGTGCTTTGAGAGTTCCATTTTTTGTTGATGTTAATATAGCGTATATTTTTGTAGTCTGGAAAATACAAACAAAAGTCTCCTGCATCTGAGCATCTACCCCTTAGTTCACCAGAAAATTCTCAATCGAAAGACAAAACTGAACTTTCAACGGTATGTCCTTTTCACAGGCATTTAAGCATTTTGAGATTTGAATCTGTTGATGTCAATATAACATTTCTGTTTTGAAGATTGGTAAATGCAAACTGGCTCATGCTTCACTGAGAAATATCATTGCATGGGGTTCGGTTCTTCCATCAGTGCCAGGTCAGAAGGTTCATGGAGATCCACTCCGGGATGATTGTGTCAGAGTGACGGTTGAAAAGTCGATATTAAAGAATCATTGTTTGCCAGTCCCATCTACTCATCTCAAAACAGTAGAGGATGCTGAAAAATCTATAGTAGCTTGGCCTAAAGAGTTTGTGATCTCTTGCTCTAGTGTAAGTTGCTTTATTATACATGTTTATTACCTTCTGCATCCTGACCATATAACTGTTAACATGGTTTTTTCCCTTAATTATACATCCACTGGCTTGCTGCAGGGCCATCCACTTTCAGACCCCGGTGAACATGATTCTGACCCAAACGATGAATATGATTCTGACCCAAACACTAAGAAGACAAAGAAGAAGAAACCTTCATATATGAAGAGCGGGGAACTAAAGTCTCGGAGATCCAGCAAGAGACTCAAGACTGCAGCCTAATTATTAATAGAAATAGTCGTGGACTATAGGATTTGGATGTTTAAACTTTTAAGTCTCTCTTTGAAAGTTTGTTTTCTCAAGGTTACTGCACAATTATCAGATTGAGATGTTTATTATATTGTGAAATGAAATTATTTTGGTACAATTCTAATTGTAGTCTTCATTAATTTTTTATGGATGGTTATTTAGGTGATTTTTGAATAGCTACATTGAAAACACTTGATGTGTTCAAAAGGTGAACAATAGCTACATTCAAAACACTTGATGTGTCCAAAAGGTGAACAAAAGCTACATTCAAAAAACTTGATGTGTCCAAAAGGTGAACAATAGCTACATTGAAAACACTTGATGTGTCTAAAAGTTGAACAATAGCTACATTCAAAAAACTTGATGTGTCCAAAAGGTGAACAATAGCTACATTGAAAACACTTGATGTATCCAAAAGGTGAACAATAGCTACATTCAACACACTTGATGTGTCTTTCGAAAAAAATTAGCCACGGTGCTACAAATTTTTAGTAGCCATAACTTATTAATTGGCCATGTAAAATGTTTATCATGTGTCCAAAAATATGGATGGCCATGGTACCATAGATTAAACGTGACTACAAATCATGTATTAGCCATGTTAAATTATTTTCCGTGTGTCCAAATGATAGAGATGGCCATGGTTGAGAAAAATTAGTGTGACCGCAACTCATGAATTGGCCATGATAAAATGAATTTTGCGTGTCCAATTGATGACAAAGGCCACGACTATAATAAAATTTACGTGACTTTAAGGTAAACTTTAGCCACATATAATTAAATTGTGTGTCTATAAGGATCCTATGGCCACGGTGATAGTGAAAATGCTTAACTACTAAAAAAATATTGAGTACCATATAGACACGGTTTTAGAGTTATGGCCATGGTTAATCATATTTTATAGCCACTCAAAGTTTATGCAGCCATAGGGATACCTTTTTGTCTCGGCACCTGATGCCACATTTTTGGAGTGAAAAAAATCCATGACCAAAAGCCTATGGACACGGTGATTAAGTGTGGCCACTGTAAAGATTTGTACTAGTGGAAAATGTTTCTTGGGAACATTCAAAATCAGATTAATGACCTTGAAGACGCATTGATGCTTGAGATATGATCGAAGAATCTTCTCAGATTCAGATTACAAGAGCTAAACATGTTTTTTAAAGTTTGGAATTGGCTAAGAAATGGGTTCAGAGAGCTAAAGATAAATGAGCTAAGGATGGGGGAAAAATTCAAGGTATCTCCACCAAATTGCTTCTTACAAGTATAAGTCTAATTCTATTAATTTCTTGAGAATTGATGATTCTTTATGCTACCAAACACCTAAAGATTTGTATGCTTTCTATATTTGTTGTGTTTAGGCTAATGCTTGACTAACTATGCCTTCTATTTCTTTCACTAACTGTATTGATATTGAAAGACCTTTTTTATGAAGAATAGGTGAAAGATGGCATATGGCATTTTGGAAAACATAAGGTATGGGTCCTGATGGCTTCACCATTGATTTTTTTCAATATACTTGGGATATAATTAAATATGATTTGATGTTAGTTATCAAAGAATATGAAACTACTTCAGAATTAATTGCACCAACCAATCTAAAATTGATTCCTATATGCAATGAACTTTAAGTCTTCATATTTTTAGACCAATAAGTCTTATCCGAGGTGTTTACATAATAATCTCTAACCTTCTCTCCGAGAGACTAAAAATGGTTGTGCCAAGTATAATTTCTGATTTCCATAGAGCTTTTGTCCATGAGAAATAAATAGATGATGGAATCTTAATAGCCACAGAGCTTATCTATTCCAGAAGAAGAGACAACAAGCCTGGAATTGTCTACAAAATTGATTTTGAGAAGGCGTTTGATAACACTAACAAGAATTGCATTGATATTTTTCTTGAGAGATTTGGTTTTGGATGTATTTGGAGGACTGAATTAAATGGTGCATTTCTTGTGAAAGATTTTATATTCTTATCAATGGTGAGGCTACGAATATTCTCAATAGTCAGAAAGGCATTGGATAGGGGGACCCTATATATAATTATTATTTTGCATTATGATTTCAGAGATTCTGTATTTAATGATCAAGAAAGCTGCTTCATTAGGACTTATTTATGGATTCAAAGTCTTTTCAAATGGAATTGTAATTAATCACTTATAGTTTCCATATGATCTAATTATTTTCTTGGACGACTCTGAGGAGCGGACTGTGAATTTCAAGAACATTATGTTTGCTTTTTGAGGTAGTAACTGGCTTGAACGTGAACTTCAGGAAGAGTACATTGGCAGGATTTAGTAAAAACCATATTGATTTGTAATTGGATGTGCTTTAACTGAATTTTGGCATTACACTTGGGAGAAAATCCAAGTTTGTAGTTGTTTGAGATGTTATCATTCAAAAATGTCAGCAAATATTTAACACATGCAAAAGAAGATATCTCCTGAAAGGACAAAGGCTAATAATGGTATATATTGTCATTGCTAGCTTACATATTCATTATCTCTCTATGTTCCAAATGCCAGTTGTAGGATCAGAATCTCGCAACAATAATGTCTCAACGAAATTATCAAAGGCACATCACAATAGCGTCGCAGAACAACTTCAGGAAGAATATAACAAACGACGTCAGCTAGGATCATGAGAAAGATGTGATAGTCCTGCGAAAATTAGAGAGCTTACGAAATTAACATTTGTAAGGTTGCGAGAATGTCGCAAGCCATATCCGAAAATAAAGGACAGATTAGTTGTCATCCACTATGTATTTCCCTATAAATAGTCGTTCAAGTTGTAAAGATGAGGGAGATCTTTTTTGAGTAAGAAACAAGTAAACAGGAGAGAGAAAGTCCAGAACAGAGATCATTCTTGATTTCTTTATCTTTTCTTGTAAAAATATTCAAAGATTGTTCAATAAAATAAAGAGTTTAAACCTAAAATGAGTTGATTAATAATAAAATCATACGAGGGGTATAGTGTAGGATTTCCTGCAACTACATAATGGCGCTAGAAACAGGGAGATTGAAGATCGAAAGTTGAAGATTGTTGATTGAGAATATTCAAGTCAAGAAAGTGATTAAATAAATTAGTGAATCAGTTAGAAGAAAGATGAATAGAATTAATAAAAATGGCAAAAGATTGGAGTGTAATATGATAACAAAATCGATGATTAATGAATTCCATGAAAACATCAAAGGAAGAATGCATAAACGAATTTTTGAAGGAAGAAAAGTTATGGCGGTAGAAAAAACATCACCTTTGAAAGATTGGGAAAAGCAAAAAATTGCATTCATGGCGGAAGAAATACCAAAAGAAAATTTGAACCACACATCTCCGTTGGTCATCACAGTGCCTATTACACAAAAAGAGAAGAAGACAACAATAAAATCCACAGGAGAATGGATGTTCAACAGAACTTTAATCGATACAGGAAGTTCAGTTGATATAATATTTTATCACGCATTCCGGGGAATGGGATTTAAAGATGAAGAAATGTCCAGTTCAACATATTTTGTTCACGGCTTCGGAAAATCCACAACAAAACCTAAAGGAGAGATAGTGGTACGAATTCCACTTGGAGAAATCGAAACACATACAACATTGTGCGTGGTGGATATGGAATCACCATATAATATGTTATTAGGAAGATCATGGATACATGCGATAAAAGCTGTGGTATCAACGTTGCATCAATGTATTAAATTCCCCACTCCAAATGGAATAAGTGAAATCATAGGAGATGTTGACAATGCGAAATTATGTCATCAGATTGAAGTAAAGCATTATGAAGGACAAGCAAAAAAGAAACAATTTCGCAGAAAATTGGCAAAGGAAGCAAAGAAAGAAGAAGAATTTAGAGTATATATGAAGGGCAAAAGAAGGCAAAGGAATACCCAGCGAAATTTCGGAAGAAGGAGAAGAGCCTATGAAAACAATAAAAGAACCAACACCAATGGGAGAACCTAAACCCAGTTACACTGCCGCAGAACCAACAAAAGAAATAAATGTTGGGGACTATAGAGGAACCTCTAATATTGAGAATTGGAACCAAAATGGATAAGGAAGAAGAAGAAAGAACTGTTAACTTGTTGCGAGAATATAAAGATGTTTTCGCAGGAAGCATGGATGAGATACCGGGAATAGATCCATCAATTGCATGTCACAAGTTGGAGATTAACAAAAATATGAGACCATTTAAACAGAGAATAAGAAAAATTGCAACAACTTACCCAGAATGGAGATTAACAAATAGAAGAAGAACTACAGAAAATACTTGATGCAGGAATCATAAGAGAAGCTAAATACCCAGAATGGATAGCGAATATAGTCATTGTCCCAAAGAAAAAAAAAAGGAATCAGGATTTGCATAGATTTCACTGATTTAAACAAAGCTTGCCCCAAAGACAGATTTCCATTACCAGATGTTCCTCAAATGGTAGAATCCGCAGCGGGAAACGATAGGGTGTCATCTCTAGATGGATACAAAGGGTATAACCAAATCCCTCTCGCTGAAGAAGATCAAGAACATACTGCTTTCTTTTCCCCTAGAGGTTTATATTGTTGCACGAAAATGCTATTTGGTTTGCGAAATGCGGGAGCGACATACCAAAAAATGGTAGAGAAAGTGTTCGCAAAATGGATACACAAGATGTTAGAAGTATACGTGGATGACATGTTAGTAAAGAGTAAAGAATCTAAAGATCATGTACAATATTTGAGGGAGATTTTTGAACAAATGCGGCAATATAACATTAAATTGAATCCTGACAAGTGTACTATTGGAGTTGCATCGGGAAAATTTTTAGGCTACATTGTATCAAAGGAAGGAATACAGGTTGATCCAGAAAAAGTGCAAGCAGTTCGTGACATGCCAACACCAGCAACAATAAAAGATGTACAGAAGTTGAGTGGGCTTCTAGCTTCGCTGGAGAGATTCATTTCGCGATCATCAGAAAAATGCAAATATTTTTTCGATATACTCAAAAAGGGTGCAAAATTTAAATGGAGTGATGAATGTGAAAAGGCTTTTCAAGGAATCAAAGAACATCTTATGAATACAACTATTTTCCAAAAAGCAGAACCAGGAGAAGAATTATTGATCTACCTTGCGACAACGTCGCATGCATTAAGTGTTGTGTTATTGCGAATAGACGCAGGAGTGGAGAAACCCATTTATTACATTAGCAAAACTTTTAATACTGCTGAGAAGAATTACTCAAAGATTGAAAAGTTAATCTTAGCATTAGTTTATGCATCATTTAAGCTCCGCATATACTTTCAAGCACACAAGATAAAGGTATTAACAAAAATACCAATTGAATCAGTGATGAAGAATTCTAAAAGATCAGGAAGGGTGGAGAGATGGAATGCACAAGTAGGCCACTTTGATATTAAATATGAAATTTTGTCTTCACCAAAATCACAAGTTGTTGCGGATTTCTTGGCAGAATTTCCTTTAGAAGAAGATGAAGCAGTAGAAGAAATGATGGATGTAGAAGAAGAGCATGGAGATCCAAAAGATTTATTAACAGAACCAAATAGATGGGAAATATTGGTAGATGGATCATCAAATGGAGAAGGAAATGGATTGGAATTGTTTTAATTTTTCCAGAAGGAATAAAGATGGCTTTTTCATTCAGATTAGAATTTGCATCCACTAATAATGAAACAGAATATGAAGCTGTGATACATGCCTTAAAATTCGCAATAGAAATGAAACAAGAAAATGCAAGGACCAGTAGTGATTCACATCTAGTTATTCGCCAAATAAAAGGAGAGTATACTATAAATGAACCATCCTTGAAGAAATACAAGAAGCTGGTTGAAGAATTATCAGTGAAAATCCCAAAAATAAAATGGAGGCACATTTCAAGAAAGGATAATAGACTCGCAGACGCTTTTGCTTTCATCTCAAGCATGATGACAGATCCAACTGCGAGATGCATAAAAATACAAACACTTCTGTCACCATCAATCAATAAAGAAGAGGAAGATGTGGATGTGATGATAATAGATAATGAAAAAGAAGAACAAATAAATAATGTCGCAGACTGGAGAATGGAACTTCATGCATATTTGGCGAAAGGAGAAACACCAAGAAATAGATTGGAAACACACAAGTTAAAAAGCCGAGCAACGAATTATGAATTAAGAGATGGGTTGCTATACCGAAAATCCTTTAGTGGACCATCACTCAGATGTTTGACACGAGAGGAAGGAGAAAAGGTGCTGAAAATGTTACATAGTGGAGATGCTGGCAATCATAGTGGAGGAAGATCTTTGGCACATAGAGCAAAAATGCAAGGTTATTACTGGCCATACATGCATGAAGATGCAAAAAAATATCAAGACGTTGCGAAGATTGTCAGCGGCATGGAAAGAAAATACATGCACCAGGAGCACCATTGTCATCTTCAACCAGTGTGTGGCCCTTTGGAAAATGGGGCTTAGATATTGTGGGGCCATTTTTACCAGGAACTGGACAAAGAATACTTAATAGTCGCAACAGATTATTTCACAAAATGGACAGAAGTGAAGGCAGTACACATATTCGCGACAAAGATATCTTTACATTCATATTCGAAAATATCATTTGCAGATTTGGAATTCCTGCACAGTTGGTATCTGATAATGGGAAACAGTTTGAGGGCAGAATATAGAAATGTTACTTAATGCATTCAAGATAAAATGTGGAAAGTCACTCCTTTGTATCCACAAGCTAATGGGCAAGTAGAAGCAACAAATAAAACAATTGCAGATATATTAAAGAAGAAATTGGAAGGACATCACAGAGCATGGTGCGAACAAGTACATAATGCAACAAAATAGGGCTTATAATACAACTAGAAGAGAAGCTACTGGAATGTCACCTTTTTGTTTAACATACGGAGTTGAAGCGGTGTTACCAACAGAAGTTGTTATTCCGACAACAAAAAGAGAAGCTTGGGAGAAAAATCTTAGTGCGGCTTATTTTAAACAAACTTGATGAATTAGAAGAAAGAAGAGAAAAACTTTACAACATATGGAGAATTATCAGCGAAGATTAGTCGAGAATATAATAAACGTGTCAAATACGCGAATTTCAACCAGGAGATTTAGTTCTGCGAGAAACACCAATATATCAGCGAGAAAATGGTGGAAAATTAGCGAAAAAATGGGATGGACCTTACATCATTAAGGAATAGTTGGAACAGGAGCTTATAGATTAATGGATCCAGAAGGAAGAATGTTGGTCATAGATGACAGACCATGGAACAGGTTGTATTAAAAAGATATTATCCGTAAGAAGCTTTGAGAAGTTATGGATCTGAAAGAATAATTGCAAGATTACTCATATCAAAACAAGATCATGATGTGCGAAATTTTCGCAGAGATAATCACAGAACAATGACATAAAAGAAAGGCGAACCTTTATGGCGTACACCCTAGTTCGCGAATAAAATTTCGCAAGAGGCAAATGTAAGACCTAAAGTACGTCATATTAGGGGGTACCTGTTGCATGGCTCAGGGAAAGGCTACACCGCCACCGGAACCTGAGTCATGGAGATTTGGGGTCAATAAAGCCCATCCGGGAGAGGCACCTTGGATTCTCAGCTTAAGCATATGACTTAGGTTGGGCGACTAAGGTAATAAGGACTCTCCCAAGGAGTGCAGATCTGATCAAGGCGCCGAGGTACACGGTTGAGTCAAGAGTGCGGGACGTTTGAAGCGTCCTTGCCATTCTTGACAAGTCTTGGCTTATACTGCACTCGGCCTGAAGAAAACCCCACTTAGGGTGCAGTCTCGTAACCATAAGCCCTATAGGTAAAAGGGATAAGAGGCTGCGAAAAAACTGGTTGTTGTTAAGACTGGATGGGAGGAGCTAACCTTGTATGGTAGAAGTACGCCTCCTTGAAGGGCAACCAGGGGAGATAAGGGCGGCACCCTCCATTAGGGAGCTGATAAGTGTCTTAAGACGCAAATGTCATGAGGCTTTTTATTCGCAAGGATATTAAGGCTTGTCATATTTGTGCAACAATCCTGAAGAGGCAATAATACAAAAGAAAAAGATAAGACGAGATCAATGGGTTTTCGCATGAAAGTGCGAAGACGTCCTGCGATTTCGTCGCAAGACGGCAATGTCATGGGGCTTTATTTTCGCAAGAATATTTAGGCCTGTCATATTGTCGCAACATTCCTGAAGAGGCCATAATACAAAAGAAAAAGTTAAGGCAAGATCAATGGGTTTTTGCATGAAAGTGCAAGGACGTCCTGCGATTTTGTCGCAATGACAAAGGTGGCATAATAAGACCTTTAATTAGGAAGGAAAATAAGACCATATGATAAAAAAATTAATTATAAGTATTCGTAACAGATTATTTTTTGCAAGAAAGATAATGAGAGGCAAGTATGGGAATCAATACACAAGAAGCATTATCTTCTCATCAACAAAATATTAAAAGGAAAAGTTGATTCCAAAGTTGGTTGAAAAATGTAATTCGCAAAAGTGATAAAAATAAGACAGTTCAAGAAGACAAAGCTAATAGAGATCTCAAGCTTCAATATTAATTTCAGTAGCAGGAGATGACAAAATTCTTCGCCAATATTCGCAAGCCTCTCCTTCATTTCGGTTTTGATCTTCGCCATGACTAGCATCTTGATTATCGCCAGCAATTACTTCTTCAGGAGAAATTTCTTTCTCATTCTGATTAACACCAGCAGATACTTCTTTAGAAGGAACCTCTTCTTCATCTTCCAAGAAATTATCCTCTGCACCGCTTTCGTAATCATAATCACTATCAGCAGGACGAGGAACTTCATCTCATCTACTTCTAAAGGATCAATTGATGTAGGAGGAAGAGAGTTGGACAATAAAATGTCATTTACAAGGACTTCAGCCCGGAGATGAACTTGGCGAAGAAGTGCTCTCTGATGATTCCTATCTTGAATATCCTTAAAATAAGCAAGATAATCAAGTCTTCTTGCTCGATCGCGAGAACCAGTAAGGTAGAGACAGCAATGCATTTTCTTTGCGAATTTTGGCATATTTAGCCTCCAAAACAGAAATAGAAGAATGAAGATTCTTCTCAGACTCTGCGAAAGATAGAATACAAAATTTCATTAATATAAGGAGTTCAGAGAGATATGACAAAGAAAAGATAATTAAGGCAGTCAAACTATTATGACTACCTTCCTTTTGCGAAATAAGGTGTTGAATCAAGGACAGACAACTATTCTCCCAACGGTCCATTGCGTCATCAAATTTATCTCCAACTAAACCTTTAAGTCGAGACTGAAGATTTTTCTCTTTAGAAATAAGAAAGGCATTTTTCTTCGCAAGAGAAGAATAAGATTCTTCTAATTTGGAATATTGTTCTTTAAGTGATTCGCCTTTACACTTAAAGTATTCTACCTTGAATGAGTGTATCTCTTTCAGCGATAGATGACTCTGTTACTTCTTTAAGTTCATTTCTCAAAGAGCGAAGAGATTGCTCTTGGTCACACATACTTTTTGGAGAATACTAAGTTGTTGCGAAGATATCGCCATCTTGTTTAAATAAGTTCGCTTCTCTTGAGATAAGGTTTTATTCTCATCTGATAAAGTTTCCATCCCTAAATTAGCTTTAGTTAAAGAATAAGAAAGACGAGATACTTCATTACTTAATAGATCTTGTCTTTGAACTAATTGGGTATTTTCATTGGTAAGATTATTTATCTGATCAAGAGAATATGAATAGAGGTTATCTAATTGGTTATATTGATCCATCAAGATTTCTTTATCAACACGGGCTTCTTCAACAGCAGATTCAAATTGATATCTCTCCATTATTCGTTTTGGTTTAATGCTTAACATGCGAAAGAGGGATTTCAAGGATAATTAAACATGGGAAGGATAAAACCATCGAAAAGGAAATTAAAGACATAGATAAGAAAATCATACCTCTCAATTCATCATTCTTCTTGCGAAGATTGTCACGATCCAGAAAACATTCTGAAGCTTCTGATTTTCAAGACGAAGAGCATTACATTCTTTCCTAAAGCTGTCTGCGAAGCAGCTCTGTCAGAACCCAAATGCTTGCTCAGAATTTCGCAAACATTAGACTTGATAGGATCAGTAGAAGACTTCTTGCATCATCCAGAATTCAGATAAAACTTTGAAAGCAATATCTATCCCTTCCACGGTTTCTTTCGAAAGAGGAAGAGACTTGGGTAGAGAACTGGTAGAGATAGAAGGTTGAGAAAATTCTCAATGGGGAGAAGAGGTTTCATTCGCAGAAGGATCCACAAGGGGATTTCAATCATAGAAAGGTCAGCTGAAGAAATGAAGTCAGAGGCAGCATTTTCGCGAATTGGAGATAAAGGTTTATCTTGCGAAGATGTCGCAGAGATTTGGAAGAAATGTAGGTGGAAGGGAACAGAAGTTGGAACAGTTTTAAGGTGGCGAGATTTCTTGAAGGTTTATTAAGATCTTTATCACCCTGCGAATTACAATCCAGATAAGAAACAGAGGCAACAATATTGTTATTAGAAAAGATAGTGTTTCTTACTACCTTCTCATTCGCAGACTTTCTTTTATGTGCGACAACCTTATGCTGTGATTTGGGAATGTTAGGGTTCTGAACTGTAAATTAGTGTTGGAGCCGCTTTTGCTGAAATAACAAGAGTATGGGAATCACATAAACAACATCAAATAAGGAATAAACAAGATCAATTTCAGATATCAATCTCAGCAAAACTCATAAAGAAAAAGAGAAGACTAACCTTGATGAGTCCATGAAAAATAATAGCAGGGAGATTGTCTCAAAGAAAATTACGAACTATGAAGATCTAGTATGAAGATGAAGAAGAACTTAAAAGATTGAAGAAGAAAGAAGAAAAATTGTAATAATGGAATTTGCAGAAGAACGATGAAGTTGCAGAGAAAATAAAAAGAAAGAAAAAGAGAGTGGGAATGAATATATATATAGAGGGAATTTCTCCTCGAGAAAATAAACACGATTAATACGGAAAGATATAAGCGGTTAAAAAGCAACGGTTACAAAAGACGTGTCGAGAAATAAATGGAGGAAAGAATACGTGTGATAAATGCAGAATATGAAGAGGAGAACAGTTGCGGCATTTCTCACATCATTCTCTACTTCGCAGAGAAGATATGAGAAGAGGCAAGATGTAGGATCAGAATCTCGCAACAATAATGTCTCAGCGAAATAATCAAAGGCACAGCACAATAGCGTCGCAGAACAACTTCAGGAAGAATATAACAAACGACGTCAGCTAGGATCATGAGAAAGATGTGACAGTCCTGCGAAAATTAGAGAGCTTGCGAAATTAACATTTGTAAGGTTGCGAGAATGTCGCATGCCATATCCGAAAATAAAGGACATATTAGCTGTCATCCACTATGTATTTCCCTATAAATATCCGTTCAAGTTGTAAAGATGAGGGAGATCTTTTTTGAGTAAGAAACAAGTAAACAGGAGAGAGAAAGTCTAGAACTGAGATCATTCTTGATTTCTTTATCTTTTCTTGTAAAAATATTCAAAGATTGTTCAATAAAATAAAGAGTGTAAACCTAAAATGAGTTGATTAATAATAAAATCATACAGGGGGTGTAGTGTAGGATTTCCTGCAACTACACCAGTTTCAGTTTTGGACGAGATGGAAAAGATAATGCACAATTTCCTTTGGAGTTCTTCCACGGCCACAAGGAAAAGGAGTTGGGTTGCATGGGCTAAGACATCGTTTCCTAAGTCTTGGGGGTACTGGTATTAAAAATTTGAATTTGGTAAATAGATATTTGCATTGCAAATGGATTTGGAGGTATGCGAAGTAAAAAGATGTACTCTGGAGGAAAATTCCTCATGTAATTTGGAGGTTAGTTTCATTCTTTCTTTCCTAATTTTAGAAGTAAGCCAAATTCGTCATAGTCTTTGCACTGACATTTTAAAATCCAGAGATCATATGAAAATACATACTAGGCTGGTTATCAATAATGTGAGGATTATTCACTTCTTGAATGATAAGTGGATAGTAAATAACTCCCTGAAAATGAGTTTTCTTCTTATCTACAATATTTCTAGAACCAAAAAGTTTTCGGTTTCAGATATAATATCACCTTGGGTTTTCAGTCCAGAAGAAGTTTGAATGAACCCTGTGGCTCTTTTACTTTATCTTTTGGGAGATGATGACGGGAAATCAGAATTTGGTGATATTTTCCCCATGGAAGATTGCTACCCATCTCTTGATGTGGATAGATTCTGGTTTTCCCTCACAAACAAGTCTGGAATCCAAAAGTGTCCTTGAAAGTCTCATTCCTAGTATGGTCTCTTTGCTATAACGGGGCTCCAACTTTGGATTATTTATTGAGAGCCAGTAAGCTGGTGAACTCTAGTGCTTGCATGTGGTGCTCTTCTTCTCCACAAACTAACCACCATTCGTTTCTTACGTGTAAAGCTCTTTACACGTTGAAAATTTGACATTATTTTCTAGATATCAAATGAGTGTTTGCGGAGTCAGTTAAGTCCAATATCTGGGAATGGTCTTAAGAAACAAGAACATGATCAAGAATATTTAGGAACTATTACCTTTCGCAATCTGGTGGATAATTTGGAATAAAAACAATAAAAAATGCTTCAATCAATTTATTATTTCTGTCAGATATACGTTGATTAATTGGGGTAGGAATACTAAGATATTTGATGACTTAGTCTCTAGAATCTAGATACGTTGGTCTGTAATTGAGTTGATGTAGTGAGTGGCAGATAATTATCTATCTCATGATTCGAATCATCATTTGAGGCATACCCAAAAATTTTAGGGCATACATATGGATGACCCTAACCAGTGTGGGGGTGACAAGGGGTGTCTAATGAGTGGTTAAGTTACTTAAATACCCTTGATTAATTAATTTTTAATATTATTTTTTTTTAATTTATGTTTTTTTAAAAGATTTTTAATTTTTTTTCCTTATTGTATGGAATTTTTTTTTACGCCAATTACAGAGCAAAGTTCGGTTAACAATAACATCAAATTATCAGCCGAACTTCTCATTTTTTTCATCCTGAAAGTGTCGAGAACCGACTGATAATTAAACACGAAGATATTAGCCGAACTTCACTTTATGAGGAATAATATTAATTTCGGATGTCATATATTTTTTATCGAATCTGCCGAACCTAGATATGTTTTCACAAAACACAAGTTCGACTGACATATTATCAGCCGACCCTACGTATGTTTTGAAAAAACTTAAGTTCGGCGTATCACTTGTCAGCCGAACTTAGGTTCGTAAATAAAAAAAATTAACAAAAAAAAAAATCAAAAAAAAGTTAGAAATTAGATTTTTAAAAAAATAAAAAATATTTTTTTAAGAAATTTTTTTTATTTAATTTTAAAAATAATTAAAAAATATAAATAATAAGGGCATTTTTGCCATTATGAAAAATGACTAGATAAGGGGCACTATTTAAAATCCCGGTTTTGTCCCATTCTATATGCCCCAAGTGATGGTTCCATGATTCTCATCGATTTTGTTGGAAGGAAACATTCCGAGACAGGTTTCGCTCACATCTTTTGGCCTTGTTTTTGGACAAAAATCAGAAATCAGCCTTTAACTTTGTGAACAATCAAAATTAGTGTCCTATATAATCCAAATAATTGCGATGACAATGGAAGAAGTTAAAAAAAAATAATAATAAGAAAAAATTGCATTGTAACAAAGATATCCCTAGTACAATGTTTTCAATTTTTCATGCAGGGTTGCACAACTAGTAACCCCAAAAGAACCAAATTCCGTAAACAAAGACGTGGAGGAAGAATGAAGAGAATATACCGAGGCAATCATATTAGTTTGGCTAGATATGCTCTTCAAGCACTTGAATCCGCTTGGATTTACATTTAGAAAAATCGGGGGACGAGCAATGACTAGGGCTGCACATTAACCGCACCGAACCGATGATCCAATGGTCGGTCACGGTTTTCATTTTAATAACCGTTAGATTTACGGTTCGGTGAACGGTTCCACTCATAACCGCACCGAACAACCGATTAGTATGGACCGTCGATTAGTTTTGATCCTGATTAATACTAGCCGTCTAGATTAAAGCCTCCACCATATTTATTCTGGCAACCCTAATCTCTTCATCATTTTCTCTTCTTCGTTTCTCTTTCTCTTCCTCTCCCTCTTCATTTTCTCTTCAGCCTTCACCTGAATCACCTCAGTCGCCTCCACCACCAGTAGACAGCATACCACCACCACCTCTATCAAGAGCACCACCACCTCTATGGCTCTATCTAGTAAGTAAATAGGTCACGGGTTTCGATTGATTTGTTTGTTTTTCAATTTCTAGGGTTTTTTTTTTTAATTATTCTTCTGTTAGGACTTAGGGTTTCTTTTATCGAAATCGTTTGCTTGTTGTTTTGTGTTTATCAATCAATTTCTTTTGTCAAATCTTATTTTTCTGATTACAGTCATGGGTTTTTTATTTTAGGTTTTGGTTGAGTTAAGGGGAGGAACTCAAGGAAGGAGTCTGAAAGATTTCTTAAGGAAGGAGTCTGATTACAGGTAACCTATCTCTCTTGTTCTGATTTGTTTGGTTTCATTTCGATTTTGTTGAATCAATTGTATATGTATACATGGATCCGTTATTGCTTTGACTAAATTTGTGTGAATATCAATCCGTATTACAGATTTAGATCTTATTTGAATTGGATTGTGTTGAATCTTTGTTTTATCCTTGGGTAGATGTTTTGTTAATTTTGTTCTATTAATACGTATTGAAAAACATGAACTGTGCTGATTTTGTAGTTGTTGATGATAATTTAATAGATTTATGAATAACATAATGAACTTGATTATGTGTTTTGTTAATTCTTTCATCATCTAGCAATTCTAGATGATTGATAATGAAATCAGAATTTATTGATACAATCTAGGTAGACCTGATAATCATTTTGATTTATGATCTGTGACTTTTTGAATTTGGGTATAACTCCATTAAACCCTTACTAGGGGAGTTTCTAGCTCTAAGTGGAGTGTATCTTAGGAGTTTGGATAACTGTTTAGGTTTATTTAAAGCCTACCCTGTGCCACAACTTTATTTTTGTTTTCAAGTTTTACATAGAAAATTCCTTAGAGCATATGAACTGCTTTATTTAGTTCATATGCTCTAAGGGTTTAATTTTTGCTTAAGATTTTGCTTGTGTAATAAAAGTGATAGCAAATGACTATCACTTTTATTCTCTCCTATTACATCCAAGGTTTGTTTTTGGTTCATTCTTCTAGTTGACATCTATCTATAATCTTAAGCAGTGACACAGGACCAGCATAGAACTGTTTTGTTTGCTTCTAATTAAAATTGAGTTAGATGGCAGGCAATGTCACTCACATGAAGTGCAGTTTCATTATCAAGTTCAGAATCAGAACTAACTTGCTTGTTTTAAGAAATATGTGTGCTTGTATTAAGAAGTAAGAACTAACTTGTGTACCTTTGGCAGGGCAATGATTGGATCAAGTTCAGCTTCATTATCAAGCTGCAAGATGGCAAATGCATCTCCCTTTCCATCCACTGCAGCTGGTTCTACTGATGTGACATTATCTATAACACCTCAAGTTGATGCTACTCAAGAAACACAAGCTACACAGCAGGCTACACCTACACAGAACCCTGCACCTGAAGTTGTACCTAAGAAGAAGGGGAAAACTAGATCAAAAGTTTGGAATGACTTTACAAGGATCAGCGAAGAAAAAGCACAGTGTAAGCATTGTCACAAGAAATTGCAAGCACATAGTAGAGGAAATGGAACTTCCAGCATGAAGACACATTTAGCCACATGTCCATAGAATCCCAACAAGAAGCTCAAGGGACAAAAGAGTTTGGTGTTTCCACCACCAAGGCCTGGACAGTCATCACAGCTGGTTGCTGTAAGTTATGACAAGGATATGTGTAAAAGAAGATTGACTGAGTTTGTCGTCATAGATGAACTGCCATTTAGAATTGTAGAAGGAGAAGGGTTTAGAAGATATAGTGAACAACTTGAACCTAGATTCAAGGTGCCAAGCAGGATGACCATTTACAGAGATCTTTTAATTATGTACAAAGATGAGAAAGAGAAGTTGAAGAAATACTTCAAAGAAAGTAAACAAAGAGTCTCTCTTATAACTGATACATGGACCTCTCCAAACAACTTCAATTATATGTGTGTGACAGTGCACTTTATTGATATCCATTGGAAACTTCAAAAGAGGATCATCCTGTTTTGCTTGATCAAGGGTCATACTGGAGAGGAGATTGGGAAAATGCTTGAGAAATGTTTGCTGGATTGAGGTCTAGAAGATCTTTTTGGTGTGACTTTGGACAATGTCAGTGCAAATACTGTCGCAATTGAGTATCTTCAAACCAGTGTCATCAATTGGACAGGAGCAGTAGTGAGAGCTCAATACATGCAGGTATGATTACTTTTCTTAGCTCTATTGCTATGTTTATTCTATACTTCTTTGTGCTTGTTACTGATTTTTGATGATATTTCCTTGTTCCATTCTTATCAGGTAAGGTGTGCTGCGCATGTTCTTGCACTTGTTGTCAAAGATGCTGTGTTGTTGTATCACAAGTCAGTTGGAAGGATCAGATCAGTTATCAAGTTTGTTACCGGTTCTCCCTCTAGGTTGGCCAAATTCAAAGAATGTGCTGCTATCGAGAAGATTGATTGTAAGAAGATGGTTTTCCTTGATGTGAAGACCAGGTGGAATGCTACGTATCTGATGCTTGAATCTGCCATTCCATATGAAAAGGTATTTAAGAGGTTAGAAAGGCAGGACAAGAGCTTTCGTTCTAAGTATATTTTCAAAGAATCTGAAAGTGAAGATTTACCTAATACCGATGATGATACTGTTGTAATTGATAATGAAGATTATTATCTTAGTTCATCTAGTGAATCTGAATGTGAGGTAGATGTATCTAGAAAGAATAATATTAAGAAAAAGAACAAGCCCCGTCATCATGCTCCCTATGCTGCAGACTGGTCATATGCTAGGTGTCTTGTTAAGTGTTTAAAAATATTCTTTGATGTTACTGTTAAGTTCTCGGCTTCAGTTCAGGTTACTTCACATGAATTTCTATGGCAGTTGGCATTGATCCATGAACAGTTGGTTCGTCTTAGAGCTATAGGAAACCGAGATCCTCATATTTCTAGGATGGCAGAAATAATGTTTCGGAAGTATAACGCATATTGGGGGGATTATGAAGATATGAACTCTGTTATATATTTTGCTAAGTTGCTTGATCCTCGGGAGAAAGAATCTGGTTTGAAATTTGATATGGAATGTTTGTATGAGCAAGATGATTTCAGGGTTACAACTGTTTTGAAGGCTGTGAAACAAGATATGGGAAGACTTTATGATGAGTACACCAGCATGTATTCAAATTCCAATGCAGAGGAAGGTGAAATCATTACTTACTATTGATCATCATTAGTTCATTACTTAATATTGCTTATCTGCTTTTTATCATTACTTACTATTGATTTTTCTGATGTCTTAGGTATTGGGTCAACAGCTGCTGCTGGTGTTGATGACATGGTTGTTTCTGTGCAAGAAGAGAACATTGAGGATATGTTTGAATCAAGGAAGAAAAGGCGAAGAATGGATGTTCATAGTACTCATCCAAAGTCATAACTTGAAAGGTATTTGCTTGATGACTGTGAAGCGTCTACCAGGGAGTTTGATATTCTGGCATGGTGGCAGGCTAATAGTACCAAGTACAAGGTGCTATCACTTATGGCGAAGGATATTTTGGCAATACCAGTGTCTTCTGTTGCATCAGAATCTGCATTCAGTACCGGAAAGCGCATTCTTACCCCATGGAGAAGCTCGCTATCTGCCAGGACAGTTGAAGCACTTCTCTGTACGCAAAGCTGGTTGCAGAAACCTATCTCTCTTGATTTTTTGTGTGACTATGTACCAGATGACAATTCCAACATTGAAGATGGTAATAGAATCTCTTCTCTTTTGACTTGAAATTTGAATGAATGTTATCTTCTTTTATCTGTTAGTTTTTATACCTTTTATCATTGGACTTCATTGAATATATTTGAATATTTCTTCTTTGCATTCTTGTTGCAGACATTTTGGGAAAGGATGAAGATTAAGGGGATGATTGGCTTGAGAGATGGATGGACTGCAATCTTTTACTGGTCTGCTACTTGAGAAATGAAGATCAAATGGATGACTCTTTTTCTTTTACTGGCAACTCTTTATGCAACTTTGGTTTCATCAGACTTTTTGGTTAATCTTTAGACTTAAGACTTTGGTCAATTTGTTTGTGAACTTCAACTCTGTTTTTATTCTCTAGACTATGGTTATCTTGTCAAGACTTAAGTATGGAATGTAGACATGTAGGATCAGTTTATTAAAAATTCAGAATGTATTTATGTACAGGTGCAGGGTATAGGTGAAAACCGAACCGAACCGTAACCGAATAGTATCGGTGCGGTTAAAAACCGAACCGAATACTAAACAGTTCGGCTACAGTTTTAATTGTGATAACCGCACCGAACACAATTAGGTGAACTGTTTTAGCTATGACCGCACCGAACCGAACCATGTGCAGGCCTAGCAATGACACAATATGCGGTGGAAAATATTGGATATGTACATTCAGGGTTAGCCAGACTTGGGGCCTGGAATTTCGAAAAATAAAAGCGAATTCACTAGTGTAAACGTTTTAGTTCAATTAAAACTTCAAAGATTTGATAATTACATTCACTTGATGATCACGGCAAATACTGTTATTACCTCTAGAATATGGCACCAATCCATAATGACTCAACGTTTTATTATCATCACCTAACGCCGCACCTGAACTCAGTACGAGTCGAATAATCGGAAGTGCTTCGTATTCACGAATCTTGGCTCTCAGACATCCTACTGTGTCACTTGGCTCCATCTCAAGCTTAAACTTTCTCTTCGTCAGTTCAACTTTTATAAGCAACCGAATCATAGTTCTTGACGAACAAGCTGTATAATTGTTGTCATCTTCATCTTCATTATCGCTGTCCCGAGTTTTGTGTCCAGGATTAATATCCTGCAGCAGAAGCGTAGTTCCTTGGATAACGTTATAAAATTCGGTATCGCGGTCGTCTCTTAAGCCACGGCCATTGGAATCGTATAGTTTCTGTCTGAAGATTGGTATGCCTAAATATTTTCGGATCTTTTTCTTGATTTCTAGTATGGTATCAAAATACCATAATTCAAGGGGGAATGATTTCCCATCTGAGAATCTGATGCGCACATCCATCTCTTTTCCGGCTGTTGCAATCTAACAAGTGCAGCTTGTTTGTCTCCCGCTCTTGCAATCTCCTTCGTACATTCATCTCTCGTCCGCTTTATATAAGGCACTGGCCTTGAGGTATCCTCTCAGATTAGGAAACCGAAAGCAAGTAGTTTTCTATAAAAAAAAAAAATCTTATTTTTCCTGTTTTATCCTTTGACAAAAGGGTCATTACAGATAAAAGGGTAATTATACTAATCTATGCTACTAAATATTAAAGCAACAGGTTTTGTTTGGAGTGTTTTTACTAAATATCTCTCTCCGGATAGAGAAAAACTAAAAGTGAAAACTACAGTCACACTTATTTTTCAGATTTCTCCCACTGTCAAACCCACGCTCAAAATATTACAGGCGCGCACCCATTCTGGTTGACAAAATTATGTACAGGCCCATAATTTTGAGAAATTGTGTTTTCGTTTTTCTTCTTTCCAAACCAACTTAAAAACTCTGAAATCACCCGATTCATATCTCAAAGAAATGCAGGTTGTCAAGTTATTATAGATCTGAGACAGATCTTCGCCTTCAACTGGATTTGGCCTTCGATTTTTCTTTTTGAGGTTTAGTTAGATTTTAATTTCGCAATTATGCTTACTAGGTTTCGATCTGTGCTTTGAGGAGAGACACGAACAGATATAAATAGAGGCTGAGTTTTGTGCGGAGATTTGAGAGACCGAACAGAAATTCAGTCTCAAACTGAAATGGATTTTTCATTACTTTCTCTCGAGACCAGGCGTCTCCAACAAAAACAGATCATAAGAGGTTCATCCATGGCGTCGATTGCTAGTACAAGAGAAGAATCAATTGGCAGCAGCGAAGCTAGGTTCTAAAACAGATATAATTGGGAGTTGTTGGAATTTTCATTAAAATACAAGCACATGAGAATGTAAAGAAATAGAAAGAGACAGTGACAGTGACAGTGACACAAAGCAGCAGCTTCAATTCTCTATAGTATTTCAGATTTCAGATGCTGAATTTCCGGTTTACGAGGTAACAATCTTCTTGAATTCTTTCATTTATTGTAAAAATCATGTTGGTGTGAATCCATTTCCTTTGTTTTAAATTGAAGATAAAGATCAGCTTGTTTTGTTTGTTTGTTTAGATGTATCATAAATTAGTTGCAAATGGATTTTAGTGGAATTTTATGAAATGGGTTTTGTTCATCTATGAAGGGGAGATCAAGATTGATTTGATTACATCAATACAAAACAAAACAAAAAACAAAACAAAAAAAAAATCTGAAATTTGGATGTTCTTCTAAATCTAAAAATTGCAGTTTTGAACTGTTCTGGATAAAAATTTGATTAAAATTATGAAAATCATTTGTAACTAGCTTGAATTGTTTTCGTGCAGCTAAATTGATCGAGTAATTACCTAGTGTTTGAAGGAATTGTAATTGTTGTCTACTGATGGCTTTTTGGGTGCCTTTGTTTCTCTATACTACTTGTTGTCTCCCTGTGATTTTTGCTCAAGAAACTACATATGCAACAGTTGTTGTTAGGGATGCTACAAAGGTTGCTGAGACCTATGATCATTTTGTTTGTGCTACTATCGATTAATGGCCATCAGATAAGTGTAACTACAACCATTACCCATGGGGAGAGTTCACCGCCTTATCCTTGGTAAGAATTCAAGTAAGTTTCTTAAGATATTTTAATTTCATTTTCATCTCCTTCTATGTCCCAGAACATTGACACAAATGAAACATTGTCTCAAACTCCTTCTCAACTCAATTCTGGTCGGTTACAGACAGACTTTATGAAGTCTGCTGTGAATTCTTCTATAAGACTAAAGTGTACTGACAAAAAAGGTGATTATGGAACTGACGACATTGAAGTTAAGATGGAACTGACGGTATTGCTGGGTTGCAGTTGATAGCTTCATGGAAAAACTTGTTGCAAAGAGATGAGTTGTTTAATTGCTCGAATGATGTTTCATCTTACACGCAGTTGGTAGATGTGTTAGAGTTTCCTGAACCTGAAAAGTTGGTATCTCGCATTTCAGTGAACAATAATGCTTTTGTTTTGTTGCGTTTTTCAGAGTTGTTATGGTACTTTGTAGTTTTAGTTATCGTTTTTCAGAGGTGTTGTTGTTGTTGGTTGGGAAGCTACGGAAGTATTTGGTCATATTGGTGTTGATGTTTGGTCGTAGTGGTTGAATAATCTGTTATGCAGCTATGAAAATGGTTGCATAACCTGTTATGCATCTACAAATTTGTTGCATAACTTGTTATGCGTTCTCGAAATTGGTTGCATAACACTATCTGCAGTTTTTTTCTTTTGTTTTCTTTTCGCATAACTTGTTATGCAGTCCAGAAAACGGTTGCATAACATGTTATGCAGCAAATTTTTTGTCACTATCGGAACCAACAAAAACAAAGACCGCATAACTTGTCATGAAACAATAATAATATCTGCATAACATGTTATGCAGTTGTGAAAATCGATGCATAACCTGTTATGCATTCGAAAATATGGCTGCATAATGCATTATACATCGAGAAAATTGATGCGTAACCTGTTATGCATTGGAAAATATGGCTGTGTAATGCATTATGCATCAATTTTTTATGTACGCACTAAAATCAACCAAAACAATGGCAACATAACTTGTTATAAATGCATAACTTTGTTAGGCAGTCGAGAAAATGGTTGCATAATTCGTTATGCATCTTTTTTGGTGGCTGCATAATGGTTATGTATGAAGTTTTCGAAAATTTTGCCTAAAATGATGATCAACTCCGATTTTTTTCGTGAAAAACAAAAATTTGATATTGTTGTTTGTACTCGTTGTGTAGCTCACTTAAAAAGATTTCCAACGATATAAAATTTTTAAAATTCCAAGGCGCGGATTTTTAGATATGTTATGTCCAAGTTGCGCTTCCAATTATACCCCCGAAAAATTAGGCTGCATAACGAGTTATGCCTGAAAAAATAGTATGCATAACGAGTTATGTATTGATTCTTAATAATTTCATATAATTATGGGTGTCAAAGAAATAATTATGGGTGTCACGGTACCCAAAATTAATTGTGGGCCTGACAATAATAATATTATTTTTTTTGGGTCTCCCCCTAATTTCCCCAAACTAAAAACTCTTCTTTTCCAAAACCTATTCTAAGTTGGGCTGGAAAACATGTTTGAACTTTGGACTTGAGCCCGGTGTAAAAAACTGGTCAAGCCCCTTCCCATTACTCTTCTTATCTCTATCAAGTATCAACAGCTGCACAAGTATAATCACCATTTCTACATATACATAGATTTTGACAACATGCACTATAGCAGGAGGCATCCAGTTAGCCAGTCGACCAGTCATTTCATCAGGTTGACAAGTAATTGGAGAAGCTTCAATCTCTAACTCCTTTGTGAAGTTATGATAAAGGTTAAACCAGTATAAAACAATTTTAAAGCCCACTTGAATGCTTGTTTTCAAAGATCTGAGAGCTCCTAGCTTTTCGATTCACTTTTGTTATAGGGAGGGAGGTTTTGAATCCAGGGAGTCGAAATCTCGTAATTGACTCACTGATTTAAGAGTGATTTACATTTTTATATTTTGTGGACCAAATTATTTTATGATCATTAAACGTGATATCGTAAGGATTTTGAATACTTTGCTACTGAAATGTTACGAAGATAATGACAGGTGAATACAAAGATTTTGAAGGTTGGGAAGTTGATATTCAATCCTTAGCACTTCCTTCTCCATTCCGTGAATCTCTTTCATCGAATATGCATGAGTTCGCTGGAAACGAATAATCCCAGGTATCCAAACGATCAAAACATGATTTTCAGTTTTCTTGGTGTATGTATATATCAAAAATAATCAGTCTGCAAAACCTTGATTCATTGGTACCAATAGAGGAGAAATCAAAAATTCACGTTCTGAGTTAAAAATGTGAATTATAAGACGGTGCAGATCAATGTTTCACTGTCACCCAAACAACGGTGAAATGAAAATTTTCACTGTTACCGTAGTGATGGAGAAATGCATTATTTCTCTACCACTTCAGTGAGGGTGGCATATATATGAACAACGTTTTACCGTCCATTTGTTTTTTCTTCTTCCAGAAATTCATCGCTGCTACACAAGATATGCTTCCGGTTATCACGTGTTGTTGAAGCAATTGCTCTCAAAGTAAAGCATCATAACCCCTGTAGGTATTTGCAAGAGACGATGCTAAGGAATATAGAATTGAAGAGGCATTATTATGAGCCTAGGTGGGGTAAAAATCTGTTAGAAGAATTGAAGGAAGGAATAGATAAAAACGAATGGTTAAAAATGCTTGAGAGTGGTTTATCATTGTTGAAGCTTTCACCAATGAAGGGCACTTAAAAAAATAAAAAAACTCGTGAAATGCATATATATTATTAATCAATATATAAACTTTTTTGTGTTACCTGAATCTTACAATTCAATATATGTTGGGAAGCTTTGAATTTTTGGTCCAAAATGCATAGATAGAGTTTTACTAGTGAACACTTCGAATCTCGTTTTGTTTGGATGCCGGGAAATCCTATTTTCACGTCATCCAGAGACAACGTGAGTCTCATAAAACGAAAACTAGTGGATTTGTTTGTTTTTCGTTGAGTCTGGAGAACGAGAAATCTTTTTTTCACACTGTCCATAACAAACGTGAATTCCGTAAACTGAAAATAAGTGGACTTGTTTGCTTCTCGTTGTGTCTGGTGAACGAGAAAAAAAATATTCACGTTGTCCAGGTACAACGAGAGTGCAAAATAAAATCCTGGATTGCCGAATTTAGTCCAAATCTTACTTCGTGAATCTCCATGACAATGCCTATTACTGCATGATCTAATACAAGCATGTTTAACAAGAAAACCATTGCATAAAGTCAAGCAGGTGTAACATTTCAAGCTCTTTTTGAGTTGTTGTAACTAGGAAACAAAAGACTTGAAATACAAAAGATTGACAAGTAGAGATCCATAACTTAAAGTCAGTTCCTGCGTTTCTTCTTCTTCTTCTGTCGGGGTGGTAGCGAACTTCCAACACACACGGCCTCGTCAGAATCGGGGAAAAGATCTGATCCCTCAGGATTGTCATAATTTTCAAGCATATTAAGTAAATGAGCTTTTCTAGAAAAGCTTATCGGCTCATCTTCAGCTCCAGAGCGGAAAACAAACTTCCAAATAATTCCAACGTTCCTTTTCTAAACCAAATAAGAGCCAATTTAATGAGAGAGATCAACTATAATCAAGAATGAAAATAAGCAAAAAAATAAATAAATACAACTTACAATAATTGCAACTTTGCTTTCTTGTTCATCGATAAAAGGTTTAGCAGGAAACCTTGTATTAAGATTAGCTACCCGGGTGTGAGAAACTGAAGAAACCCACTTCTTATAACCATCCTCACAATCCCATGTACTTACAACTTTACACTGTAAACTAAGCTTGGGTATGAAACTTGTATCCCATGCACTCCAACTATATCCAGCCAAATGAGGATAATAAGACTTGAAACCGATGGGCTTCGAAATCGTTTTTTTTTAGTGAAAACTACAGGGAGACCCATTCTACAGATTTTCTACACCGTGAAACTCACGGGCGGAAAAGTTCACGCGCGCACCCAATTTTTGTGAGAAAATTTCTCCCAAACCCACAATTTATATAATTTGGTTTCTTCGTATCTTTTCTTCTTCTTCTTCACGGGAATTTCTTCTTCAATTATTTTTTTTTTCTTCCTCCCAACTGTGACTTACGATCAATAATATTGATAGACAGTATAATCACATGAAGATTGGAAACAATAGATGAATGAAATCGAAAGTTAGGGTTTGAGGTGATGTTATGAGATGAATCGAGATCTTGTTGTTTGTTATTTCCGAAAGATGTATGAATGGTTTTTTTTTTAATTAGGTATTATGATTGAGAAGATGGATCCGAGATGTGTTCTGAGATGGAGATAGGGTTTTGTAATTGTTTCAATCAAGTAGAACAGGAAGAAAAGTTAATTTGAGATTTAGAAAATACAGGGAATAATAATAAAGCTTATTTGAGCTTGGATGATGAACAACGAAGAAGAAGAAGAAGAAGATGTTGTTATGAGTGCCTAACATGTCATGCAGTCAAAAAATGGATGCATAACACATTAGCCGACATCTTTGTTATTTTGTGTGGAATTGAAAATTGATGCATAATGCATCATGCAGTCGAGAAAATGGATGCATAACCTGATATGCATCCAAAATACGGCTGCATAATGCATTATGCAACCAGAAAATTGTTGCATAATCTTTTATGCATCGAGAAAATGGATGCATAACCTGATATGCATCCTTAAATATGGTTGCATAACCAATTATGCATCAATTTTTTATGTACGGACTAAAATCAACCAAAACAATGGCTACATAACTCGTTATAGATGCATAACTTTGTTATGCAGTCGAGAAAATGGATGCATAATTCGTTATGCTTCTGCATAATGTGTTATGCATCTGTTTTGGAGGCTGCATAATGAATATGTAGTCAGTTTTCGAAAATTTTCCTTAAAACGATGATCACCTCCGACTTTTTCGTGAAAAACAAAAATTTGATATTGTTGTTTGTACTCGTTGTGTAGCTCTCTTAAAAAGATTTCCAACGATATAAAATTTGTAAAATTCCAAGGCGTTGATTTTTAGATATGTTATATCCAAGTGACGTTGCCAATTATACCCCTGAAAAATTAGGCTGCATAACGAGTTATGCTTGAAAAAATAGTATGCATAACGAGTTATGTATTGATTCTTAATAATTTCGGATTATTTTGGGTGTCACGGTATCTAAAATTAATTGTGGGCCTGACAATAAGAATATTATTTTTTGGGGCCTACGCCTAATTTTCCCTTTTATTTATCCAGGAAAACACCCTGGGGTTTATCTTGAATAACACCAAATTTTCTTAGCACTCTATTTGGATTATGCCATTCAACCACATCAAAACGTTCAATCGGTGCAGTGTACTGAGCAACTTGATGAATAGAACCATCTCGCATTATCACTCTCTACCAAAGTATCTTTGTCAACCTCTTCGAATTGATGTTGATGACCTTCTCGTCTGCCTTTCGGGAAACCTAAAACAGCAGGAAATGTAAGACATGGTATTAGTTACTGTATAACCTTCATAAATAACTAAACTTTTGTTACCCACCTATATTAACAAGATATCGCAGCAAAATTAAGCGAAATTGATGAGCTTCAAACAACCTTGTGGAATTGAAAGCTGCCGTTTTAACTTGATTCAAACGATTAGAAGTCGACAAAGCTGTCGTCAAAACCCAAACTCTAGAACTAGAAATTTACTAATTGAAAGTAAGCAGTACCACTTTGACTGTCAAATTATAAAATCAAATTCTTTAAAAATATTTAGGCACTGGGTAATTTGGATTAATAAGAATTAGTAAAGTTGCGTTTGAATCAATTAGAAGTTGGTAAAAATGTCGTTTGATTCTTTAGATTAGACAGAGACTAGAAATCTACATAACACCAAAACATACTTAGATAACCTGAAACTCACCTGACCAGTATCTTAAATAAAGTTTTACATTCATCATAATCAATCAATCAAAGAATCATTCTTAACGAATATTCTTATTGAATTTTGGATTTTGAAAAAAATTAATAAAAATAATCTCTTATTTTTAGATTCAACTTACTTGGAGAGAGCTTGTGAAGATGATACCGGTTTTTCATGTCGTCCCATGATATCTTGTTTCCCTCATATATGATTTGGTTAAGATTGAGAAAAAAATTCTAGGGCATATTTCTATTCTTCCCAGTGCAGAAGAATAAGAAGCAGTGAAGAGAAGATTTTGTTTCGATTTTTGAGAGGCTTAAGCGTTTTGGGTGAGGACAGTTTTGTCCGATTCATTAAAAAATATTGGACAGATCGTATTAGGTGAGTCAATTACGAGTTTTCCACTCCCCTGATCCTAAAACCTCCTCCCAATAACAAAAGTGTACCAGATAGAAACACCAATTTCCGATCTTTCCGAATTGCTTACCAGATAGAAGCACCAATCGCAAAAGTGTATTTATTATCTTAGACTAGTTAACCGCCAACTATGATGGATACGGTAAAAACAATCGGAAAGACAATTTTGATGTGCACATCTCACACATTTTCGATGTAGGAAGGAGCGGAGCCATAAACTCTACTAAGAGGAAGAAAATTATTTATAGGGGAGCAAGATAGCAAAAATAGGCTTAGGGTTTCAAAATCTCATAAAAGTTAGGTTTGAGACCATTTAACTGCCTCTGCCACAAGTGGTAGGGTCTAACCTTGTTTGTTTTTCATGTCTCATCTGAGTCGTCTGAGCCTGTCTGGTATCACCCGACTCATCTGGATTTATGTTTGTTTTTTGAGTCAGATTTAACTTATCTGACTCAAAAATATGTGAGTCAGTAGTTTGGTCCCATGAATCAGGGACATTTTATTCTCTAATTCAAATGACGTGAGTCAAGTGTTAGGTCTGAGTCAGATCGCGAATCAGATCTGACTCAAAATAAAAAAAAAACAAACGATCTAACATCTGACTCTAGCCGAATCAGCAAAAACAAACATTGAATCCTACGTATTTTCACTGTGTTGGCCTGTCAGGGTAAGACTGAGCCTAGACAACTAACATACATCATCCTACTAGTGAGCAAATGCAAAAGCATTTCGAGATAAAATTTGAGCAATCAAAAATTATTGCGCTACATCATCCAAACAGTTGCCCTGAAAATGGAAGCTTAAAGAAATGATTGCGGAACTGTATTGAAAAGATACAGTTAGGGCTGCCAATTGGTACCCGTTTACCCGTAATCGAACCGAAACCGGTTTAATCGAGTCAAGTTTCGGGTCCCATATTAGACCCATTAGTGATTTTCATACCTGACGCGTAGACCCGATAATAGGGCTGGCAATGGATAGCCGAAATCCGATATCCGTTTCCGAAAATCCGACATCCTATAGGATTTAATCCGACATATCGGATATCGGATATCGGAATCCGATAGCTTATCGGATAATACCTCTTATCGGAATCGGAATCGGATTGGGGTCATTCCGTTAGGTTAATATCCGACATCCGATAGCCTAGGGGTGTACTTGTAATCATACCCATCCGTTTTAGGCTATTAGTTTACATGTTTATCTTCTCGTCTTTCTTTCCCATTTTATTTTCTCTCGGCTACTCCTCCTTTCTCGATTCTCAGTGAAGATATTCACCGCCATCTCTCTCAACGCACCACTCAATCACCACCTTTCCTTCTTCTCCTTCTTCGCTTCTTCTTCTTCATCTTCTACTTCTTGTTCTTCGATTTAGCCAATCACAGATCCACAACAGAACAGCCGAATCATGAACCATCACCAGTTCACCACCACACCAGTAAAAGAAATAACTTAACAGTTAATTTATATGATATTTACTCTTTATTCTTCTTTGATTATTATGTTACGTATTAGAATGATACGAAATTAAAACTAGGGTTTATGAAATCAAAAATACTCGGGGCATTTTGGAAATTAGGGTTCATCATGTTGATTTAGAATTGAATCAATTGATATACTGAATTGCTTGTTTGGTGGTTATTTTAGATAATTATGTTCTCAATTTCATGTTTGATTTGAATTTTTTATCACTATTAACTGGATCCAAAACTTACAGAAGTTGCACAATCTTTTGAGATATTCAAAGCTGCTTTTCTGAAGATTGATTTGGATAATTGCAAGGTAATAAATCTTACAGTGGGTTTTTCTTAATTTTAATAACTTTTACAAGTTAATTCAGATTGAATGTTTGTTATTGGGTTAAAATTTTCAATCAAGTTTATTCATGTAGCTCAACTGTTTGATCTGTTGATTTTTCTTTTATCGGATAATACTTGTAATGGATTTTTCTTATAATAACTAATTGCAAATGTATCCACCATTAATGTACCAATAGCATACATCATAGCTATAAAACCAGTAAATGGGAAACCCCATGGGCCATGGATTTTTTTCAGACATGGTGATGTTAAATTCTCAAAAGCATCTGGCAGAACATGGATAAACCCTGTTGCTAGTATAAATCCACCTGCAAATGCTTTTATCATAAAGAATATATTGTTTTCTGGTCTTAATGCTGATACTCTTTTACCAGAATTCGTATACAAACACCAATTCCACTTGCTACTAATATTGATGCTATTGCTGTTAATTTGTATTTCAGAGCTTCTCTTTTGTTTCGTTTTTCCCCATTTCCGTCACATGAACACTCCGCAGAGACCAGTACTGGAACAACCAATAATATGAGAACCTAAATATACACTGCTTTGAATTCAGTTTTTGGTGTTACAATGTAGAAGATGTCTCTCATGTTTAAGACTATTTGTTTTTCTTTTCTAATTGATTGTTTGTGAATGCAGATATGGAAGTCATCGACTGAAGTTGATGCAATGATGCAACATGTAACCAGGCATCCAAGGAAGATCATCACTAGCAAGTTGTTTGACATTATTGTTAAGTCTGTGTACAAGAAGACATGGTTTTTTCTTTTTTGCTGTTGTGTACTTTAGTTTGCGGACTGTTTGGTTAGGTGTTTGTAGTTTTTTTTTCATGTGTGATGTGACTGAGACACTGGAGTAGTGTTTGTGTGGGTTTTCTGTCTTTCAGTTAAGTTAAACACTTGAAAATTCCGTTAAATTTCAGCTTTTGCTTCTGTCCAACAAAACCGGATATTAACGGATAAAAATCCGATATCCGATAGGTTAACCTTAACCTTATCGAATTGGATTTTTGATATCCGTCGGATGTTATCGGATATCGGATATCCGATAACCCTTAACCTTAACCTTATCGGTATGGCCAATATCCGACGGATATTTATCCATTGCCAGCCCTACCCGATAAGGAACCGGTTAGTTTCGGGTCCTTAATGGGTCTAGCCGTCTGGTCCCCGTAGTACCCGGGTACCCGTGTAGAAAACTTAAAATTGGAAAATTCGGCATCTGATATATATATCCCTTTCTCTGAAGTCATTATATTTCTGTATCAAATTTAATCTCTTAATATTTTGTGTCGTTCAGTACCATGAATTCGTTGTTTCTTATAATCAACTCAATTATATCTAAAATTTTTGGACACTAAATCTTATGCTGATTGAAAATATTTATTTCATTGATATATCGCATATATCTAATTTTTCAAGCTCAACCACTAGTTACTGTTGGCAAGATCTTGCCGGTAATGGTCTTTAATCTTCTGAGTGTACGTCGGAAGAAGGTAACCTTATTAAGATATCGAGAGTAAGGCTCTGAACTAAACTCGTTTTAATTCTGGTCATGGGTGATGGCGGCAACTTAATAAAATCTAGGGTTTCATTGTTTAGAAATGAAATTCAGACATTCAGTTAGAATCTTAATGTGGGTTCGATCTTACCCATAAGCCACAACTGGTATACTTAAGCTTAGTTTGGTATTGGTACGGCTTTTGTAAAAGCACTTTTCTGCGGTGTGTTATTGTACTGTGCTGTGAGCAAAAAGCAGCTAGACGTTTGGTAAAAAATTAATTAAAGTTAAAGCTGGTTAAAAAACTATCAAACTGTGTTTGGTAAAATATAAAATTCAACCATTATTGTTGTAGCAAATGACAAAAACATGCTTATCTCTGAAAATTATTTTACTTAATTTTATTAGCTTAAAAGTAATTCATTTATTTATTATTAAATTATAAATATAAATAATATTAAATTTACTAATGATCACTATTATTATGATTGTTAAAAAAATAGTTTATTTAACCACTTTTTAATATATATATAATTTTCAAACAAAAAATCAAAGTTAAATTAATTAATGAATTAATTTTTATTTTTAATAGTGACAAACTAAAGGAATTGGTATGTAAAATAATTTGAAAAGAAAAAATAATAATTTCTAAAGAATAAAACACAATAAATAAAAAATTGAGTGTATATAAATTTAAGGGCAAGTTTTGTCATTTATAAAATAAACTAGGGATAAGAACGATAAATCAAGCATTAAATTTGGGTGGGACCACAACTTATGCTTTTGTAGCTTTTAAAAGCTCCTCCTCCCCAGCTTTTAAAAGTTGGCAAATGCTTTTGATAAAAAGTGCTTTAGTTTTTTTTACCAAACACTAATTTCAGAAATTATTGACATATATACATTTTGAAAGTGTTTCTGGAAAAATAAAAACATTACCAAACCCAGCCTTAATTTTTGATGGGCTTAAGGGGACGGTTGAGGAGGGTACCCTTAGACTTAAATTGTTAGTTTACATTCATTTTTTCTGTGAACTCCTAAGATCTATGTGTTTTGGTTATTAGTTGTAGATCTCTGGAGATTTTTTTTTTGTCAAGAACATCCTATATTTGTGTATCTATTTCAGTTTCCCCCCCCCCCTGATAACAAGGATTTTATTAAAATTAAGCTTGTAAAGTAAGCTTATCCTTAACAAACAGGTTTAAATTCCAATCAGAAATAATGGATATTTCCTCAAAACTATTTTTTTTTTCCTGCAAGCTTTGGCAATTGCGTTCTTAACACTATTATAATCTCGCTTTGTGAAAGAGAATTGAACTGAAAAAAAATTCTAACTAAATATCTTGCACATGTTTCCTATTCTCCCAGTGAACAAGTAAATGATCAGATAGGATGGATTTGGTCTGTCTCTGCATCTACTTCAATGTGAATACAACACAGCTTTTGTGATATGTCCCAAGGCGGTGCTTCCTTCCCAGCTAGGAATTCACCCTTCGCTGGATGTACTGCATGGAGTACATAACTTCCCTTTTCTCCTTCTCAATCACCTGCAAAGTTGTGCATAATCATACCAAGTCCCAGTTCTTTACTTTCATAATCAAAAGAAGCATCAGCGTTTATTTTACTAAATCCAGACTCAAGAGCTTTCCAATTATTTGAGTTGTGTATGGTAACAGTTGAGTATCCTGCATTAGAGTTAGTCAAACTATTATTTAAGTGAAATTTCATTCTTTTACCAGTATTGTTAGGATTGCGAGGTTTGTTGTGAATAATAAACTCACACCTCTCTTTCCAAATTACCCAACAGCCTATCATGAGAGTATTTCTCCATTGTTCATGTTCTTCTTTATTTCTTATACCCAGATCATTGAACCAAGTAGTAATGAATTGCATTGTTGTCTGACAACATCGATATTAATGTTGATCATTCTCCATGAAGCTCTAGCATGATCAAACTATAGAAGTAAATGGAACAAAGTTCCTTCTTTCTTGTTGCAGATACCACAGGTAACGTCAATATCAGTTCGCTGAGTAGCCAACTTCATTTTGGTAGGAACAATATCTTGAAGGCATTTCCAGGTGAATAATATGACTCTATTTGGAACTATACAAATCCACAAAGATATCCACATATAAGGGTTTCCCGCAAAGTTAGCAGTTGATTGTTGCGAGTTGAGATCTTTTTGTAAGCACTTTTGACGGAAAATCTGTCATCTCTTGCAGGCTTCCAGATCATAGTGTCTTCTTCTTCATGAGTAATGGGTATTTGCACAACGATTTTTACAGTTTCTACATTAAAAAGGATAAGTAAGATATTCGGATCCCAAATAGTGGAATTTGGCACCACGAGCTCATAAAAATAAACCAGAGCATTGTGTTCTACAAAATGTGGGATGGAGAGAGTATCTACCCCATCAATCTATTTGTCTTTCAAGATTTTCGTCTTTCTTCCATTATTAACCAGCATGAAGTATTTCTATTGAAGTATTTCAAGACCAACCTCAACTCTTTTCCAATACCATGAAGAGTTGTACTTCCTTGGTTCTAAATGTCGAAAATCTTCAGATTTAAAGTACTTAGCTTTAGCAGTCTGTTGACTAGGGTTTCTGGTTGGTTACTGATTCTCCAAGTGACCTTTGTAAGTAAAGAATGGTTGATATCCTCGAGATTACGAAAAGCTAACCCTTAATCACATTTACTCTGGCACAGTTTCTGCCAAGCAATGGGACAGTATCCTCTATTAGTCTTGTAACCTCACTCCAGAATTTTCTTTCCAGAGATTCTAATTGTTGTATTAATTTCTTAGGCATATTGAACGTTCCCATTTGATACACATGTAGTCAGTTTAGAACTGCTTTCACCATGGTAGACCTAACTGCTTGATTGAAGGTGGTAAATTTCCAACCAGCTAGTCTCATTTCAAAAGCCATTTTAATCTCCTTGAAAGCTTCAACCTTGGATCTTCCTATCAGAAAATAGGAGATGAGATATTTTTCATTTTTAGCCATGTACTTTACTCCAAGAATTTATCTCAAAGTATCACAAACTTTTGGATTCATGTTACCACTGAAGTATATAGTTGACTTTTCGAAATAAATTACTTGTGAAAACCTGCATAGTTTGCATAAAATTATTCACACTAGAGAGATCAGCATGTGTAAAAACTAGGCAATGATCTGCGAAAATTAGATGATTGATAGTTGGGGCACCTCTAGCAGCAAAGATCCCTTTAATAGTTTTGTTGTGATAAGTAGTAACAAGACTTCTTGATAAGAATTCCATTGCTAAAATCAAAAGATATGGAGATAAGGGATCTCCCTGTCTAATCCCTCTAGTAGGATGAAAGTGTTAGAGCATAGCTCGGTCAACCTCGCATGCGTTGCTATATCAAGCATGTTTGTCAATGTTAGTGATCAAAACTATAAAGTCTTGATTTCTAGCCTATTAGCTAAGTCTCGGAGTAGGATAGGAAAAGTGTAGTTGAGCTCAAGGACTTCATGGTGATTCAACGACAACGACGAAGATCTACACCAAGGAACCGTGGAACTTCATCAACAAAAAGATATGTGAAGACTTGAGCTTATCTATCACTCGAAAGTCTATCTATTCTTCTCCTACTTCTTATGAGATAAAAGTCGTATGCTATATAGACTAGATAATATACACTTGATATTTCGAGCCGAGTATTCATTGCTTATCTTTAACTCGAAATCATGTGTTGGTAAAGCGTTTCGCTTTGATCAGGTTTATCTTCACCTAGTGACGAAAGTCATCAAAGTTTCAATGACTTTGGAAATTGCTCTGACGAGAAAGGTATGTTGTTCTTCACGACTGAATATCGCCCTATGAGAATGTTTCAATGATTGGAATGAGATTTTAGATTATATAATCATGTATTCCTTGAACCGAAGTTTTCGAACTTTGTTGATCAAGAGAAATCGGTAGGATTGTGGAATTGGCTTGCCAAGTCCGCGAACTGACGGAAGTTCTCGACCGAGAATTTCTGTTGGGATTTCCAAAACTCGTTTGTGTGCTAAGTCCGCGAACTGGCGGAAGTTCTCGACCCGATAATTTCTGCTGAGTTTGGAAAACTCAACCGGTTAACTTAAGTCCGCGAACTTGTTTGTGAGCTTAAGAGGTTATGATATAAAGATGTGCTCTAAACATGAAACATTAATTATTAAGGAATGATTTATTCAAACCGTGGCTATAATGTTCATGAGCCGATTCTAATCGAATCGAATCATCTTTGTTTCAATTGTGTCTTGTGTAGTTACATAAGATCTCATAGAAATTGAACAACTCTTAACTAGTTCATTTGAGTCAATTGGACTAGCTATGGTGAAGAAGAACATTATTAATATGAGATGCTCATATGGTTGACCTTTTGGGTTATTATGTTGAACCAACATACGTGTACTCGTTTGGGCATGGTTTTCTCAAACCCAGTAAACGTGTACCCAAGTGTGTGTGACAAGATATGTCTTTCGATCTAACGGTTGAGATATATTGGCTTGAATCTAAATCAGGTTTTCATCTAACGGTGGATAGAGTTTTATTTGTACCTAAGGCAAAACCCTGATTTGAAAGGCTATATATAGGAGACATCTAGCTAGAGCAAAACTTAATCCCAAACGTATGTGTGATACTAGTGCGCTCGCTAGAGTGGATCTCCATTAACTCTTGATTTTCTTCTCTAAAATCGGGTTAACGACTTAAAGACTTCATTGGGATTGTGAAGCCAGACCGATACTACTTTTATCGTAGTTGTGTGATCTAATCTTGCATCTTCTATCGTACGAGTACAATCGATTGATTGGCTTGAGATCGTGAGAGTTATCCGATAGGAAAGATAAAGAAGTCACAAACATATTCGTCTCACTGTTTGTGATTCCTCGACAAACCTCTTGTGTAGTCAGGAAGGATTGTAGAGAGGTGATTGATTAATCTAGGCTGTTCTTCGGGAATATAAGACTGGATTATCAATTGGTTCCTGTTACCTTGATTTTATATCTAAAGACGGAATAAAACCTAGGGTTTATCTGTGGGAGACAGATTTATCCTTTTGATAGACTTTTCTGTGTGAGACATATTCGTTTATTATCAAGTCTATGATTTTGGGTTGCAGCAACTCTTAGTTGTGGGTGAGATCAACTAAGGGAATCAAGTATGCAGTGTCCTGCTGGGAACAGAGGCTTAGGAGTACAACTGTACCTTATATCAGTGGGAGATTGGTAGGGGTTCAACTATAGATCAGTCCGAAGTTATTTTTCAGTAGGCTAGTGTCTGTAGTGGCTTAATACAGTGTGTATTCAATCTGGACTAGGTCCCGGGGTTTTTCTGCATTTGCGGTTTCCTCGTTAACAAAATTCCTGGTGTCTGTGTTATTTCTTTCCGCATTATATTTTATATAATAGAAATAATACAGGTTGTGCGTTAAGATCATCAAATTCTCTAATCCAACTTTTGGTTGTTGATTGTAGTTGATTGATCCTTGGACATTGGTCTTTGGTACCGTCCAAGTTATCTCTCTTTGATAAAGACTCGCATATTTATATTTGCTTGAGTAAAGATCTAATTGAGAGATTGAGATAATAACTCCTTGAGATACTTTTTATCTATATTTAGTCTGACTGTCTAGTTGATTCTCTAGCAAAGTATTTCGGAGTTAGTCCATACAGATTGCTAAGCGAAATATTGGGTGGTGTTGTTAGACCCCCGCTTTTTCAGAAAGTAATCACATGAACTTCCGTTTAGAAGAATAGCCAGAGAAGTGGTACTGACACACAGATTGATAAGTTGAGACCAATCTTGAGAGAAACCAAAACTTCTAAGAACCTTGAGAAGTAAAGGTCATTAAAGAGAGTAGAAAGCTTTGGACATATCTAGTTTGAGGGCTAGCCAGCGTCCTTCTCCTTCTTTTTTTTCCATGGAATGCATTAATTCTTGAGCAATGATAGTTTTATCACTAACAAGTCTTCCCGATACATAAGCCGCTTGATATGGAGATATAATCCTTCAATTATATGCTTCATACGATTAACAAGAATTTTTAGGACAAAATCTTATAATAGGTGAAAAGACGAGGGTATCCAAATACACCACAATCTTTTATTTTGATCACAAAGAATTGTATTGATGCTGATCTACTCAACTAATCAATCAAATCTATCACAAAGATAAACTGATTATAGTTGGATACTTTCCAGCCGAAACAAGTATTGTGCACACCAAAGATTATGAGCCCAAATATCTTCTTTGTCTTCGAATCTTCTTTGATCTTAAATAAACACCTTCACACAATCAACTTGAATCTCTTGTGATCAATCACACACAGAACGGAGTCTGTTAATAATAGATCATCACAGGACATCTTTAGATCCACAAACAGTCTAAAGATACCTGTCGAAAATTCGATCTAGTTTGAGTGAATCTTATATCAGAAGACAAGATTCTCAAGCATAAACAAACTAGGTGTAATCAAAGTTCAATATCCGTTAGTCAATCAAATCAATCGTAAACTAATAATAAACTGCAATTATATAGTTTCCCACCAACGGTACTAATAAAGCTTCTCAATCCCAAAGAAGTCTTTAAACTGAGCAGTTGTAAGAGATTTCGCCTAATTAGGTTACTTTCCTCTCCGAATAGGCGGCTCCACAAGTAACAACACAACTAGTTAGTTTTGCTGGATATGAGGATTAGTTTGCTAGAAATGCAAACTTCAAAATTTATAGACCAAGGAAGTTTAGACACCAAGGAATTTCCAAAACCGAATATTCTCAAAGATATGCAATAAAGCTAAAAACGGTTTTCATAATTCCTGGAAATGTTCTTCCAATTAATGACCGAATTCTCAGTATAAAATCTCCAATTAGTAAATGCACATTACTAATTCTTAGTTTCTAAAGATATGCATTTTAATTGCTGGAAATTAAAAGCATATAAAAACGAAAAACCTTAATTAAATGATTCTCAATTTATTTCGATCCAGGATTCTCTTTTAGCTATTAAGGAATATCTTTGAACAATAAAAGATAAGAGTTACTGAACATGTTCAAAGTATGTCGACATCTTTACTTTGTAAATCCTTTTTCATAACAATCTTGGAACCGATTTGCCACACTTTCAAACAAGTTTAGAATTGGTTCATCTGACTTCCAAGAACTATGTGATTGATTAACCTATTAAATCACCATTAATGGGTTTCATGGTTCTACCTCAACATAAATTTTTGGTTCTACCTCCAAGTGGCTACTAGGATCGATTACACTAGTTACCATAAAATTTCTAACTAAGTACTAAGATCGATTATTACTTCTTATGGTAAAACTTGTGATCGGTTGACCAAGTTATAGGATCGGTTACACCAACTTACCAAAACTTGTTAAACCTCTTACAAGGATCAATTACACTCTCTCTTGTGATCGGTCACACCTCTTACTAGGATCGGTTACCCAATGGCTAGTATTTAGTCACACCAAATTCAAGTTATCGATCTTAGCATCTTAGGTGATTACTTAAGATCGGTTTCACTAATAAAAGTCATACCAATACAAAAGTCGGGCCTTGTGAATAGCTTTACCAAGACACATAAAAAAGTTATGAGCGGTTATACTAAACACACATATTGGCAATTCAAAAGATTTGCAATGAATAACAATACCAATAAGCCTAGCGACTTCCCTTTCGATTCACAAAACAAGTTTATGAATTTTACTTCATTTGAGCGAATGTAAAATATTGTTTCCTAGGACGAAATATTCACCCATACCCGTACATAATCATAATAGCATTCTGATAAGATCACGTTTTATGGAACATGTCAACGGTGTTGACCCGATGTGTCACTCAAGCATATTTGGCATACATGATCCTTTATACGGGTCAAGTCTCTCAAGATTGTGGAAGCCACCATTGCTAGCAAATGAAGGGTGCAACAAGCACACAGGTCCAATGGAGGCACAAGGCATTGGATAAGCATAAATTATTTATTACCGGTAGCCTGCTAAAATGGTATAAGTGGGTGCAGGATTATATTTCTGGGTCTTGGGAGAATTTTTGCTTTGGTTTACTGAAGCGTTTTGGAAGCGAGGATCCCACTCTTGTGTTAGCAAATTTGCAACATGATTTGGACGAAAGTCGTGCTTATTGGGAATCTGCATTCGAAGAGTTCGGTGAGCATCAAGGAGCTAAATTCGTGAATCCACGACCTTTTGCAACTACATCAGATTTTTCTAATATTGAAATTCTGAAATCCAGTGAGATTAATTTTGATGATATCGTCAATGTTCCTTCGGAAGTTGTCGACGATGAAAACCAAATTATAGATGCGTCAAAATCAAACCTTGGGTAAGGTCTTATTTAAGGATGGTGGAATAGTAAGATCATATGTGGAGCCAGTATTGGTATGCGTAGAGGACTTTGTGGGAAAAGTCCAATTTAAGGAGGGCGGAATGATAAGATCATGTTTTATGGAACATGTCAACGGTGTTGATCTGATGTGTCACTCAAGCATATTTGACATATCTGATCCTTTATACGGGTCAAGTCTCTCAAGATTGTGGAAGCCACCCTGACTAGAAAATGAAGGGCGCAACGAGCACACAAGTCCAATGGAGGCACAAGGCATTGAATAAGCATAAATTATTTATTATTAGAGATAATATATTTATTTAGGTATTTTATTATATTTTAAGTATTTAATTATTTTATTTAGAGTTTATATTGGTTTGGAATAGTATTTTAGGAGTAGTATTGTTTTCTTATTTTCCAAGTAATGTAGCATATAAATAGGCCTTATCAATTGATTAATCATAACAAGAAAATTATTAAGCAATTTGCTACCCTTTGGTTTATTGATTTCTTTGAATCATGACCTTTTGAGCTTGAGCTGCTGGCCGTTGATAAGAAACAAATCGTTTCTTATCAATTGGTATCAGAGCCAACCACCACGACCCATGCCCGCTCCACGGAAAGGGTGACCTATAGGCTAGATTAAAGTGTTAGGGCACCTATGTATGGGCGTAATTGTCACCCGCATTGAATACTGATAGGGGAGTGAAGCCGCCATAAGAGAAAGGGCTACCTTCGGGTCAGTGTCGATAGAGTGGGCCAACGAGGACGTTGGGTCTGGAAGCGTGGTGGGATGTTGGGATCCTAGTCCCACATTGGTTAGATGGGGCTTAATTGGTAGTTTATAAGTCAATGGGTTCCCTCATCTAGTCAACCGGTTTTCGAGTTGAGTTCTACCCATGGGCTTATGACGAGTTTAGGGTCGGTACCCTAACATTTGGTATCAGAGAAAGTTCGCTCCTATCCCACTTCCACGACTACCAATCATCATCATTACCACCTCCACTGTCACTTCAATCCACCTTCATTACTCATCAACAGTATCATCGTTGTTAAAAAAAACAAAAAAAAAATCGTCGTCAGCTTGTTCTCCGTCAAGGGCGACATATCAGGACAATTAGAAGGCTTCGTCTTTATTCAGGTTAGGTGAATTGTTTGGTTGGTTTAGTAACTGATCATTAATTTAATTGCATCTTTCTTCTCAAAGTCCTACAGTAACCCTAGCACTTCGACCACCTGATCCATTGCATGCTTGCATAAAAAAAAATCGAGTCTGTTAGGTTAGTTAGTTAGTTTGCATATTACTCTGTTTGGTTCGTATGAGTTTTGTTCCCATCATCCATTAATTAATCAACTGCATTACCGCGTAAATACCATCACTTGCATGCCATCATATCATCACCTAATTTAGAGAACCATAAACCCTAGATAATAGATAACCAGAGCTCAACCTTTTCTGAACCCCACTGTTACGTATTATTCCATTATTTGTTTTAACCCAAAGTGGAACCCAATAATAGCCCAGTTCGATCCAATATCTTCTCCGGTATGTATGAACAATCCTGGAAAAAGCTGTTATGTCAGCAATTCGATGATAGAGATCCCGAAGGTTGGTTATTTCAAGCACAATTGATTTTTGAGTTCCGTAAAATTTCGCGGGAACACTTTGTAAAAGTAGCTAGTGATCATCTTACCGGTAGCCTGCTAAAATGGTATAAGTGGGTGCAGGATTATATTTCTGGGTCTTGGGAGAATTTTTGCTTTGGTTTACTGAAGCGTTTTGGAAGCGAGGATCCCACTCTTGTGTTAGCAAATTTGCAACAAGATTTGGACGAAAGTCGTGCTTATTGGGAATCTGCATTCGAAGAGTTCGGTGAGCATCAAGGAGCTAAATTCGTGAATCCACGACCTTTTGCAACTACATCAGATTTTTCTAATATTGAAATTCTGAAATCCAGTGAGATTAATTTTGATGATATCGTCAATGTTCCTTCGGAAGTTGTCGACGATGAAAACCAAATTATAGATGCGTCAAAATCAAACCTTGGGTAAGGTCTTATTTAAGGATGGTGGAATAGTAAGATCATATGTGGAGCCAGTATTGGTATGCGTAGAGGACTTTGTGGGAAAAGTCCAATTTAAGGAGGGCGGAATGATAAGATCATGTTTTATGGAACATGTCAACGGTGTTGATCTGATGTGTCACTCAAGCATATTTGACATATCTGATCCTTTATACGGGTCAAGTCTCTCAAGATTGTGGAAGCCACCCTGACTAGAAAATGAAGGGCGCAACGAGCACACAAGTCCAATGGAGGCACAAGGCATTGAATAAGCATAAATTATTTATTATTAGAGATAATATATTTATTTAGGTATTTTATTATATTTTAAGTATTTAATTATTTTATTTAGAGTTTATATTGGTTTGGAATAGTATTTTAGGAGTAGTATTGTTTTCTTATTTTCCAAGTAATGTAGCCTATAAATAGGCCTTATCAATTGATTAATCATAACAAGAAAATTATTAAGCAATTTGCTACCCTTTGGTTTATTGATTTCTTTGAATCATGACCTTTTGAGCTTGAGCTGCTGGTCGTTGATAAGAAACAAATCGTTTCTTATCACATTCATACGATTATGCCGATGTCTTATATACGAAGTTCAAAAGATAGACGTTGTACTTCGTATTGTATTCCTTAATACTATGTCTAACTAGAGTATAATCATTCACAGTTTTGCAGTTATGTTTTTAATATGCACGACTTGAAAGATACGTTAGGAAATGAAACAGTTCAATTCAAATATTACTAACCTCAAGTGGAAGGATGATGTCGTCGTTGTAGCTCCTTACTTCTTCACATTCTTCAAGTCTTCACGTAATACTTGTAATGTCTCATATCCTAATACTTTCAAGCTAACCTATACGAAGTTGACTCTAGTAAATAATCAAGCGACTCTTTAAATGATTTTTGGTTCACTAAAATATGACAACCAAACTTGACATACCTGCGCTTGGTGGGTTCAACCAAGCTATGCTCTAACAAGAGGTATTGCATAATCCTATGAGTCTGAAGTTAATCGGATCACAGGGTTTTCTTCTTTTGGGGATGAGAGAATTACGTCTTATTTATATCTTCATGAAGAAATTAGTGGTAACAAATTGCTTGACCATATTACAAACCTCTTGACTCATTGTAATCCATTGTGACTTGTAAAAACCTGTCGGAAAGTTATCTGGTCCCGGGGAAAGCAATGAGTAACCTGAAGGAATATATCTCCTCATCTGAAGGAATATTAATGAACAACCTGTTTTCTTCTTCAGTAACTATGGTAGGAATGACATTGTAGTGATGTTCTTTAATATTAGGATTGATGGAAGTGCTGATATCCTTGAAATGAGCGGAAGAAGAGCCGACATATCTTCTCTTTTACTGGTCCAAACAACATTCTTGTTCTTAAGGCAATCAATGTTATTCCTGGCTTTTTTACGGTTAGTCATTGTATGGAAATATTTCGTATTGTTATCATAGTTCTTAAGAAAGTGATCTCTTGACTTTTGTTTATGAAAGTCAGACTGAATTTGATGCCATCTGTCCAACTCCGAAGTTGCTTCCAATATTGGTGTATCTGTATCCGTTGAGTGATCTTGTTTTTGAAGAATCTCAAGTTGTTATTGTAGATCATCTATTCTTTTGGTAATATCACCAAAATGTTCCCTATTCCATTTGGATAGATCTTGCCTTGTGAATTGAAGTTTTTTGGTGAACAAATCTAGCTAGGTTTGTGTACTAGAGCCACCGATCTAAGAGGCACACTTAACACAACCACATCCAGGACTACACTTGCAGTGGTCTACTGGTATTTCCTTCGGTACCCTAAGTAATTTAGATTTTCTTAACCTACCTTGTTTTTTCATGGAATTAAGAGTATAGATTCAATTGAAATTTTCACGGATGTATGCATTTTTAAGGATTATGAAATACCCGATAAATACCCGAAATCAACGGACATACGGCTGTTTTATGGGGTCCAGTTCCGGATCCATTAATTTAGAAACTAGACTAGGAACTATTAGGACCCAGACCAATTAAAATAAACGGTTCACGTCCCGGGAAGTGTACTACCCGGATCTGACAGGACCAGTCGACACCCCTAGCTACAGTGTGATCCCAACATGGGAGGAGCTATGCCTAGACTAGGGCTGGCTTAAGCCAGCCCTAGAAGCCCAAAACCCCTTTTTTCACTACTTATATTAGAACGGAACGATTTTTTAGGGACCATGGTTTTTTTGAGGGGACCATGGTTTTATTAGGCCACCTTCCCTATAGTTATAAGGGGTGTCCTAAAGCATTGAAATGACTAACCTACCCTTAACCTAATTTAATTTAAACTCAACCCAATAACCACTTATATATATAACCACCACCTCCTCCCACCATCGCCGATTACCACCACCACCACCTCCGATTATCACCACCACCAACCACCGATTACCACCACCACCAACCACTGATTACCACCACCACCTCCGATTACCACCACCACCAACCACCACCACCAAATATATAGATAGCTTAATTTAAAACATTAACAAAGATATTCTCACAAACCCATTACTTGTTATTCGTTTTTGGTTGAATAAATGAGAAGTAATCATTAAAATGAGTTTAAAATGGAAGTTGCAAAGAGGTTTAATGGAGGGTTTTTTTCAGAGAAAAGTTCGGTTATCAAGAATTAATTTTTTCTTAACGGAACTCAGAGTTCGGTTGATTCGCAAAAAAATACTTTTAACCGAACTCCTTGTATTAGAACAACACAAGTCCATAAGTTCGGTTCCTTCGCAAAATAAGGATATCACCGAACTTTAGTTTACGAAAATAATGAGAAGTCCACAAGTTCGGTTCGTTCGCAAAAATGTTGAGTTTTCTTTGTAACCGAACTCTACCTTTGAAACTTCGTAACCGAACTCTACCTAATTCGCCAAGAAATAAATTTCGTAATAACCGAACGTTTGCCTAATTGCATATATGCATATATAAGCCCAGTTCGGTTGATTCGCAAAATATGTTGAAGTTTGCGAACCAACCGATTTTTTAATCTCACTAATTATCTTTAACTTAATCATCTCACTAATCATTACACTAACTATTATTAACACTAACTAATCATCACCCAAAATTAATCAGGAGGGTAAGTTAGATATCAATATATATATCTAGATAAGGGATGATCTAAATTTACTTCTAATGTCTTTACCCAAAATAAAATCATGATCCCAAAAAATCGTTCTTATATTACTTGGGCTGATAAAAATAAGTCCAATTAATAGGCTCAAGTCACCCCTAAAACCTAAAGCCACCCCCAAATTTAATTTACAGCCACCGGATCCCAATGCAAAAATTTACGAGAGAATGCAATATCATTTTGATTAAAATTAAATGGACCACATCTTAGTATATCGAATAAGTTTCAGTCTAATATAAAAAATTTCTAGGTACATGTTTACCTGCAAGGCTGCAGCTAGTATACCAAATACACTGTCACTATGGTCTTATGTATAAATGCCATACTTGATGAGGAATGCATCATCTATTTCCCAAATAAAATAAAATAATAATAAATAGAAAAATGAATGCATAAATGAAAAGTATGTGCTCAGTACAAAAAAAAATCAAAGTACATTTGGCTGCAACAACATACCAAAAACACTATCACTGTGTATATTATTGCTATACATAATGTGGAATCCGTCATTAGTATAACGTTTATGTTCAATGAGATTGATAACCACATTCACTTGATGATCACGGCACATATTATTATCGCCAGTAGAATATGCAATCAATCCATAATGGCTCAAAGTTTTATTAGTATCACCTAATACCATACCTGAATTCAGCATGAGCCGAGTAATCGGAAGTGCTTCATGTTCATGAATCTTGGCTCTTAGACATCCTACTGTGTCACTTGGCTCCATTTCAAGCTTAAACTTTCTCTTCGTTAATTCAATCTTTATAAGTAACTGAATCTTAGTCGACAACGTTGCTGTTGACGAAGCTGTATCATCTTCGTCATCTTCATTGTCATCGTCTAAAGTTTTGTGCTTAGAATCAACAAGCTGTAGTACAAGTGTAGTTCCCTGGGTGATTTTATAAAATTCGGTATCGTGCTCGTCCATTAAGACACGACCTTTGCAGTCGTATAGTTCTTGTCTGAAGATTGGGACGCCATGGTATTTTCGGATCTTTCTCTTGATTTCTCGTATGGTATCAAAATACCAGAGTTCAACGAAGAATGTCTTCCTACTTGTCAATTTGATGCAGACATCCATTTCTTTTCGGCTGATGCAGTCCAGCAGCGCAGCTTGTTGCCAGTTTCTCTTCCGCTTATGCAATCTTCTTTGCTACTCTGTAATATATTTGAATTCCTCTTGAGAATATTTGGGAATTTATATATTTCCTCTGTTGGTCATTCCAATTCTATACTTGGAAATTTATAAATTGATTAAATTTCCTTTTGGGTTATGGTATGATTTTATGTGCTTAAATGCAAAAGATCTTTCGATATCCTAAGGATTTCATAGCCTAAAATCACAAATGGAGTAATAAATGGAAAATTATGACGCATCCTCTACATGCGTGTTGCATTTTCATTAAAAAGATGCGTCATACAACACCTTTTTATCCTCAAAGGATATGTCATTAGATATTCTTGCCACTTTTATTTTCGGATTCTAAGTCTAGGTGTAATCTGAGTTCAAATCAAACGTTTCCTTAAAAGGAATTAAAAATCATACTATAAATATGGATTCATTCACTTGTTTTCTATAAACATAGATATACACGATAGGCATGTGTAATTAGGGCTGACCATGATTTCGGTTTTCTGCTTGAACCGGACCGAACCAGACCAATTAGGAGGAAACCAAACCAAAACATTTATTAATGGATTGATTATGGTGTAGAAAGTGGAAAACCGATAATTTTGGTTTGGTTTTATCTCTAAAACCGAACCAAAAACCATTGGAAAATCTACTAATTTTTAAACTTAATTTTTACCTTGATTTACAAATATTAGATTCTACCCATTGATTTAGAGGATAAATAAAAACCCTAAATTTTCATTATGATACTCTCCCTCTTTCTCTTTCTCCTTCTCTCAGTCGCCTCCCTTCTGCATCCCTAACTACAGCAACCACTGCTGCTACTCGACTTTCTTTTTCCCTTCTTCATTCTTTTTTGTTTGTCAATAACGAAATTAAGATATATTATATATCTTCTTTTGATCTCTAGATTTAGAGTAAGCTTTAACTATTCTTGATATTTTATTTTTATTTTTTTTTTCTGTAAATTTGTGTACACCAATACTACCGGCAGTTACGATTTTTTTTATCTGTAAATTTGTGTATTTTTTTTGTTTGAGTCGTTTGACATAATTATTGGTTAACCAAAAACCACTGGGACAAACCGAAACCGGATGGAACCATTTGGAAATCGAAACAATGGTTAATGGATTGGTTTAGTTTAGATTTTTAGAAACCCATAGTATTGGTTTCGGTTTTGGTTTTGCTAGAAACCGAACCAAAACCGACCATGAACAACCCTATGTGTAATAAATTTTTTTTCTCTCTTAAATACGAAAGATGAATTTATTTTGCAAGCTGAGAGAAAGAGAGTCTGTCCACTCATTTGGACTAGTGCTATCTATGTCATGTTTTGCAAGTTTATGAACATGGTTAACCTCTCTGAGCACATGAGTATATTTTCAGTTGACAAAGGTTTTTAGAATACTAGCACAATCAAAAATTAAGTTTATTGTGCTACCATTTAAAGCACTAATGATATTCAAGCAAGTCACCCTCAAAATGCACATTCTGGCATCCTTTCTTTCCGTCCATGATGAAGCTTCTAATAGAGATTTTTATTATGGCTGCTCAGGGTCTATTGCTTTAGTCTTGCAGCATCTAGTTCCATCTGCACTACCTACAAAACCCCATTGATTAGTCCAATTCCAACTGAGTAAGTTAACTCATTATAAGCAGCATCATAATTTATTTTGATAGACGGGCCGTCAAGTTTCTGCCAATCTCTGAATATTAACCTATTGTTAGGATCAACATTTATGTTCCTAGAACACGAAAATGCTTTATACCTCCCCCATCCCTACCCCACACTCACTTCACAAATTGTAAAGGCCCCCCGCTAACTCCAGCAGCCCATTAAAAAGAAAATTAATGGTGAGTGATGAAGCCACCTAGTGCGGGAGATAGTGGGGGAGTGATTGTGGGGTACGTAGAAGCTTCGCCTAGAACATACAAACTTATTCCAATCTGCAAAATCTGATTAGATCAACATCAAAAAAAAATCTGCACCTACATTAAATGTGCCAAGTAATAAAACCAAACTATTGAATCATGTTGTCTCTAGTCACTGGTTGAGCATGTCAATGAAAAAACTACATAACCAATCATATAAGAAAACATCTGTAACAACATATTGATGTGATTTTAATAGTTGTAGAAAATTTGTAATAAAAGTTCGCTCAGCTAAGACTTGTGAAGATTGATTTTAGACTTAAATTCTAATTAAAGTAGCAAATAAATAAAGATGATAACAATATTACGAGAGACTGAGACTCGGAATTCTACCATACAATTTAATCATGCGATTCTTATATTAATATTAATTCTAAACAATTATAACTCAAATATTAACTCTGGTTCTTTGCCAAAAGAAGGCTTTCGAAGCAATGACTGTAAACCGAAAGAATTGAACATCAAAAGTATTAAACTAAGCATGACCCATAAATTGAAATCACAATCATTCGATAAAAACCATAAATCGATTAATAATTAATGCAAAAAGTCATAAAAGAGTTAAATATAATTACCACAAGCGTGAAATATGGCTTCCTCCGTCATCCCAGTGTTTGGCACATGTTGAAAACACTGCCAAAAGATTTATTCATGGCTGAAAAAGTGTTTGCAAAGGTGAAAAGAGAGAAAATAATAAAAGCATGAAGTTTGCGACGCTGTATTGCCGTTACAGACTCGTGGTTACAAAGAAACTGTTGAAAAATGAAGACTTCGGTTGCAGAACGCCTTTTGCAAGCACTGACGAAAAACGACAATTTCTGCGACAGACTTCATGCGCTAATGTTCTTCAACTTCGTCTTCTTCTCTAGCAGAGAACTTCTTTGCAACTCTGATTTTTCTCCTCTGGATCGTATCTCAACTTCCCACAAACTTCCTCTATATCTACTATGACTCGCATAACACTTGTTTATACCCACAGGACCCAAACAAACTCGAAAAAATCTTTGTTTTTCCTCCTCAAAAATTTATGGGAATAATTTTCGTAATCTTCTCTGCGCGCGTCTTCCTAGTCGATCCGAACCCTCCAAATCCTCCCTTTGATAAGATAATATCTCACGAAGGATATTCTTTTCCTTCTCTCCACGTAATTACCATAATCAAACCACATTCCCGTGATATTCTCCTTATGTACTACCATCCCTGTTTATTGAGAAACTTATAGAAATTTTCTCCTTTTTTAATTCCAACGCAACTACTATCCTTATTTCGTCGAAACATGTTGATATCAATCCACCACCACGACAAAATCCGAGAAAATCTCTCCCAGAATCTTCCCAAAAAAGTTTGTATGTTCAAAAGAGATTTTCCCACCAAATTCAGTTTAAAGGTGATGAAGAAAAGGGCCCCCCTATCAATTCTCGGGGTTCCTTTATCACGTAGGGTGCCTTTATTCGACTGGTGGGTGACTTTAACACTTTTTCGAGCCGATTTTTTCGCAAAAGTTTATATCCCAAAAATATCTATAAACACATGAAACACCATAATAAGTACAAATAGAGCATTACAATATTGAAATGATGAGGGTACCAAGTAGACCACAATATTTTCGATATCAACCTATAAGTTTGTCACCTTGCATGATCTAATATAAATCTTTCAAGAAGATAGCAACCACAAGGTATACACTTGCTATATAGTTTCTAGTTCAAAACCGCACCTTAAACTATATGAATCAGTCAAGTGTTTGGGATTAACATAGAAGTGCAATCATTAAATATAACTTAAACAAATTATAATGCGAAAAATCAAGTAAAAGCACGCAACAAGATTTTGTCAACGAGAAAATCGCAAATGCAGAAAAACCCCGAGACCTAGTCCAATTCGGAATACTCTCAGAATTAAGTTGTTATACAAAGTGTTAGAGCACTGCTCGGTCGAACTCGCAAGCGTTGCAATCTCAAGCTTGTTGTCAAGTTTAGATTCCAAAAATATAAGTCTTGATTTATAGTATACTTATAGCTAAGTCTCAGATTAGGATAGAAAGTGTAAATGAGCATAGACTTCACGTCGTTCATCTATTGAAGACGAAGAACCACTAAGGGGAGATTGTGGAACTTCATCAACAAATGGTATGTGGAGACTTGAACTCATATATCACTCAAAAGTCTATCTACTTTATCTCCTATTTGAGACAAAATTCGTATAGCTATATAGACTTCGATTATACACATTTGATATTTCGAGCTGAGTTTAACTCGCTTACATATTTCTCGAAATATGTGTTGGTAAGCTTTCGCTTTAACCAAGTTCATCTTATATTCTTGAATAAAGTCAAAAGATGATCATGTGAAAATCGCCTTGTAACATCTTACATGATTTGTGCGAGACAATCATTTGATGTAGACTTAGAATGTTTCATATTGATCATTCGATCACTTGAAAATTGCTTCGAAGCTAATAGTTTGTGTGACACAACTGTTGTCATCTTCTAAGAATGTTTCAATGATTGAAATGGGATTTTAGAACAAATAACCATGATTGGATTAGCACAGTATGCGTACTTGTATGCTAACTGTTGCAAGTTATTCCAAGTCCAGGAAAAATAGTATGCATACCCGTATGCGTACCAGTTGGTCAATAAAAGTTCGGGACCTTAGTATGCATATCGGTATGCGTACTGGCGTGAACTTCAAGTTCCGGAAATTCAACTGAGTTTGGAAGGTATGCGTACCCGTTCGCATACTAGCGAACCCAAACTTGATCCGACCACTTAGGTATGCGTACCCGTTTGCATACTTGAGTAGATTATGTTCTAAAATCGTTTTTTCATGAACTAATACATTTATATAATAAGGAATGCAATATTTTGTAAACCGTGGCTATAAAGTTCATGAATTGATTCTAGTGAATCAAAATCGATTTTGCTTCAATTGTGTCTTGTGTAATTCTATGAGAATATAAACAATTGAACAACTCTAGAACTAGTTTTATTTGAGTCATTTGAACTAGTTATGGTTAAGATAAATATGGATGATATGAAAGTGTTTATATGGCTAACTTCGGTTAACTATTGTTGAGCCGACAAAGGTGTACACGTTTAGGTACGGTTACTCATATCTATATGAAGTCACTTTTTATTTGTGTGTAACAAGCTAAGTTCGATCTAACGGTTGAAAGATATTGGCTTGAGTCTAATCAGGTTTTCATCTAACAGTGAATATTGAATGCTTTGTTACCAAGGTAACATTGATTGCAAACCCTGATTTGAAGACTATATAAGGGAGAACTCTAGCATCTGGGAAACCTAATCCCCACACATACTGTGTGATACTAGTTTCGAATAGAGTCGATTCTCCTTTAACCTTAGGTTTTTCCAAAACCCAGTAGGTTAACGACTTAAAGACTTCATTGGGATTGTGAAGCCAGACCCAACTATTCCTCTGCAGTTGTGTATTCTGATCTTGTTGTTTTCTATCATGATTGAGTACTATTTTCTCTAAGATTTCCACGAGATTTAATCTTCGATAGGCAAGATAAAAAGTAATCACAAACATCTTCATATCATCGTTTGTGATTCCACAATATCTTATTTCACTACCATACGATTAAGATTATTGTGAGGTGATCGATATTTCTAGGTTGTTCTTCGGGAATATAAGTCTGATATATCAATTGGTTCATGTTCACCTTGATTTATCAAAAGACGGAAAAAAACTCATAGGTATATTTGTGGGAGACAGATTTATCTATTCAATAAACTTTTCTGTGTGTGACAGATTGGTTTATAAAGTCTTCGACTTTGTGTCGTAGCGACTCTTAGTTGTGGGTGAGATTAGCTAAGGGAATCAAGTGCGCAGAATCCGGCGTGGTTCTATAGGCGTAATGAGATTGTTTAGGGCTCAACGACATTAAAGTATGAAGTTAACTTGGCGTAGGCTGGTGTCTGTAGTGGCTTAATACAATGTGGTGTTCAAATTTGGACTAGGTCCCGAAATTTTTCTGCGTTTGCGGTTTCCACGTTAACATAATTTCTGGTGTCTGTGTTATTTCTTTTCTGCATTATATTTGTTTATATAATTGAAATATCACAGGTTATGTGTAAGTTCAATCAATCGTGAATCCAAACTTTGGTTGTTGATTAAATTGATTGACACTTGGCTATTGGTTTTTGATATCGTCCAAGTTATTTCTTATATTCAATCAAGCTCGCAAATTCCTATTTGCTTGATTGCGGATTGAATTGAGAAATTGAGATATAACTCTTTGATATATTTTTCTTAAGATTGAGTCTGATTATCTAGTTGATTCTCTTGAAAGTACATTGGAGTTATCCCATACAGATTGCTAAGAGAAATATTGGGTGTGGTTGTTAGACCTCCCGCTTTTTCACAAAGACTCTAGCAACTTTGTATAGTTTTAGACCAAGTAAACTACCCCTAGTTACCTAGTTTTCTCGGTATCCCTGCGCATACAACCAATCTGGCCAGCGCATGTGAACCCTAAGATAGAGTCCACTATCTTAAGTTAATTTAGCCTCTCTGAAGGCTTAAGCATTCAACCATTTCGATCGTCTTCCAAACAGTAAATGACTAATCTGTTTTGTAACCACTCTATTGTCTCAGGAAATTAGTCAGAGATATGTATGTTGAGCGTGACAAGAGGCTTTTTTGTTTAAAATCGATTAATCTCCTTTGTCGGGTTAGATCTTCCAAGATCTGGATTAACAAGTTAACTAAATCAAGTCAAACTAAACTACCAAATTCGGATACTGAAGAGTACCACCAAATGATAGCTTGTCTATTAAAACTACGACTAGTAATGACAAGTCTATCAAAAGATAAACTACATCTAGTCGGATCCCAGCAGATCAAGTTTGTGCACGAAGCAAATCACAAAGATAGGAAACCAATAATAAAAATCTCATTGTCTTCAAATCTTCAATAGTCTTTTGTACCTACACAATAACAAACGTAATTCCATCTTATGATCGATCACGCACAGAATGGAGTCAGTTAACAATGGATGATCACAAATCAACGTCATATCTAAAAACAAATTTGAACTACCGATAATCTCTTGATTTAGTTTGAGACCTTATGTAAGAAGAAAATGCTCTCAACAATAATCAAACTAGGTGCAATCAAGAGTTCACAACCGTTAGTCAAATCAAATCAATTACCGAAAAATAAAATAACAATGCAATTCTAGCTTCCACTAATAGTACTATAGACGCTTCTTGATCCCAAAGAAGTCTTTAAACTAGTGGACATAAGAGATTTTACCTAATTAAGTTACTCTCCTATCTCCAAGATAGTGTTACAAGTAATACTATTAGTCGGTTATGATTATAAATAGTAAAGTATTACAAGTAATATTATTAGTCGGCTACAACAGTGACTACAGAAGAAGTGCCCGCTTCAGGATAAATTTGTAAGGAGGACAAACTTTACTATTTATTCACCAAGATAGTTTAGAAACCAAAAAATTCCATTAAAACAAAAAATTCTTAAGATATGCAATAAAGCACCTAAATTTGGTTTTGTCTAATTCCAACCAATATCCAACTGTACAACCGAAATTTCTCTTGGATAACTCAATATTAGCTAGACTTAACTAATATATATTTCCATGGATATGTTTTGCTTGTTGGTAAAACAAAAATAATTATTCATTCGAAAATCTTAAAAAGATTCTCAAGTTTTTCGGTTTTGGATCTCACCTTGAGTATCAAGGAATATCTTTGAACAAGTAATAAATAAGATTCCAGCTCATGTTCAAATTAGGGCTGTCAATGGGTACCCATTACCCAAAATTGGAACCGGATCCAGTCGAATAGGATCCGCTTCCGGGTTCTAAAATTAGACCAATTAACAAGTTAGGACCCGACAAGTAATACCCGACAGTACCCGGTTATTCATTATTTTATTCCTCTATTTAGCAAAATTACAAGTATTCTGCTAGTTTTGGCTTTGATCTTTTTTTCAGTTTTCATTTTTTTCTTAAATTAAATCGTTATTTAGTACATTAATAAATAAATAATAACAAATTTTTATAAAAATAAGTTAGATTCAAGCCAAAAAGAGAAATTTATCAAGTTTTTGAACTTTTTTGTGTGTGTTTTTAATACCCAACGGGTACCCGGAACCGATGGGTACCCAGGATTTTTAACTGGTCTGGTTCTGGGTCCACAAATTCTGGAACCGGAAACGAAACCATTAGGAACTTGACTCGACTTTTATAAGTAGAGTCCGGGTTCAGTGGTACCCGAGAGGACCCGGACCCATTGACAACGCTAGTTCAAATTACTCATTATGTCGACATCTTGAACTTTCCTATATATTTTACAAACCCAATTTCCATATCACACAAACTCTAAAGTGTAGCGACCTAATGAAATCGGTTTCGCCTATTGGGACGGTTCTACCTTGATTCCTAACATAGGTTAGGATCGTTTCTACCTTAACTCCCAATATAGATAGGGATCGATTCTACCTTGACTTCTAACATAAGTTAGGATTGTTCTACCTTAATTCCTTATATAGGTTAAGATCCAAACTAAAGATATTTAATGAAAACCGGACCTTTAATCTTCTCGATTTCTTTCAACTACGAAACAAGTTCGTAAGTCTACTTCCTTAAACTCATGTAGTTAAACATAGTTTTTTAGGCATAAAACCAAACCTATGTTCACTACACAATCTAGTAACGAGTTCCAAAAATTATGTTGATGTCTCAATTACGAAGTTCAAAAGATATGCATTATACTTCGTAATTTAATATACCAATATAAAACATTCATAAATATTGATATATTGTTCCTTGACACTTTGAGCACTATACGATGATCAAGTCTCTTATACTAGAGTTTCAGGTATATAACTTTGCATGTTATGTTTTAAATCGGAAACGACTTGAAAGCTTACGATATAGAAATGGAAACAATTCAAGTCATGTATTACTAACTCAAGTGGAAGGATGATGTCATTGTTGATGTAGACACGTCTTCAGAATCTTCAGGTCTTCAGAGTAATACTTGTAAGTCTCAACATTTCTAGACTTCCTAGTCTAACCTAACCAAGTTGACTCTAGTAATCTATTCAAGCGACTTATGAGTTTTGATACTGAAATATGACAACCAACCTTGACATACCAACGTTTGGTGGGTTTAACCTAGCAGTGCTCTAACAAATATAGAGAATTGAGATCAAATCAGACATAAAAATGTGTCTATCAAATACCTCCAAACTTATTATTTGCTATTCAGTTGATAACAAGGATTTACGTCCAGCAGACATCCTTTTCCTCAACTGGGAAAATGGTCTATTTCGCGTAAGCGGTCTAAATACTTGAATGAATATGTTACGCATGGTTATGGTTTGGGTGTTTTAGCTTTCACTACTTTAGGGGAGCTTAGCGAAGATACTGTTTGTTTTTTCAAGCGTCTGAAAAATTGCTTAGTTAGTAATGATGTTGGTAGTGGTTTTGGTAGTTTTATTTTTCATAGATTGGGTATTGCTATTCAAAAGGATGTTGGTGCCCAGCTTGTCGCTCGCATGCCAACTAAAAACCCTGGTGTGTAATTTCCTTTATAGAATATTTTTAATAAGTAATATTTATATATAATAATTTAGAAAATAAAAATCCTAATGCACTGTCGCAAGCATCGCGATTGCACTTAGCGTGTGCAACAAGCTTTTGAACCCCAAGGTGGCCATAGTGGCCGAGTTTTAGTCTCGAGAGGGTTTACAATAGGTGTACCCACAAAACATTTACTCCAAACCCTAACTACCTGTGAAGAATCTAGGAGCGACAATAAACAATCTCCTTGGTTGGCATACTTCATTGGTTATGGGAGCAATTACCCTGATTTGAATTTAATTGGTGGACACGAGTTTGCACTCAAGCGTACCAAAATTCATATATAAGTAAATGAATATCTATTTAGATTGTCACACAATGGACAACAATATTCGGAATAAAATAAATCACATGGATAGAATGAGAAGATGGATATAGAGTTAGATGGTTTACGAATGAACGTCAATTCCAATATGAATCCTAATGGATTGAGGTACTAGTCTTAATCCCAATTCTAGTATCAACTCAGCTGGTATATACAAGAGCCCCAACGGTCGCTATATTTATGCAACAATAGTTTTCTTCTTTTTTTATTCTTTTGATAATCGACAACATGATTAGATCTTTCGAATCCAAGCGCATGCTTCTTTTTAGCAGATTGCATAGTAGTTTCCATAGATCATGCGTTCCATGCTTTCTTAGGCGATGAAGACATGGACAACACACACATATTGTTATCCAAGTGTCAATCAATTTCTTAATTTACAATTGGGATAATGGCTGAGACGTGTGTTTAGATGTGACAGTGGTTTCACCCTTCACCGGAAGTGGTGTTCGTTCTTTCCGTCCAGGACTTGCAGTGGATTAGGCCGTAGTTCGTAAATGCACCAAGTACCTTGATCAGTATGTGAGTCACGGTTATGTTTTTGGTGTGCTCGCCTTCTCTACTTTGGGGGAGCTCAGTGAAGAAGTAGTTGATCTCTTGAAGCGTCTTCACAATTATTGTACTAGGCATGAGGGTACTTCTAGCGGTGTAAAATTCTATTTTCATAGGCAAGGTGTTGTCATTCAAAAAGGAGTTGGAGCCAGCTTGTTTCCAGGCTTCCAACTAACTTCTTGTAAGTTTGTCTCTAATTGAAAAATACTACATCATGTTAATCTAATTTGACTTCAATAAAATAAAATAAAAGAATTAACAAAAAAAAATTGATATTGACCTCAATCAGTCTACTTCATCCTAGCAGCGACATCAACATATAAAATTTAGAAAAATAAAAACAGAACGTGATATGATGATGACTCCGAGATACGGTGACAACTACCATGTTATTTCTAACACATGAACTTTGTACTTTGATGAATAAAGTCTTTAGTTTGGTTTCCTCAACTCCTACAACCAAGATGTTTTCATTCACTTATATTGGTTAGTGTTTTCCTGAATTGGAACAACTTTCTAGGTTATGGAGTTTAATAATGCAACTAAAAAAAATTCTCCCTTATCCCTAAACTTAAATTTAACATTGTCATCAATGTTATAAATATGAATTTAAAAGCATGAACAAGGAGAAACGATTACTACTTGAAGAAAAGAAAATAAGGAAGGATATTACAATGTCGCATGAGCATGGGTTAACTCCAAAGAATTGTTAAGTTTGAAGTCTTCATCCAGATATCAAATACCTTAAAATGGCTAGCCACCTTTCAGAACCATATACCAATAACTGAAACAACTGCGGGGTCATCAAAACCAAATAAAACTGACGTGCATATGAGACAACTTCACTGGATCAGAAAAATGAACAGACGAAGCACAACCTTATCTAAATTTTCTTGCAAAACAACTGAGTTTATCAGGGGCGCCCAATTGGGGTTCTTATGAGTGTCTCGACAAACAGATTCATCTGAACGACCATGTTAGAGTACTACTCGGTCGAACTCGCAAGCATTGTTATCTCAAGCTTGTTTGTCAAGTTTAATTGCCAAAACTATAAGTCTTGATATCTAGTCTACTTATAGCTAAGTCTCGGATTAGGATATAAAGTGTAGTTGAGCGTTAGACTTCACGATGTTCATCGATTGAAGATGAAGAACTACTAAGGGGGAACTTGTAGAACTTCATCAACAAAAGGTATGTGGAGACTTGAACTCATGTATCCGTCAAAAATCTATCTACTCGATCTCCTATTTCAGACAAAATTCGTATAGCTATATAGACTTCGATTATACACATTTAAAATTTAGAGCTGATTTTAACTCGCTTACATATTTCTCGAAATATGTGTTGGTAAGCTTTCGCTTTAACCAAGTTCATCTTATATTCTTGATAAAAGTTAAAATATGATCATGTGAAAATCTCCTTGTAACTTCTTACATGATTTGTGTGAGACGGTCATTTGATGTAGACTCGGAATGTTTCGTATTGATCATTCGATCACTTGAAAATTGCTTTGAAGCTAATAATTTGTGTGAGACAGCTATTGTCGTCTTCTAAGAATGTTTCAATGATTGAAATGGGAGTTTAGAACAAATAACCATGATTAGATATAGCACAGTATGCGTACTTGTATGCTAACTTTTACAAGATATTCCAAGTCCGGGAACCATAGTATGCGTAACGGTTGGTTAATGAAAGTCCGAGAACTTAGTATGCATACCGGTACGCGTAACTGGCGTAAGTTTCAAGTTCCGGAAATTCAACTGAGTTTGGAAGGTATGCGTACCCGTTCGCATACTGGCGAACCCAAACTTAGTCTGTCCACTTAGGTATGCGTACCCGTTTGCATACTTGAGTAGGTTATGTTATAAAATCGGTTTGTTCATGAACTAATACATTTATATAATGAGGAATGCAATCTTTTGCAAACCGTGGATATAATCTTCATGAATTAATTCGAGTGAATCAAAATCGATTTTGCTTCAATTGTGTCTTGTATACTTCTATGAGAATATAAACAATTGAACAACTCTAGAACTAGTTTCGTTTGAGTCATTTGAACTAGTTATGGTTAAGATGAATATGGTTGATATGAAAGTGTTCATATGACTAACTTCGATTAATTGTTGTGGAGCCAACAAAGGTGTACACAAGTTTAGGTACGGTTACTTATTTCTAACTGAAGTTTTTTTTCATTTGTGCGTAACAAGCTAAGTTCGATCTAACGTTTGAAATATATTAGCTTGAGTCTAATCAGGTTTTCATCTCACAGTAAATATTTAATGCTTTGTTACCAAGGTAACATTGATTGCAAACCCTGATTTTAAGACTATATAAGGGAGAACTCTAGCAATTAGGAAACCTAATCCCCAAACCTCTTGTGTGATACTAGTTGCGACTAGAATCCATTCTCCTTTAACCTTAGATTTTTCCAAAAACTTGTAGGTTAACGACTTAAAGACTTCATTGGGATTGTGAAGCTAGACCCAACTATTTTCTGTAGGTGCGTGTTCTGATCTTGCTATTTTCCATCGTATTGAGTACTATTTTGTAGCAGAACAGAGAATTTCGCTTCCAACGGGTTGGGTTACGACCCGCTTGGCCCGCTCTGACTCTCTGATACGCCACTCAAGAAACTAGACTTCTAAAATTTCAGACCAATTTGATTAAGGGCCAAGTAAATGTCATAATTGTCAGAGTAATTATGGATACCAGCCACCATCGGCCTGTGCCAATGGTCTTCTGGGTAGCCACCGAGGTGGTGGGGTGCCCCAGTGGGCTTGACAACATACACCGCATCAGACGGGTGAGGAACGGCCAGTGCCAATGTCAGGGTAGTTCTGGTTAACAGCCACCATCAGCCTGTGCCAATGGTCTTCCGGGTAGCTACCGAGGTGGTGGAGTGCCCCATTGGGCCTGACAACACACACCGCATCAGACGGGTGATCCAGATGTAGTGGGGGGTGCCAATTATGGCCTAGTAGATGGTATGAACTGCCTTGCAGATGATATAAGTTACCTCGCACGATAATCACCATTGCCTAACTCACTAGCCGAGGCAGATGATATGAATTACCTTGAATGGTAATAATCGTCTCTTCTCTAACGGAATGTATGGCTATCAAATGGTATGAATTATCTCGAAGAAGTAACAATCATCTCATTATTAGGTAATATGAACAGCCAGTACTGCAACTACCTCTACCAAAACATTTTACAAACTTCTAGGTTGTAATCATCTCCGAATAGATGGTATGAACTTCCAAGCAGCAACCAACTTCAGATGATATGAACAACCTTGCATAGTTGAGCTAAATTGTGCTGAACCGCATAGCGGCTGCCTACGTACCCTCTCCGTTTCTCGAAGGGATCAAGCACGACCGTAGTTCGTCATTCTTTAATTTACATAATATGAACTACCGTCAATAGTAGCAATTATCTCTTTTAAATATCAAGTAAACTTATTCCACTTGCAGTTCATATAATGAATTACGAGTAGACTACTACTCTTATCAAACCAAACCGCTACACTTAAGTGCACAACAAATACAAAAGAAATGAACACAATTCTGAGAAATATAAAATTTAACAAGCTATTAAACCATCCAGACTTCCAAATTAGAAATGCAGATGCCTAACCTCTCACCATTCTTATGGATACAGTACTGAGTAGAGGCCTACACTATGAAAAATTAAAGAAGTGGGTTTGACGATCCACCAAAAAGTCTAGTAGGAGTCTTAGTTCTCTAGGTTCCAATAATCTTAATCAAAGAACATGCTAGTGTCAACAACAATCTTAAAATGTTTTCAAAATAATACCTTCCACTAAGAAAAGATGAGATTAGTTGATTGTATTCAAGCAAATCTATAAACATAATGAGTACGAAGCGTGAGCGCACGGCAACATTTACAAATACAATGGTGCCTGTAGTCATATTACAATTTATGTATTATGAATTGCTTACCGTATAAACAAATATCTATTTTTTTCGGATGATATGAAGTACTTTGTTCAAGTAGTAATCATCTCTTGCACTAGATAGTATCAACCGCCATTGTAGCATTAACTATCTCTAATGTTAAATAGTACGGATAATATGAATTCCACGACAATAATTATCCCTAAGTTATCACATCTCGACAATATCGTCGATATAAGCATCTGATATCAGTCCAACTCATTCCATGGATCAAACAATACACCTCCAAGTCAACAACACAAAATCAATATAGTAACCGAAAAATATGCACTTTAGAAGAGGATTATTTCCCTTGTCCATCAATATAAAAAGATACATTAAAGGGAGTACAAAAATAAGCATAATGAACGGACATCCGCACTTGTATTTCAGAGCAATGACACTATTTTCTGTACCTGAAAGGAAATGCCAGTGTCTTAACGGTATATCTCACAGCCAAAGAACATTCATAAATTAGTCATTGATAACCATTATATTAATGTAAATTCTTCTCAACTTAACTGAATTCTTAGTATCTATTTTTCCAAAACGTCACAACCAATAATGGATGGTAACCAAATGTATGGCCTAATATTATTTCCTTTACACATGAGCACCATCACCTTGGGTGGTTCCCTTCCCACTAAAGTGCAGTAACAATCACTATTCGTGTGTGTGTGACACTAGTACTAATGGTCACAACTTAGGAGACAGTAGACAACGCTAATATGATACGGAGTAAGAAATTACCTCTAGGAAAGTTCTAACTTTATAAGCCGTTGTATACCTATCGAGCACAACCACGGTAAACAGCAGAAACAGTCTCCAAAGAAGCACGTCCATTTAATTTAAAAATGATACAAAAACCACGGCAATGCTCATTTCCATAATTTATACTATAATTTAGCAATAACAAAGAGCATTCGGTTCCAAAAAAATCTAGTTAATTGAAAAACTATAGTGGCATCCATATCAAACCGTAATGAGAATCAAATATATTTAAGTAGCACAAACCAATGTCAAGACCATCCGCTGGACGCATACATAACCATTTCAATAATTAAGGCATTTTATCTAGTTAAAACAAGCTTAAAAATTTAGAGGAAGATCCCACAACTATCTAATCAACTACTCTTAGGACAGTAACCACAAAACCATTGCTACTGTTAACATAAATTTTGCATTCCCTGCATCTCGTTAGCTTAGCAACCATTTCATTTACGCAGTAGACTCACTTACAAATCTGAAGTCACCGTAAACACCTCTACGAACTAACCAAAAACATTATATATCCGACTTAAAATGTAAAGATAGATGAACCCCTGGCAAAGGGCTGAATTCCATACAGGATAACACTATAAAAAGGATAGTATTCATAAATTTTGAAAGGAAGTAACAACTAAACATCAAGTTAGAACTGATTTACATTCTCAAATGATACCAAAATTTCTTAAAGGCATAGCTGTAGAGAGTCTCTACTTGGAATACTTACCATGATTCATTTGTTTTGGATTTTTTACAAATTAATCATCACAAAAATGGGTTCCTCATATCATAGAATCAAATAAATTCATGCACTCCAAGTACCCCAATTTAAACCTCAAAACTCTGTCAAGTTAAGAAAATTCTGTAGTATAGTTCTCTGTAATTCAGAAGTTTAGGATACTTACCCATGTCCGATCATCCTGAAAATTTCAACGAGTTTTCCTGATATATCTAACAGTAACATATCCAAAAATCACAAACCTCCAACGGCTGAATTTCACTTTACAGTTCAAACAGTGCATACGTTTTTATTTTTCAGAAAAACGAACTTCGAAATTCAAGTTAGGTTTATGGAAGCAAAATTTCCAAGGAGTTCCAACAAATCAAAACTCAAATTAGTAAAACACAACATCAAGATTATGACAAAGTAACCCTTGTTCAATCAAAGAATAAATTCACTTGTGAATAGGGATCCATGGCATGGTGAAATCAAAACCTAAAATTTAAAAGAAGAAGTTTCTCCTACCTGTTCGTTGTTCCAAACTCCAGAATACACGACAACAATACCATTGTAACGTGATTCATCTAGCAAAGCTAATAATTTCTGGAAGAAGGATTTTGAATTCTTTCGGTTTCGATTTGCAGGAGAGAAACGGGATAACTGGCTCGTGAATAACAAGAAATCCCCTAATACTTAATTTTTTTTTTTCTTTTCTAACATACAAAAATTACTCATTTACACTGACAGGTCCAATGATCGACACGTGCATTGAATCGTGGACAGCTACATGGTTAGCTATTAGGCACCCAATGGTTTTAGATTAAGGCAGTTTTTTTTTCTAATTGGAGAATGAACTTTAAATATTGAGGTCACCTAAAAATGTTTAGAAAACATGTCAGTCTTAAGCACTCTTAGGGCAGAGTTTGACTAACGGGTTTAGTTAAACCCGAAGAGAAATTTCAGTCTTTCACACCATTAACCCCTTAAAAAGAACTTTGTCCTTAAAGTTCAAAAGAAAACTTAGAAGTAACGAGGGTTACCTGTTGTCGTAATGCAATAAAACGTTGACGAATCCAAAACTCACAGTCCCGAATGAACCGGAACTGCTCTGATACCAACTGTAGTAGACCAGAGAATTTCGCTTCCAAAGGGTTGGGTTACGATCCGCTTGGCCCGCTCCGACTCTCTGATACGCCACTCAAGAAACTAGACTTTTAAAATTTCGGACCAATTCGATTAAGGGTCAAGTAAATGTCAGAGTAGTTCTGGATACCAGCCACCATCGGCCAGTGCCAATGGTCTTCCGGGTAGCCACTGAGGTGGTGGGGTGCCTCAGTGGGCCTGACAACACACACCGCATCATACGGGTGAGGAACGGCCAGTGCCAATGTCAGGGTAGTTCTGGTTACCATCCACCATCGGCTTGTGCTAATGGTCTTCCGGGTAGCCACCGAGGTGGTGGGGTGCCCCAATGGGCCTGACAACACACACCGCATCATACGGGTGATCCAGATGTAGTGGGGGTGCCAATTATGGCCTAGTAGATGGTATGAACTGCCTTGCAGTAACCATCCCTTTTCAGATGATATAAGTTACCTAGCACGATAATCACCATTGCCTAACTCACTAGCCGAGGCAGATGATATGAATTACCTTGAATGGTAATAATCATCTCTTGTCTAACGGAATGTATGGATATCAAATGGTATGAATTATCTCGAAGAAGTAACAATCATCTCATTATTAGGTAGTATGAACAGACAGTACTGCAACCTCCACCAAAACATTTTACAAACTTCTAGGTTGTAATCATCTCCGAATACATGGTATGAACTTCCAAGCAGCAACCAACACTTCAGATGATATGAACAACCTTGCATAGTTGTGCTAAATTGTGCTGAACCGCATAGCGGCTGCCTACGTACCCTCTCCGTTGCTCGAAGGGATCAAGCACGGCCGTAGTTCGTCATTCTTTAATTTAGATAATATGAACTACCGTCAATGGTAGCAATTATCTCTTTTAAATATCAAGTAAACTTATTCCACTTGCAGTTCATATAATGAATTACGAGTAGACTACTACTCTTATCAAACCAAACCACTACACTTAAGTGCACAACAAATACAAAAGAAATGAACACAATTCTGAGAAATATAAAATTTAACAAGCTATTAAACCATCCAGACTTCCAAATTAGAAATGCAGCTGCCTAACCTCTCACCATTCTTATGGCTACAGTACTGAGTAGAGGCCTACACTATGAAAAATTAAAGAAGTGGGTTTGACGATCCACCAAAAAGTCTAGTAGGAGTCTTAGTTCTCTAGGTTCCAATAATCTTAATTAAATAACATGCTAGTGTCAACAACAATCTTAAAATGTTTTCAAAATAATACCTTCCACTAAGAAAAGATGAGATTAGTTGATTGTATTCAAGCAAATCTATAAACATAATGAGTACGAAGCGTGAGCGCACGGCAACATTTACAAATACAATGGTGCCTGTAGTCATATTACAATTTATGTATTATGAATTGCTTACCGTATAAACAAATATCTATTTTTTTCGGATGATATGAAGTACTTTGTTCAAGTAGTAATCATCTCTTGCACTAGATAGTATCAACCGCCATTGTAGCAGTAACTATCTCTAATGTTGAATAGTACGGATAATATGAATTCCACGGCAATAATTATCCCTAAGTTATCACATCTCGACAATATCGTCGATACAAGCATCTGATATCAGTCCAACTCATTACATAGATCAAACAATACACCTCCAAGTCAACAACACAAAATCAATATAGTAACCAAAAAATATGCACTTTAGAAAAGGATTATTTCCCTTGTCCATCAATATAAAAAGATACATTAAAGGGAGTGCAAAAATAAGCATAATGAACGGACATCCGCACTTGTATTTCAGAACAATGACACTATTTTCTGTACCTGAAAGGAAATGCCAATGTCTTAACGGTATATCTAAAATACTCAAAACTTGATCACAGCCAAAGAACATTCATAAATTAGCCATTGATAACCATTATATTAATGTAAATTCTTCTCAACTTAACTGAATTCTTAGTATCTATTTTTCCAAAACGTCACAACCAATACTGGATGGTAACCAAATGTATGGCCTAATATTATTTCCTTTACACATGAGCACCATCACCTTGGGTGGTTCCCTTCCCACTAAAGTGCAGTAACAATCACTATTCGTGTGTGTGTGATACTAGTACTAATGGTCACAACTTAGGAGACAGTAGACAACGCTAATATGATACGGAGTAAGAAATTACCTCTAGGAAAGTTCTAACTTTATAAGCCGTTGTATACCTATCGAGCACAACCACGGTAAACAGCAGAAACAGTCTCCAAAGAAGCACTCCCATTTAATTTAAAAATGATACAAAAACCACGGCAATGCTCATTTCCAGATTTTATACTAGAATTTAGCAATAACAAAGAGCATTCGGTTCCAAAAAAATCTAGTTAACTGAAAAACTATAGTGGCATCCATATCAAACCATAATGAGAATCAAATCTATGTAAGTAGCACAAACCAATGTCAAGACCATCCGTTGGACGCATACATAACCATTTCAATAATTAAGGAATTTTATCTAGTTAAAACAAGATTAAAAATTTAGAGGAAGATCCCACAACTATCTAATCAACTACTCTTAGGGAAGTAACCACAAAACCATTGCTACTGTTAACATAAATTTTGCATTCCCTGCATCTCGTTATCTTAGCAACCATTTCATTTACGCAGTAGACTCACTTACAAATCTGAAGTCACCGTAAACACCTCTACGAACACCAAAAACATTTTATATCCGACTTAAAATGTAAAGATAGATGAACCCCTGGCGAATGGCTGAATTCCATACAGGATAACACTATAACAAGGATAGTATTCATAAATTTTGAAACGAAGTAACAGCTGAACATCAAGTTAGAACTGATTTACATTCTCAAATGATACCAAAATTTCTTAAAGGCATAGCTGTAGAGAGTCTCTACTTGGAATACTTACCATGATTCATTTGTTTTGGATTTTTTACAAATTAATCATCACAAAAATGGGTTCCTCATATCATAGAATCAAATAAATCCATGCACTCCAAGTACCCCAATTTAAATCTCAAAACTCTGTCAAGTTAAGAAAATTCTGTAGTATAGTTCTCTGTAATTCAGAAGTTTAGGATACTTCCCATGTCCGATCATCCTGAAAATGTCAACGAGTTTTTCTGATATATCTAACAGTAACATATCCAAAAATCACAAACATCCAACGGCTGAATTTCACTTTACAGTTCAAACAGTGCATACGTTTTTATTTTTCAGAAAAACGAACTTCGAAATTTAAGTTAGGTTTATGCAAGCAAAATTTCCAAGGAATTCCAACAAATCAAAACTCAAATTAATAAAACACAACATCAAGATTATGACAAACTACCCCTTGTTCAATCAAAGAATAAATTCACTTGTGAATAGGGATCCATGGCATGGTGAAATCAAAACCTAAAATTTAGAAGAAGAAGTTTCTCCTACCTGTTCGTTGTTCCAAACTCCAGAATACACGACAACAATACCATTGTAACGTGATTCATCTAGCAAATCTAATAATTTCTGGAAGAAGGATTTTGAATTCTTTCGGTTTCGATTTGCAGGAGAGAAACGAGATAACTGGATCGTGAATAACAAGAAATCCCCTAATATTTAAGTTTTTTTTTCTTTTCTAACATACAAAAATTACTCATTTACACTGACAGGTCCAATGATCGACACGTGCATTGAAACGTGGACAGCTGCATGGTTAGCTATTAGGCACCCAATGGTTTTTGATTAAGGCAGATTTTTTTTTTCTAACAGAGAATGAACTTTAAATCTTGAGGTCACCTGAAAATGTTTAGAAAACATGTCAGTCTTAAGCACTCTTAGGGCAGAGTTTGACTAACGGGTTTAGTTAAACCCGAAGAGAAATTTTAGTCTTTCACATATCTTCTCTAAGATTTGCTCGTTTTTTAATCTCCGATAGGCAAGATAAAAACTAGTCACAAACATCTTCGTCTCATCGTTTGTGATTCCACAATATCTTGTTTCGCTACCATTCGATTAAGATTATTGTGAGGTGATTGAAATTACCAAGTTTTTTTCCAAGAATATAAGTCTGGTGTATCAATTGGTTCCTGTTCACCTTTATTTATCAATAGACGGAACAAAACTCATAGGTATATATGTGGGAGATAGATTTATATATTCAATAGACTTTTATGTGTTTGATAGATTTGGTTTATAAAGTCTTCAACTTTGGGTCGTAGCAACTCTTAGTTTTGGGTCTTCAACTTTGATACCGTCCAAGTTATTTCTTATATTCAATCAGGCTCACAAATTTCTATTTGTTTGATTGCAGATTGAATTGAGAAATTGAGATACAACTCTTGGATATACTTTTCTTAAGATTGAGTCTGACTGTCTAGTTGATTCTTTTGAAATTATATTGGAGTTTTTCCATACAGATTACTAAGCGAAATATTGGGTGTGTTTGTTAGACCCCCGCTTTTTCAACTGGTATCAGAGCAGGCAAACACGTTTAAGACCTCATAAGTCTGTGTTTATAGCGATCTAACTATGTAGAGAGAAGTGTTATCTCTATAAACATACCGCCAGTCTTCGATGTCTCGAATTATTTATGGTGGAAAATTGTTATGCGTGCCTTTCTACAAGGGCGTGATTTTCAATCATGGGGTTTATGTTGTTAATGGCTATAATCCTACGGTTGTTACAGAAGGCGATGTAACTGCTCCAAAGGATATCAGTGATTATGATGTTGTCGAGATTCTTGCCACTAAGCAAAATTATGACGGATTGAATGCAATCATCCATGACATTACCCCAGATCTTCAGCACCATGTGACTACGTGCACTCGGTCTAAAGATGCGTGGGATATCTTAGAAACCGTATTTGAAGGGAATACCTGTGAAAAATAAGCTAGGCTTCAAAACCTAAATTCGGATTGGGAAAACCTTCGTATGGCAGATGAAGATTCATTTGATGAGTTTAGTGACAAAGTGTATGAAATTGTCAATGCATCTTTTGCGTTGAGTAAGACTATTCCTGAAAAGGACATTGTGATGATTCTCAGATCATTGCCATTTAGATATGATTCTAAGAAATGTGCCATCATTGAAGGAAATAACCTTGAAACTCTTTCCAGAAATACTCTTGTTGGGAAGTTAGAGATCTTTGATCATGAGCATGTATGCAAATCTGGAAAGGATATTACTTTCAAAGCACAAAAGAACACTAAATTACTTCATAAAAGTAAAAGTGTTGGCATCTCTGAAGATGATCCTACTGAGACTGATTCATCAGATGAAGATCTTGACAAGTCAGTCTATTTGATCACAAGACAGTTTGGAGATCTTCTTTGTAAGAGAAGTAAACGGTTTGCCAGAGATAAACCTAAGTCATCAGTTAAACCTCATAATCATGTTCCTCCTAAAAATAGGGATACTGATGACGAGGATATGCCACAGTGCTTCAAGTGTAAAGGTTTTGGTTATTTTGCAAATGAGTGTCCGAATCGTAGAAAATACACTGGAAACAAAGGTCTTGCTGCAACCCTTGATGAAACGTTTGATCACTATGACTCTAATGAAGAGAAAAAAATCAAGTGTTGCACTCCTCTGTGAAAATATTGATTTTGATAATTGTAGCAATACTTATATCAATCTTGACATTTTTCCCAGAGAAACTTCTTCAGCTATTTTGGAGGATAAAATGGATTTTTCTTTATTTGCTGGAAATCCTATTTCTAATGTTTCAGGTACCATATTTTGTCTAACAGCTTTCTGCGCTATGGTGTCTGAACTATCCTCCACGTTGACATGTCCTTATTGTACTATTAAGGATCATGGACTCTCTAGTTGTTTCAAGTATAAGCATAAAGTAAGATATGTCAACAAACTTCAATAGAGAGCAAATTGTTTAGAAAACAAGCTTAAACTTGTTCAGAAGTCGTCTGAGGTATGTAAACTCAATTCCTCTCCGAAAAAGTTAATTTCTAAAGAACTAATTAGACCTCTCCGGAAGAGAACAAGGTTTAAACATTCTGTGGAAGAGGTTTTTATGAACTCTTTCCAAAAAGTTCATGGTGGACAAATTATTGTTCACCCCAACACAGCTTGATTGTGTTGGCTGTGCATCTTGTCTCAAGTGCCTGCTTCCAAAGAGAAAAAAGTTAAGCACTCACAGGCTTTAAGAAAAAGAAAAAGAAAAAGAAATGTTTGTTTTTCTTTTCTTTTTGATTTCGGTCGATCTTTTCATATCCTAGATTGGTATTGAAAAGAGGTTCCATGTTTGATCATTAAAAGATGGGTAAAATCGACAAATCTGCCTTTTTTAGGGTTGAGAGTTGTGCATTCGTGAATCTTCTTACTTTGTAAAAAGGTTCTGTAACACTACATTCCTTTTTTCTTCCCTGAAAATCTCTTTTATCACAAGTTTACTTTGTAGAGATTCCTTTGTAAATTTCTCTCACAAACCCATATTTATATGGAGACTCCAAGCTTTGTGACTTCTGAAGGAAAATAGGTTAATATGATTGTTAAGCCATCAATCATGAAGAACAAAGATATATCTCCGGTACCCTCTTCCTTGAAAATAAAAAGGAGGAATGTGAGGAAACCAAGGGTTGTCCTTTCAAATCTTGAGAAGTTTTCTGGTGTTCTCGAAGAGTTGAAGGAAACAAGAAAGGAGATATTGCATATAAAGGCTATTGTTTTTAGGACTCTTGAAATTCAGAAGGCCATGGTTCGTCATCAGTCAAGAAGGTTTGTTGGAATTGACTCCGAACCTTTTGTTCCAATGGCTGTTGACGACAAGGAGTTCGGGGACGATAAAGAATTTTTCAGAGGTCTTAATGTCTAGGAAACTTCTTATGATAATTTATTCTTGTGTTTTAAAAAGGATAACTAGGGTTTGGAATAGCAATTATTGTGAGTACACATAGCTATTGCCAACGGTTTTCATCTTGCAATGTTTTTAGATTTATTTATTTAAATTCTAAAAATATTTTGGAAGATGATTTTGCAGTACTAATCTTTATTGGTTTATATATTGCAACAATTGTTATGGGATATGTGTGTTGCGTCTGTGAACTATGATTGTCCAATATATGTCAAAAGTTAAGCCTATTGTGTCATTATGCAAATATTGATGGAAGATAGGATGAACTTTTGGTCGCAAAGATCAATTCTATTATATGTCTTTATGCAAATATTGATGAAAAATATAATGAATCTTTGAATATTCCGCGGTATTGATCTTTCCCTGATCCACTTCTATATGAAAGTATTGTGCAGCTCCGTAAGTTTTCTTATGTTGGGCATTTCCGATTAAATTAATCACGGGTTCTCTTGTGGTTAATTTAATTGAGATTTCTGGATACAAATTCATGTTTCATGTAATTTGTTAATGTCCAAAGAAATCCTTCTTTTCTTGTAAAAGTAAGGTCGCTGATAGACGCATTTTTGTGTCTAATTTGTCCTCAATGTCCGTATTGTTGGAACTCTATTTTTGTACTAATATTGTGTTTTTATGTACTTTTAGGAAATAAACATTTTTGGAAAATTCGGCTCGAAAAGTTGATTTTGGCACCCGGAGGACAAGTGTTATTCGGACTCTCGCTTTTGGATAAGGGGTAACCTAATTACTAAGGGGCACCCCCAGGTCACCCCCAAGGCATCTGCTATTCGCACCCCAGTTCAGGATAGGGGCATATCATCTTCAACATTCAAATTCGTTTTTTGGCGGGAAATTAAATTCTCAACTGGCAGAAGTTTGATCACAAAAATGAAGGGGTTACGGGTCGATTCAATGGCTGAAATTTGATAGAGAGATGTGATATAGGTTAAGGAACACATTTTGGGCAGTGGGTTCGATCGGAATTGGCTGGAAAACGCGTGATGATTCACACATCCATAACAGAGCACATGTACTGTAACACGAGCAAAATTGAAGTTCTTGTGTGCATGGAGGAGTTCTAATAGCGTTGGAAGAGTGCTGAGAAGTGGATAAGGCTAACTAGAGCGTGCAGGATCAAATCTAACGCGTGCATGGGCTTAAAAATGGAAATTATCGTTATTTTTGGCAGCAAGGAATAATCGAATTAAAGAGAGTATATACGCAATCAATGGTCGGATTTTTGGCCTCAATTCACTATAAATACACGTACAATTGAAGCTAGCAAGTTTAGAGAGTCTTGGGGAAAGTTTAGGAGTCGAGAGAATCAAAAGAAAATCACGCAGAGAAGAGAAGCTTGCTGCTGGTGCAAGGAAGAACACGAAGAACATAATACCCACAAGGACAGTTGTTTATCAATAGTGACATCGACTGTCATCGTCGGTCGTAGTTTCCCAACGACAACAGCACTTCAGCTTTGTCGTTGACTCTGGACGCCTTCTGTGGGTCGCAGAATCCTGTTTTGTATCATTTTCTTGTCTTTCTCTTCATTGTAAAACACTTTTGAGCATCAATGAAATATTTTGAGAGGTTTTCCAACATGATGAGCGGCTAAAATACCTGGTGACTGAGGCGACGAAGGAGCTATTCACTCATGTTTGATTGGTAAATTCTTTTTATAATTTCTTAATTATTTATTTTATTTAATTCACTTGGATCAATAAAAAAGAGATAAAAATGGTTTTCTTAATTAGTTGTGAATCAGTTTGATGTTTCATGCTTAGAATTAATTCTTTGATAAATCATGCTTAAGGATTACAATTTAATATTTGGACACCTTATAGATTAATAAGTGATTTAATGGAAAAAGAGCTAGATAATAATTATGAAATATTTTTGTAACCAATCAACTTGAAGTAATAGTGAATCCGGAGCCTTAGTCCATTTTAAATCTTGACATCACTCTTTGAAAATTAATTTGCTTTATTTTTATTAAATCTAAAAAAAAAAGAGTTACCTTCACAAGTTCGAAAAGAACCCCTTTTACCACAATCTACAACAACTTTTGAAAATACAAAAAAATTTTGGCGCCGCCGACGCGGACCCGTGCTTAGGTAGAATTTTTTTTTTTTTTAGGTTTATTATTTTTTTCCTTTTTACGTTTCTTTTTGTCTTTGATTTGCAGGTTCGAAGTGGAGTACTGAGAACCCTTATTTCCATATTAGGGACTTTGAGGAAATTTGCGGGACAATTAGAATAAAAGACCTTACTGATGAAGTCTTGAAACTTAAGATGTTTCCCTTTTCCTTGAGAGATAAAGCCAAGACCTGGATGAACAACCTACCATCTGAATCCATAGAAACATGGCAGGAACTTATCGCTGCCTTCTATATGAAGTTCTACCCTAAGCATAAAACTGCAACTGTTAGGAAGAAAATTAGTGCTAGTGTGCAAAAATAGGGAGAGTCTCTTTATATATTTTTAGAGAGATTCAATGATCTCCTATCTCAGTGTCCTCATCATGGATTTGATAAGATGAAACTAGTACAAATTATTTATGATGGTTTAGACTATTCGACCAAAGCCATGGTTGAGTCTATGTGCGCTGGTGAGTTCACTAGTAAAAATGCTGATGATGCTTTTACCTTCTTAGAAGTTATCGCTGAAAAATACCAACAGTGGGAATCTTGTGTTGAACCCCCTAAAAGACTCTTGGTCAATAAAAGTAGCACCAATATGGTAGATACGAGTTTTGCATCTGATGCTAAGTTTGATGCTTTATCTAGAAGGTTAGAAGCGTTGGAATGGGTCAACCTAAAAATAAGTCCCTTGTTGAACCTAATAGAGCCTCTCAAATCTCTAGTTGTGGAATAGAGCCCGATAACTCATTTTGGGAAGGTCAAGTTAGTGAAGAGCAAGCTCATGCTGTCTGTAACAATGCTAGGTTTGAGAACCGTCAGAAGTTTGACCCCTACTCAGAGACCTACAACCCTGGTTGGAGAAACCATCCTAATTTCTCTTGGTCTAAGGGCCAGAATCAAGGCCAGTCTAGTAATTCTCACCCTCCCCCAGGTTTTGGTTATACTAAGAACCCTTCGGGACAGACCCAGAACGCATCTGAGAATAGAATAACTAGCTTAGGGGAAACCCTTAGTATATTAAGGAAGAGCCAGGAAATGCTATCACAAAGCCAGGAAATGTTAGTAAAAAGCCAGGGTAATTTTCAAGAGGAAACCAAACAGAATTTTAAGAATAGTTCCCAGTCTTTTGCTAAATTAGAACTTCAAGTCGGCCAAATAGCTAAGTATATTAATTAGAGAGAGGAAGGAAGGTTCCCTAGTCATACTGATCCTAACCCTAGAGGAGAGAAATCGTACAGTCATGTTAACTCTGTTACGACCCTTAGGAGTGGAAGGAAAGTTGATAATAAGGTCGACATACCTGAAAGTGAACATGTTGTAATTCACCCGTCTGAACCAGAGAATGAAGAGACTGATAGAGTCTCTAAAGAGACCAATGAGGGTCATGTTGAGTCTGATTTTGTTCCCAGAGCCCCATTCCCACAACTTCTAGTTCCGACTAGGAGGGAGTCCAACTTTAATGATATATTGGAGGTTTTTAAGCAGGTTAATATCAACCTTCCATTATTAGATGCAATTAGACAGATTCCCTCTTATGCCAAGTTCCTTAAGGACTTATGTACGCGAAAGCGTAAGCTCAGTGTCCAGAAGAAAGCCTTCATATATAGTCATGTGAGTTCTATTATCCAGAATACCACTACTCCTAAGTATAAAGACCCAGGGTCCCCTACCATTGCTTGTACAATAGGTAAGTACCGTGTTGAGAAAGCATTGCTTGACTTAGGAGCCAGTGTGAACTTACTGCCATACCATCTGTACCTTAATCTAGGACTTGGTGAGATGAAACCTACCCAGATGACACTTCAGTTAGCTGATAGGTCCGTTAAAATTCCTCGTGGTGTGATCGAGGATGTTCTCATAGAGGTTGACAAGTTTATTTATCCAGTGGATTTTGTTATCCTAGATACCCAACCTGTCCCTGACCCAGAGAACCAAATACCAGTGATTTTAGGTCGCCCGTTTTTAGCTACATCCAATGCGATCATTAACTGTCGAAATGGTATTATGAATTTGTCTTTTGGTAATATGACTATTGAGCTGAACATTTTTAATATTAGTAAGCTACCCTCTGAACTATATGACTCGAATATAGAAGAGGTGAACATGATAGGAACATTAGTCGACGAGTCATTACCAAACACTTTGTTAGAAGATCCATTAGAAAAATGCCTAGCTCACTTTGGGATTGATTTTGATGATGATAATGTGATTAATGAGGTGAATGCTTTGTTAGATTCAACCCCTTTGTTAGATACTAGTAATGGATGGAAACCTAAGTTCGAACCACTACCAGTTTCTAAGTCTACCCTAGTTCCTTCTTTAGAAGAGCCTCCTAAGTTGAACCTAAAACCATTGCCAGATACCCTGAAGTATGTGTTTTTAGGCCCGTCTGAGACATTGTTTCTTCCGACTTGGATAGAGATCAGGAAAGTAGGCTAGTAACCGTCCTTCAAAACAACAAGGAATCTTTAGGGTGGACCATAGCAAGACATTAAGGGTAAGTCCTACTATTGTATGCATCAGATCTATTTAGAAGAAGACAACCAAACCTTCTAGGGAGATGCAACTCGCTAAACCCCAATATGAAAGAAAGTAGTTCGAACTGAGGTTCTTAAGCTACTAGATGCAGGATATTATCTACCCTATCTCAGACAGTAAGTGGGTCAGCCCCGTTCAGGTTGTTCCCAAGAAATCCGGTTATTACTGTAGTCCAGAATGATACTAATGAGTTAATCCGACCCGAGTGACCACGGGTTGGCGTGTTTTATTGACTATAGGAAATTGAACAAGGTCACTAGGACGGACCACTTCCCTTCCCTTCATCGACCAAATGCTAGAGAGATTAGCTGGACATAGTCACTATTGCTTCTTAGATGTCTACTCTGGATATAATCAGATCGTTATTGCCCCAGAAGACCAGGAGAAAACCACTTTTACCTGTCCCTTTGGTACCTTTGCGTATAGACGCATGCCTTTCGGCTATGTAATTGCCCCTGCGACTTTTCAGCGTTGCATGATGAGCATATTTTCTGACATGGTAGAACGGTTCTTAGAGGTCTTTATGGATGATTTTTCAGTGTTTGGTTCGTCTTTCGATGAGGGCTTGCATCATTTGTCATTAGTTTTGACTAGGTGTAAGGAAAAGAATTTAGTGCTTAATTGGGAGAAATGTCACTTTATGGTTCGTTCAGGAATTGTTCTAGGGCATATTGTATCTTCAAAGGGTATAGAGGTAGATAGAGCCAAAGTTGACCTTATTAAAACTTTACCGGTCCCAAAAACCGTAAGAGATATTAGGTCATTCTTAGGGCATGCTGGTTTTTATCGTCGTTTCATTAAGGATTTTAGCTTGATGTCTAGACCTCTTTGCAATTTGCTTGCAAAAGATGTTAAGTTTGTCTTTGATGATGCTTGTTTAGAGGCTTTTGAGAAGCTTAAGTCATTACTCACTACCGCCCCCATAGTCCAGGCACCCAACTGGAACCTACCCTTTGAGATCATGTGTGATGCTTCAGATTATGCTATTGGTGTTGTGCTAGGTCAGCGAGAAAATAAGTTACTTCATGTGATTTACTATGCTAGCAAAACTCTGAATGATGCCCAGTTGAACTATACCACTACCGAGAAGGAACTATTAGCCATTGTGTTTGCCTTAGACAAGTTTAGACCCTATCTCTTAGGTTCTAAGATCATCATATATACTGATCATGCTGCTTTAAAATATCTTTTGTCTAAGGTACTAACCTAGATTGATTAGGTGGATTCTGTTGTTGCAAGAGTTTTCTCCAGACATTAGAGACAAAAAGGGTGCCGAAAATGTTGTAGCAGATCACTTGTCTAGGCTAGTTGTTAGTTCCCCAGATGATTCCCTTCCTATAAGGGATAGCTTTCCTGATGAACAATTGTTCTTTGTTACCCAATTACCTTGGTATGCGAATATAGTGAACTATCTTGTTACTGGTCGAATGCCCCAACATTGGGGTAAACAAGATCGTTCTAGATTTTTAGCTGAGGTTAAGCACTTCTTTTGGGATGATCCTTATTTGTTTAAGTATTGTCCAGACCAGATTATTAGGAGATGTATACCTGAGAGTGACCAGTCCAGTATTATTTCCTTTTGTCATGATCATGCTTGTGGGGGTCACTTTAGTGCTAAGAAGACTGCTGCTAAGATATTGCAGTGTGGATTCTATTGGCCTTCGTTGTTTAAAGACTCCCATAGTTACTGTGTTACTTGTGAACGTTGCCAGAAATTAGGAACCATTTCCCGTAGGAACATGATGCCCTTGAACCCTATTTTATTGTTGAGGTCTTTGATGTGTGGGGTATTGACTTTATGGGTCCGTTCCTAATTCTTTTGGTAACCTATACATCCTTGTCGCTGTAGACTATGTCTCTAAGTGGATTGAGGCGGTTGCGTGTAAAACCAATGACCATAGGGTTGTGATTGAGTTCTTGAAAAAAATATACTTACACGTTTTGGTACACCGCGAGCTATAATTAGTGATGGAGGGTCGCACTTTTGTAATGGACCTTTTAGGCTTTTATGAAGAAATATGGTATTACACATAAGGTAGCTACCCCGTATCATCCACAGACTAGTGGTCAGTAGAGGTTTCCAATAGGGAGATAAAACGTATATTAGAGAAAACAGTTAATCCTAATCGGAAAGACTGGTCGTCTAGGCTTACTGATGCCTTATGGGCTTACCGTACTGCGTTTAAGACCCCATTGGAATGTCGCCTTATCGGCTTGTTTATGGCAAGGCATGTCACTTACCTGTTGAGTTAGAACATAGAGCTTATTGGGCTGTTAAGCAGCTAAATTTTTCACTTGACAGGCAGGAGCCCATAGGAAACTCCAGCTCAATGAGTTGGACGAGATTCGTATAGATGCTTATAGTGCGAAGGAGTATAAGAACAAAATGAAACTTGTGCATGATAGAAATTTAAGAAGATTTTCTCCAGGTCAAAAAGTTCTTCTGTATGATACCCGCTTGCATCTTTTCCCTGGGAAGTTGCGTTCTCGGTGGACGGGTCCTTTTATTGTTCGCACTGTTTTTCCTCATGGAGCTGTTGAAATCGTCACCGGATGGTAGTAGTTCTTCGAAGGTTAACGGTCAGAGATTGAAACCCTTTTTAGAGCCCTTTCCTACAGGTGATGTTGAGGAGGTCCCTCTGGAGGACCCTGTTTACCCTTGATTGACCATCGAGGCGGATTGTATGTTGTATATTAGTTTTTGATTTTCTTCACCCAGGTACTATCTTTCCAACTTCTCCTCGTGTTATGTTACTTTTGGTACTGCTCTTTCATTAGAAACATTGAGGACAATGTTAGATTTAAGTTTGGGGGTGGGAAGAAACTTAGTTTTAGTTGCAATAAATAAACTCCAGAGCCTAGAAATTTATGCGTATTAGGATGCACTAACCAATCTAAGTGGATGGAAACATTTTTGTTTTAGGAGTTGAGGAACCAATCTGACTAGATGGAAACATCTATAGAGTCTATTCATAAAAGCACAGAGCTCAGGTGTTAGAATAACATGATAGTTTCGCCATATCTCGTCGAGTCCTTTTACTTTCTATTTTTAGTTTTCTTTTATTTCAAGTGATTTGTGGGGCACACGACATTCAGTTGTTACCTTTGCTAGGGTGAATAGAGTGACTGAGTTACCTAAAAAAAAAAAGAGACCAGTTAGACCAATCGGAATAAGTATTAACACTTGGATAGCAATATGCGTGTGTTCTCCCTGTTTCCGTCGCCTAAGCAAGCGTGGAATGCAGGACCCGTGGGAACTATCGTGTAATCTGCTGACAAGAAGCATGCGCTTGGATCAAAAAGATCTATTCATGCCGTTAAGTTAAAAAAAAAATGGTTATTGTTCTGTGTAGTCAACTGCTGGTTCCCTTGTATTTGCCAGTTTGTTGATCTAGATTTAAGTTATTGACCGCTGGTTCCCTTGTATATGCCAGTGTGTTAATATTAGTCAGACTGATATCTCAGTCATTTAGGTTAGGTTCACCTTGGCAGAGGCCTTCAGACAGATATGGGAAACACCGTTCACTTTTCAACCATCTACATTTTTCTTTTTCCATCTTCTTAATCTTTTCATGTGATTAGTCTGACTCCGAGTATGATGTCCATCGTGAAACTATCTTAGTAGAGCTTTGTCACTTATATATGAATTTTAGCATGCTTGAGTGCAAACTCGTGTACATCAATTGGAATTTCGCATCAGGGTACTTCCTCTAGTAGTCAATAAGTATGCCAACCAAGGAGATTCTTTAGTGCCTTCCAAGGTTCGTTGTAGATAGCTAGGGTCTGGAGTATAAAGGTTTTGCGGGTACACCTCTGGTAAACCCTCCGGAGACAACACTCGGCCACTAGGGCCACCTAGTGGTTTAACGGCTTGCTGCACGTGCTAAGTGTAGTCATTTTATTTTTTAAATTAGATTTGCTCGAGGACTAGCAAATAATAGGTTTGGGGGTATTTGATAGACGCATTTTTGTGTCTAATTTGTCCTCAATGTCCGTATTGTTGGAACTCTATTTTTGTACTAATATTGTGTTTTTATGTATTTTTAGGAAATAAACATTTTTGGAAAATTCGGCTCGAAAAGTTGATTTTGGCACCCGTAGGACAAGTGTTATTAGGACTCTTGCTTTTGGATAAGGGATAACCTAATTACTAAGGGGCACCCTCAGGTCACCCCTAAGGCATCTGCTATTCGCACCCCAGTTCAGGATAGGGGGCATATCATCTTCAACATTCAAATTCGTTTTTTGGCGGGAAATTAAATTCACAACTGGCAGAAGTTTGATCACAAAAATGAAGGGGTTACGGGTCGATTCAATGGCTGAAATTTGATATAGAGATGTGATATAGGTTAAGAAACACATTTTGGGCAGTGGGTTCGATCGGAATTGGCTGGAAAACGCGTGATGATTCACATACCCAAAACAGAGCACGTGTACTGTAACACGAGCAAAATTGAAGTTATTGTGTGCATGAAGGAGTTCTAATAGCGTTGGAAGAGTGCTGAGACGTGGATAAGGCTAACTAGATCGTGCAGGATCAAATCTAACGCGTGCATGGGCTTAAAAATGGAAATTATCGTTAATTTTGGCAGCAAGGAATAATCGAATTAAAGAGAGTATATACGCAATCAATGGTCGGATTTTTGGCCTCAATTCACTATAAATACACGTAAAATTGAATCTAGCAAGTTTGGAGAGTCTTGGGGAAAGTTTAGGAGTCGAGAGAATCAAAAGAAAATCACGCAGAGAAGAGAAGCTTGCTGCTGGTGCAAGGAAGAACACGAAGAACATAATACCCTCAGGGACAGTCGTTTATAAACAGTGACATCGACTGTCTTCGGTGGGTCGTAGTTTCCCAACGACAACAGCACTTCAGCTTTGTCGCTGACCCTGGACGCCTTCTGTGGGTCGCAGAATCCTGTTTTTTATCATTTTCTTGTCTTTCTCTTCATTGTAAAACACTTTTGAGCATCAATGAAATATTTTGAGAGGTTTTCCAACATGATGAGCGGCTAAAATACCTGGTGACTGAGGCGACGGAGGATCTATTCACTCATGTTTGATTGGTAAATTCTTTTTATAATTTCTTAATTATTTATTTTATTTAATTCACTTGGATCAATAAAAAAAAGAGATAAAAATGGTTTTCTTAATTAGTTGTGAATCAGTTTGATGTTTTATGCTTAGAATTAATTCTTTGATAAATCATGCTTAAGGATTACAATTTAATATTTGGACACCTTATAGATCGATAAGTGATTTAATGAAAAAAGAGCTAGATAATAATTATGAAATATTTTTGTAACCAATCAACTTGAAGTAATAGTGAATCCGGAGCTTTAGTCCATTTTAAATCTTTACATCACTCTTTGAAAATTAATTTGCTTTATTTTTATTAAATATAAAAAAGAAAAGAGTTACCTTCACAAGTTCGAAAAGAACCCCTTTTACCACAATCTACAACAACTTTTGAAAATGCAACAGTCGCTCTTGTTGTTCTTTCGGGAATGACATTTTATGGGGGAGAGTTCTTAATTGAACTTGTGCTTAATTGCTAAATCTTTGTGGGGAGTGCAGCTGTGGAATATTGTAGGAGTTTTCTTGTATCTTTATAAACTCCTTGATGAATACACTAAGTTTCGACTATGTGAAATCATCGAAACAAAGTTGATATGTTCTATTATAGTCGTGAGGTATCTTTATGAGAATTTTATTATGATCCCACTAGTTTTTGTACCTTTGCCAATTTTTATTGACAAAAGGGGAGAATTAGTGTGTAGTGCACACTACGAATACATATGGTTTACGGATCATTATGTAAGGGGGAATGGTTTTCATATGAGATGAAGTATTGACTAAGTGGGAATGATACATATCACCATAGTATTGTTGTCAAAGTTGTGATACAATTGGACTTTGATGTTGTGTAATAATACTATGACACTGTATAACAATGATTAAGAGCTATTGTTTTCTCATTTTTATAGATACGGATCTTCAACAACTATGATGCTGAGTTGAAAACGTTCAGAATCACTGGAGTACTTGGAAGTGACGAAGATTTCGAGTAATGTGGAATAACCAAGGAAATCAAGCATTTGGATAAGAAGCTACAAAGTTTATTTATTTTGTAATCCATATGTATTGATAGTTTTGTCACTAAAATTGAAAAAGGGGGAGATTGTTAGAGCACTGCTCGGTCGAACTCGCAAACGTTTCTATCTCAAGCTTGTTTGTCAAGTTTAGTGCAAAAACTATAAGTCTTGATTTCTAGTCTACTTATAGCTAAGTCTTGGATTAGGATAAAAAGTGTGGTTGAGCATTAGACTTCACGGCGTTCATCGATTGAAGATGAAGAACTACTAAGGGGATCTTGTGGAACTTCATCAACAAAAGGTATGTGGAGACTTGAACTCATCTATTACTCAAAAGTCTATCTACTCGATCTCCTATTTGAGACAAAAGTCATATAGCTATATAGACTTCGATTATACACATTTGATATTTCGAGCTGAGTTTAACTCGCTTACAAATTTCTCGAAATATGTGTTGGTAAGCTTCCGCTTTAACCAAGTTCATCTTATATTCTTGACGAAAGTCAAAAGATGATCATGTGAAAATCGCTTTGTAACATCTTACATGATTTGGGCGAGACAGTCATTTGATGTAGACTCGGAATGTTTCGTATTGATCATTCGATCACTTGAAAATTGCTTTGAAGCTAATAGTTTGTGTGAGACAGCTATTGTCCTCTTCTAAGAATGTTTCGATGATTGAAATGGGAGTTTAGAACAAATAACCATGATTGGATATAGCACAATATGCGTACTTGTATGCTAACTGTTGCAAGATATTCGAAGTCCGGGAACCATAGTATGCATACCCGTATACGTACTGATTGGTTAATGAAAGCCCGGGAAATTAGCATGCATAACGGTATGCGTACTGGCGTGATTTTCAAGTTCCGGAAATTCAACTGAGTTTGGAAGGTATGTGTACCCGTTCGCATACTGGTGAACCCAAACTTAGTCCGACCACTTAGTTATGCGTACCCGTTTGCATACTTGAGTAGGTTATGTTCTAAAATCGGTTTGTTCATGAACCAATATATTTATATAATAAGGAATGCAATCTTTTGCAAACCGTGGCTATAATGTTTATGAATTGATTCGAGTGAATCAAAATCGATTTTGCTTCAATTGTGGTTTGTATACTTCTATGAGAATATAAACAATTGAACAACTCTAGAACTAGTTTCATTTTAGTTATTTGTACTAGTTATGGTTAAGATGAATATGGTTTATATGAAAGTGTTCATATGGCTAACTTCGGTTAACTATTGTTGAGCCAACAAAGGTGTACACGTTTAGGTACGGTTACTCATATCTAAATGAAGTCACTTTTCATTTTTGTGTAAAAAGCTAAATTCGATCTAATGGTTGAAAGATATTAGCTTGAGTCTAATCAGGTTTTCATCTAATGGTTAATATTGAATGCTTTGTTACCAAGGTAACATTGATTGCAAACCCTGATTTGAAGACTATATAAGGGAGAACTCTAGCAACTGGGAAACCTAATCCCCAGACCTCATGTGTGATACTAGTTGCGACTAGAGTCGATTCTCCTTTAACCTTAGGTTTTTCCAAAACCCAGTAGGTTAACGACTTAAAGACTTCATTGGGATTGTGAAGCCAGACCCAACTATCATATTGAGTACTATCTTCTCTAAGATTTGCTCGAGATTTAATCTCTGATAGGCAAGATAAAAGGTAGTCACAAACATCTTCGTCTCATCGTTTGTGATTCCACAATATCTTGTTTCGCTACCATACGATTAAGATTATTGTGAGGTGATTGGTATTACTAGGCTGTTCTTCGGGAATATAAGTTTGGTGTATCGATTGGTTCATGTTCACCTTGATTTATCAAAAGACGGAACAAAACTTATATGTATATCTTTGGGAGACAGATTTATCTATTTAATAGACTTTTCTGTGTGAGATAGATTGGTTTATCAAGTTTTCGACTTTGGGTCATAGCAACTCTTAGTTGTGCATAAGATCAGCTAAGGGAATCAAGTGCACAGAGTCCTGCTGGGATTCAGAGGCGTAAGGAATGCGACTGTACCTTGATCAGTGTGAGATTGGTTAGGGATCAACTACATTCCAGTCCAAATTTAACTTGGAGTAGGCTAGTGTCTGTAGGGGCTTAATACAGTATTGTGTTCAAAGCTAGACTAGGTCCCGGGGTTTTTCTGCATTTGCGGTTTCCTCGTTAATAAAATTTCTGGTGTTTGTGTTATTTCTTTTTCGCATTATATTTTATATATAATTGAAATATCACAGGTTGTATGAAAGTTCAATCAGTTGTGAATCCAACCTTTGGTTGTTGATTAAATTGATTAACACTTGGATATTGGTTTTTAATACCATCCAAGTTATTTCTTATATTCAATCAGGCTCGCAAATTTCTATTTGTTTGATTGCAGATTGAATTGAGAAATTGAGATACAACTCTTGGATATACTTTTCTTATGATTGAGTCAGACTGTCTAATTGATTCTCTTGAAAGTATATTGGAGTTTTTCCATACAAATTGCTAAGAGAAATATTGGATGTGGTTGTTACACCCCCACTTTTTCAGACCATCTCTAATACCCGGATTTCCCCTGGACAGTATCAGGAGGATCGTATCGTGGAGTCTGAAGAGACTCAAGTAATATCTTAGATGCACAAAGCTCGAGTTCCAAGATAGGTACTTCTAATAGGGATACTTTACGATCACAAGAACCATCACTACCCCCAAACATAAGGTAATCATCATTCTCAGAAATCCCTAAAACTATTACTTGAATTTCTGGGTCCTTAGAATCTGAAAAATACTCGAGAGCTTCTTCTAAAAACTGGTCACACATCTGATCTAAGAGAATGGTCTCATAAAATTCATCTAAAGAATCATCAAATAAAGTGTCGTGCCAATGATCCTGAACTAGATCCTGAACTAAAGTGTTAATCATATTCACTTCTTCTAAATCATCGATCTAAGAAGGTTGTTTAGTAACATTAAATACATTTAGTTCTGTGGGAATATTACCAAAGGATATGTTCATAAATTTGGTTCTACAGTTGATGACATCATTAAATATAGCGAAAAACGAAACCCACTGGTATTTGAGCATTAGATGTGCTCATCGATATTTGAGCACTTTGGTCCTGAGCAGGCTATTTAGAACAATGAAATCCACTAGATAAATAAACCTTTCAAACTCAATCAGAGCATCCTCTATGACACCACGAGGGACTTTGACAGACCTATCAACTAATTGCAGTGTCTTTGTCGGTTTCAACTTACTAAGACCTAACTGATTGTATACATGATATAGGAGTAAGTTAACACTAGATCCTAAGTCAAGCAATGACTTATCCACTAAGTGATTCCCGATCACACAAGATATGGTGGGGCATCCAGGGTCTTTATACTTAGGAGGTTTTTGGTTCAGAAGGATTGAACTTACTTGACCAACTAAAAAGTTCTGATGAATTTTCCGGTGAGTTGTGAAAGCCGAAACTCATTTTTGGCTTGTTGCAATATTTCCTCTTGAAGGAGAAAATTATGATATCGCTTAAAAAAATTCCTACCGAATTGTATATCATGTCTCAACGATCCAGATTCACCCATACATATGCAAGATATTAGTGTTACCGCTAGTTAGATCGATGACCCGATCAATATTAATGGATACGTTAATGGATACTGGTTACGAGATTTTGGTATCGTTGGGAAATCACTTCGCGTCTTGTTTGTATGTTCAGTTTAATGTTGTAACCTCAGGCTTAGTCCTGTTGATTTATTAAAAAGAAAAAGATTCAACACCTAACCTCCAAAAATCTCGAAACAAATCAAGAATTACTACGACAACGATTCTACCAGTAGATATTTTTTATTTTCTGAATCACAAATATTTTATCAATAAGAAAAAATTAATTCAAAAATACAGGACCACAAACAGAATTAAAGAAAGGCCAACTACATAGGCTTCAATACAACCGAAATACGGGCCTAACAAAACATATAGTACTCAACATTTGGCATTTACATTCTTGCCAGGAAAGTAGGTCTACCAAAGTTTATTTGCCTTTGTCCTGCAGCCATTTAAGCTACTATTTTTGCACTTGTGTCTGCAGAAAAATTACCTCTTTGAAGCATTGACAAAATCTTATTGTATGAATCTTACAAATTGCCTTATGCCATCTTATTTTTATGAACCAAGACACATTATTTTCAGCTAATTCAGTAATCACTGTCTTAGAATCTGAATTAATTATTATATATTGTAACTTCCAATCAACAGCTAACTCAACTGCACAAATCACTACATAAACTTCAGCAATATAATTGGTTGCAATACCAATTCCACTAGTAAGAGTCTCCATTAGGTGATCTCTGATTACCACACCAAAACCTGCAGCTTCAGAGTTACCAAAGGATGCTCCATCACAGCAAAGCATAGTAAATCCAGTATTTTATGGTTTTCAATTACAAGTTTCAATGCGTTAAAACTTGATTCTCCTAGGACCAAGATTGAAAAAGGATATTATCATACTTTTGGTTCCACTTGTTACTTTTAATTCGGAAGCCACCCTCAAAAACAGTTTTTTATTTTTTATTTCTATCCTGCACTTGATTAAGATAATTAATAAGGGAAAAGCCATTTTTATTAGAGGGAAAGCCGATTTGGTCTATAATATTTGACTTTATGTTAAGATTGGGTGGATTTCATAATAAGCTTTCCCTTGTCCATTTTTTTTGTTTGGTCGAGTTTAACTTCCCTCGTCCTCTCTCTGTTGCCGTACATATGTTATTGTTGTCATTCAATTTCTACGAAACTAAACTAATATATAGGGTTCTGTTCACATCAAACTACTCCGTGTACGCCATGGATTGGATATGTTCGTGATCCAATAAAAAACTCAAAGTATTGCAATCTTTGAATGGATAAGAATGCAGGATACACACACCTACTTGATTGACTATGTACTTGTTAATGAATTGCAAAACGGTCGCCATTATGTACAATTCAATCTCCTAAAAATTTTCCAACAATTGCCACTTGTATAGATGTAAGAAATTATAGATGTAAGAAACATTGATATATATTTGCTCTCGTATACGATAGCTTGCTCCATTTTAGTACTTCACCAGTCCACCTTTGTAAGTATTTGGATGTTACCAAGGGTTTGTTAATTAGGGTTAAGCGGGACGCGAATGGTAATGTAGGAACGGTGATATAGGAAAATCTAAACACCAGGAGTATTTTCCATAGGGGAAAGTTTATTTTGATTCCACCGAATATTGACCAGAAGTCAAATAGCCGAGACCTGGGTCAGCTTTCCCTTTAGTAAAAGTGCCTTTCCCCCTAGCAATTATCTTGATTAAAAGGAGTGGGTCATACCTCTCGCATTTAGAAAAAACCACCGGAAAAGCTCGGAGGTAAATCTAATTTCAATATTTGTTTACGAAAATGAGACTTTTAGCCTACTACTAATATATGACCCATTTTTTCAGAAACCTATTTTGAGGCATACTAGATTTTTTTGAGGCATACTAGATAATGCCAAAATAGGGTCACTAAATAAAAAACAACATCACCCCTCATCCACCATTTTTGATAATGGCATAACTATCCTTATATAATTAGTGTAAATGATTATGATTAGAATTGATTAATTATGAATTTTAAGGATTGATTAAACATTAAATTATTAGTGGTGAATTAGTAGAAAAATCAAATATATGTGTGAGAGTTGGGATTTTTGAGAGGAAGAAGAAGAAGTGAAGAAAAAAAGCTTGGGTTTTGACTTTTGAGATTTTAGTGATTAGAAGTGACCAAAATGTGTGATTCAAATCAGATGTAAACTTCTATCGAGGTTTAATTTCCTTTTATAAGTTGAATCTGCCAAAAAATTGAATTTTTAAAACCCAGATCCGCTGACCAGGTGAACAGTTCGGCTGATAACTTTTGAGCCGAACTTCGCTCAGAAACTGAATCATCCACTAGGTTCGGCTTGAAAAATTGAGGTTCGGCTGGAAAATTGAGGTTCGGCTGAAAATATTGTAAAGTCGCATTAGCCGAACATAGTGTTTCTCTAAATCATACACTAAGTTCGGCTCAAAATTGATACTGCAAGATCAGCCGAACTGATCTTCTGAAAACCCTAATTTCATCTTTGAAATCATATTCTACCGATCAAACAAAATAAAATCAATCAAAAACAAGATAGGTTTGTTACGCATACATTCTAAAATACATCTAAGAGCAATTGAGATTTGGATTTCGCATTACAACATCGCTCACTTCGATTCGTGTTTCCTTTGTTTGATTAATTTCTTTATTGAATTGGAGTCCTAGATGTTTAAGTTTAAAGTTTATTTTGATTTTTAATTTTAGGTTTTTGAGGATAAGGGAACTATGACAAATTGAAATTATTTAGGGATATATAGATAATTACACTACCTTTAGACACCCCTTATAAACCCACCCTAAATAATATAATGGATGAGTATGCCTAAAAAAAATGAGTATGCCTCAAAATAGGTTTCTTTTTTCATATTCCCATATGACACCCAATTACATGGAGACGGCCCTGCTACATATAGTTATTGAGTACAATGACCTATGTAGAACGCAGCTTTCCAGCTCTCTTGAGAACTTCGGGGATAACACATCAATCTCTAAGGTCGTGAGCTATGTCTTCAAAGCAAAGACCCATGTCCTTTTCATAGAGTTCAATATGAGAATGCAACACCCTCTCGCATTATCCAAACCAACATCAGGATCATAAACCGTGGTCTCTGCACTGAGTGCTTGGCCCTAGAAGTCTAGGGTTTTTCTTTCTTTTTCTTTATCAGTTTGTTCAAAAGAGAAATGATGGTGGCCATGTGAGCTATCATATCAACTCCTCCTCTCTCTTACTACCGTTATTATTGTTATGGCCTTTCTCTCCTTTTAAAATTATTATCTGCTAGCTACGGCATATCAATTCTCAGACAGTTGGAGGATTCATTCATCTGTTAATTTCAAATATTTAATTTCATATACTCAAATATTCCTGGGATTTTGTGCTCGTCGTATGGTACTACTACTACTAAATCAAATCGGAAAAATATCATATCCATTAATCGAGTACAAGATTCAAGTGTATTCAACTCCAACCACTACGACTAGCTTTGGACTAGACACACTTTGATAAGTCTTCATCAGGTGTATAAATTCATCTGCATAGGAGTTTGGAGATAAGGGAACTATTCAATTTTCCATTTATGAATCTCATCTATACACACTCCTATACTTGCCCTTATTAATGGCATACCTCCTCCTGTTATGTGCATATTCAAAGTTCTAAACAGTATTGCTTTTGAGAGTATGTGCATATGCATGCATGATTATTCTTCAACTTATATATATAGTAAAAGTCATCAAGTGCTTTTTGTGTTTGTTTTGCTTTATCACTTCCCCCATTGAGCAAAATTCTTTGGGTCTTCAGTGGTTGGTAATTTTGAAGGCCGAATGCATGACTCTTTTTGCTTTCAACTACTCCCAAAAGAGGTTCCGTAAAACTAAAGCTGAACATAGGTATGGGATGATGGCATGAGAATTAGAATTTCAATGACAACCTTTTTTACCTTACATAAATTTGCAAAAGGAATTATCAAAGGCGACCTTACTTGTACATTTGGCACTTCAAAGGAAAGGAATGTAATGATAAGATGATTCTTCGGCCGACCATGAAAAAACAACTTGTCAAAACTCTCAACGGCTGATTTGAAAAATGCAGAACAAACCGATCTTTAACATTCACGGTCTAAATCAAACAATAACCAAGAAACATCTGTATAATAAATACTTAAAGTTTTCCGTAAGTATTAAACTACTAAATTAGAATAGCAGAAATAAAACTTCTTGACTTGAGAGAGATTCTTTTTTCTTTGATAAGAATGTATGTAACTAGATTAGATATAGTTAGGATACATCTCATCTGCATTTGGAGTAGAGGTGAAGGTTGAAATTTTGTCCAAAGATAGAGTTTGAAATAGCTAGAAAGTTAGGAGGACAATCCAAGGCTGCCAATGGGGGTGCCAATTGCTTGGTGGTGTACCAACCCAAAGGCAAATGGTTGTTTTGTTCTACATATAATATGGTACACCTCCAAACAATTTGGTATCCCTATTAGCAATTTTGGGAAAATCGGTGTAATCCAAGATTTCTATTGGATTTAACTTAATTTTTTTTGATAGTTTGGTACAGTGGTCCTAGACTCTTCCTAAATCCCATTTATTTACGAGTTTTAACAATTACAAGGATTGGAACTCTGACCTCCGCAGTGGGAGGGAGCATGAGAACCATCAGACCATATGATGGTTCTCCCATTTAACTTGTTAACTACTGCAACAACTACCTTGTTGGCTTCCTCACACAGCTAAAATCTACTACATTTTGTTTAATTCATGTAACTTTTTAATTCAATTCTTAATTTCTTGTACTCTTGATAAAACTGTCCAGCTGATGAAATTGTAGTCCCTTCTAAGCCTTAGTGAGTCTAGCAGCTCTCCCTTCTTGAGAGTGATTGATTTGGAGATGTAGAACCAATTTAACAATGGCATTCACAACCCAAATCAAATAATACTCCAACTCCAACTCCAACGTGTATTTAGAAGATATGATCCAAGCTTTCTTTGAGTGAGGCTCAAAACTGCTCGAGTAGAATTTTTACCAAGAACAAGAATACCTTAAATTGGGACCATATAGAGATTGATTTTGTTTGGCTTTCTATGACTTAGACCACACATAACATCCATCATGTGTGATATAAAAGTGTAGCAGTAGTACTCTTCATTGCAACTACCACTGTTCAACCTTAACTAAATACCAATAATTGAACCCATTTTTCCTTCACTTTTTTTCAACTGTTTAACTGTTTTATTGCCATATAACTTAACATCCTTCCAAAATCATCCAAAAAATCCAAACACAACCAAACAATATAAACTGAAAATTACACACAAAAAAAAAGAAAAAAAAAATTAAAATGAAAAATGAAAAATACACTTTGTTCATACCTTCATGAAAAAGAGAAGAGAAAAAACAAAATTACAAAAATGAGGTAATTTCATAATGTCACCGAACACTACCAAATTCATGTAAGGTAAAACATTTCTTATCATTGGAACCATTGGGTTAGTAATTTCTCATGGAACTAGCAACCCCTTGGCCCTTAGCCTTGAACTCTTGAGGACAAGAAAAAAAATGAAGCCATGAAAGTTTATAGAGCTGATAGATGTTAAAACATTGATATACTACACAGTGCTTATGATATACTATAGCTTATAGATGATAAGAAAACAAGGTAAAACTGCTCTTGAATCAAATACCAACAATTTCCCATTCCTCTCTATTCCACCACTGAACGAGTCAAACTCATCTCGTTTATCCATAAACGTTTCAACTCCGAGTCGTTTACAAACTCTACCGGCGATGACTCTACACACCAGCATAGCTCTGGTCCCTTTCCCACCACCTGCATTCTCATGGGCCCCACCACTACCGGAGAATGTGCATATACCTGAATCTTTACCGGAGAAGTTAGTACACAACCCACCGGCTTCATATACGGCACCGGCGGTAGGACCTAGACAATGAAATCTCATCATCTCGTTACCATCAGCCATACATCTAACATGATCATCTTCTTCTTTGAGAATAATACCTGCCGGACTGACAGAAACTGCTCTAGATTTCACAATCTCTCTGTATTCTTCAAAACGGGCAACAGTTTTAGGCAGATTCTGAACCTTAAAAATCATCTCGATCCGACCAGAAAATGCTTTTGGCGACCAGCTCGTATGGAAGATGATTTCAACTACATTACGCGATGGATGTGCTTCTGTGAGCTCAGTAAGTGTTGGAAAAAACGGTTCAGCTGAAGAACGAGTTATTCCCGTACCGTTTCTATTCAGATGGTGATGAACTCTGTTTGTTACCGTTGATGCTGTTGTACTCGGAGTAGAACTCGGTTCAGATTTTGTTGATGATCTTGCTGAATGATATGCCGATGATCTTGATGATGATATGTGTGTCTTTGTTTTTGAAGATGTTGATTGGTATGATTTTCTTGGTCTGTTCTTATTGGTTTCAACTACATCTTTGAGATTCTGAAAGTTTTTTCTACAACTTGATGAAGAAAGAAGATGGTTAAGATTAGCAGGTTTAGAGCTGGTGTTGTTGTTTGGAACATAAACGTCTTCAAAAGCTCTTGACTTGCACTGTAATGATTTAACCCAACCAGTAGCCATATATGCCCAACAGTAAACAAGAACAAGAACAAGAACTGATCAGTGAGCAGATTTGGATAATGATCTATAATATGATCCTATATGAAGAAGACACAGACTGCAGTATTTGGAGATGAACATAAACATCATTCAGAAGAAGAATAATAAGAAGTTAAAATTTAGAAAGTCAGGAAATGTGGAAATAGAGAGTTGTTTTACGGAAATCTGGGAATTTTTGGAAGGAGAAGGAGAAGAAGAAGAAATAGGAAAGAAAACAGTTGGGACCTATTAAAATGTACTATCTCTGTATTTGTCCCCTGCATTCATATTGTTACATCTGTATTTACTAAATAGCCCTTTAATACTTATACTGTTTTGCTCATATGGTTGCTGTATTTACTAAATAACGCAGTTGGGACTTATAAGGCGTTTGGATGCGCATTCAAAAATTCATTTTAATTTCTAGAAGGCAGTTTGAGTATAAATTTTAAAACTTTCAGAAATAAAAAAATTAATTTTTTGTGAAACAAAATAATTTTGCTTCTAACTTCTGCTTTTGATATATAAATGCGTTATTAATTAATTAGGTCGAAAGCTCAAAATTCTTTAATGACTTTTAGAAGTACAAAAATCTAACGCTTTATGTCCGTTCTTTCTGATTTTCGGGATTAAAACTAATTTCGAAGAAATATTAATATCCGAAGACGGATCAAAGTAAAAGTAAATTTCATTAACTCGCATTTTTTCACTACCTGTTTCAAATTTTGGCCACTAGACATATCAAAAACTTAGACATGGTGAAAAATATTGGCCAAAACCGGCTAGCTTTGCAAGGTTCTTTCATGCAAGTTTTCTAGTTCTGCCACTGGTAATATTTCTACTTCTCATATCTGAACAACTATTAGGTTAATTATCGTGTCCTTATCATGTAACTCATAGTAGATTAAGGCCACCCAACCCTAACAAACTTTGCTTCCACGGTTGAAAATTAGAGGTGATGTATTTTTTATTTTATTGTTTTACTAAATGCAACGGGGCACCTACTCCTAAAACTTTTTAATACATTCCATCTTTTTGTATTTTTTTGAACTAGTGGAGGACATAATGTTATGGGACATATACAAAAGAAAATACTAATTACTAGAGTGAGAAGATAATAAAGTTCAATTTCTTATGCAAATGAGAGGGTATTTGAAAACTTTGAAGCCTAGCATTAAGGAGAAGATTAGTTGAGGAAGTTAGTTGTGTGCTATGCGAAAAAAGCACTGGTTAAGAGACATAATCATCAAGATACTATTAATCCTAGGAAACATGTCAGATTTCTTTCAAAAACCAACAAAGCTGAAAGTAAAAATTAATAAAAGAAAACTCCCATCAATCAAAGAATGATGCAAATTGTAGAGCCTGTAATTTTGTACTAACAAGTAAAAACTAACAGTCCTGCTAATGTTTTCCATATGTCTTATTTTCTCAACAAAATGACATCCAGATACATTAGTTAGCTCCGAAAATGTTAAACATGGGACAAAAGCAAACGCAAAAAAGATAATCCAGATACAGGAAGAAAATGAGAGAATAACCGACGTGATGCCCATCCGTGGCTGCACACAAAAGCAACCCCCGGTAATCTATCGTCCCAGGAGCTGCCACCTTTTGTCCCATATCTATCCGAGCCCTTTTGACATGGCTGTAACAACTTCGGTTTAGCTCAGTTAACTAGCTAAAATTAGTTATTTGGGCCGATTTTAAGATGTCTGTTAAAACCGATTTTTTTTTCGGTAGTTAAACAATTTGATACTGCCAAGTTTCCGTCTCGGATCACTGTTATCATCACTTTACCATTGATGTAATGTCCGTCGAGACCGAATATCTCAACCGAATTGGCTGAACCAAGTCGATTGATATTTGATATTTTGGAATGCCGAGTAACTCCCTGATGATTAGGTTTTATTTTTTACCTTATCATAAACGAAATTGAAAATAAATAAATGAAAAGATTATTTTTTGTGGGACAGAAAAAGTACAGAGTAATAACCTGATCAATAACCACAAATTCCTATAAGGAACTCTTTTTTCTTATTCTGACATGATCTTCCGAGGAACTGGTGGTGCTATTCACAACACAAAACACCACTCTATCCACAGCTCACAACATCTGAACCCTACATTTCTCAAATGGTGTACCTTTTTTCTAACGGTAGGTCTTGGCTGAATAAATTGAACCACTACATGTGCAACACCTAGCATTTGAGTGGTGATTAGTGTGGCGAAGAGTGCTTGGAATAGCATTTCCTCTTGCTCCATTTCTGGTAACTTTGTTATCAAATACAAATACTATTGAGAGCCAAGTCTTCCCCATCCAATTACCAAGCTCCAGGGAAAAAAAGATCTTCATGAATAATGAGTATCATTCAGTTCAATAATTAGCTTCTTTAAACAGATCACGGAGATCATGCTGAGAAAAAAACACCATAGTAACTGCTATCGTCTGTGTTTTTTCACTTGATGTGGAGAGAAGAAGCAAGAAACGTACAATGCAGTTTCTGGTTGGTGAAAAGTGAAAAGATAAACGCAATTTAAGCCCAAAAATGCTTTCAACCAACCCATAAAATCATAAATGTCTCACTCGCATCATCCCTCTTCATTACTTAAACTTAGAATACAAGCAAAATACCCATTAGTACAAAACAACATAAATATTCTTACGAGAGTACTAATCTCACTTAAATAACAATGTACTTTGCGCTTTGGTTTTAGATTTAGTTTTGGTGATCTCTTTTAATGGTGGCCGGATGAGCTTGCAATAACTTCCGCACGTTGGTAATGCATTCAAGAATCACATGGGATGGGAAGCTTCTTTGTTCCGAGAATTTTATATTAAATAAAGCTCTCTCTCGATCGGTCCAAACAAAGAAAAATACTAAGACAATTAAAAAAAGTGATCGACAACAGCAGGGAGAAAATAGTGGAAGGAAGAGGGGAATTTTAGAAGGAGAATGGAAACTGTCAAAAGCTCTGAAATGCAAATTTATATAAAACGACAGTTTTTCTTTAACTTGTTATAGAGACCGTGATGATAATGAGTGTGACTAGTAGTGGACTAGAAAGAGTATTTTCCTCGTCTGAGTCCTGCAGCTCAGCTCATTGAGAATCTCAATATCTATCAGTAAGTAGTACAGATAGTTTTAATAAACAATGTGAAGGCAACAAAATATTGCTAAGATTTATGTTTATTAATTTGCATTTATGTGCAAATATACAATGCAGATCAGTAATTAAAGAGCTCAGAAACCACAACATGGGTTTGAGTCGACTTGATTCATTATTACATGAGTGCTAGTCGATTATACAGTATACACTACAGTAGGTAAGCAGCCGCTTAATCTTATGCTTCAAAATAAAAATAAAATAAAAAAATAGCTGCTTCTAATATGTTAAGAACTTGAGAATATGTTTATTGTTTGGATATAATTTTCCAGAAGAATTTACTTTTCGACTTAACTAAATCGAAAAATCAGAATATAGTTTGGATTCTAATTTCCGAATAAATTCTAGAAACAAAAGTTACTTTTTATGAAGTAAATTATTTTAGCTTTTGAATTTTGAATTGATTTCTGTTTTTGGAGATGAAAAGCTGAAGCAAAATCTAACATCCTGAGTCTTGAAAGATGGTAGGTGCTTCTTATGGTGCAACAACATCAACAATTGAATGCAAGAAAGGGAAGAAATACATCATGATCCACAATGCGTGGAAATAAAAAACAAAATAAATCCATAAGTGCGTGTGAGAATATGCATAAATAACATTACATGAATATCTTTTGCATGCCTATTAATGGATTACCAGTTGACTGAAGAGGGAATCAAATTCATATAAGATAACACTAATCTAATATTACCTCCGTCCCATTATTAGCTGACCTAGTCATTTTTAGATTTTGTCCCATTAATAGTTCATTTTATATCATTTGATACTCATGTTTATATTCGTTACGTAGGTGTTTTAAAATGCTTTTTAATTATACAAAATTTACGGATATCCGTAGTATAGTTTGAGAGATAAATCATTTCGAAATTGTACTACCAGGTCAACTAACAGTGGAACGGAGGAAGTAATAACTTGGTATTCCCATAAGCAATGTTGTGTTTTTATTACTAGACCAGCCAGATTAAAGACAAGATGGGCAAGAATAAAAGGATCCACTACTCGGATTTGGGGGTCAATATATGAATAAGGGAACCACTAAAAGTGAGTTGACAAGAGGAGCAGTTGCACTTGCACCCACTTGCCACTAGCTCGTCTAGATCAACTCATGTGGGTTAGTTGATATGCCTAGCCAGTGACACTAAGCTACCGTGTCTAGTTTTGCTCATAGCACATTAGGGGTCTAGTGGTTCTATACTTCTGTGTTTAGATTGAAAGTTGTTATGTCCACTCTTGCAGTCCCATTGTCACCTCTTAGTTGAGCAGTTAAAATTAACCAAAGTATGATTGTTCTGTATACCTTAAAAATAAATTGGTACTCATGAGATTTGATTTCTGAATGAACTATCAGTTACTACGAGATTTGATTTTGAATGGTTTGTGTGTTACGGGCACAGATATCCATGAGGCCATGAATGGTTCAGGTTGAGTAGTATTTGGGTTGCCGAGTCATTAGCCAGCCTTTTAGCCTCACGCTTGAAGAATCTCCTTGACTCCCCGGGAACCGCATTTTTTCTTCATCATCTTAACAGCGTGCTTACTAAAAAAGCCCACATTTCAAGTGTTCTTTTCTTCTTCATTTATTTGCCTCAACTTTTGAAAGTGAATCTCAGATTCTTTGATGCTGGTTACCCGTTATGCCATGCTTTCGAATCCGTTTTTAAATGAAAGAAGGCATTATGGGTCAAATGATTATGTATCTTCCCAAAATCTAAAAGCTTTACAAAGTGCTGCCAAACTCTGAGTAGTGTAAGGAAAAGGATCAGACGACTTGCATTTTGTCCGCTTGGATCCGATCCGGTGTCTGATTCGTCATCCCCAGTCAGATGCCAGATTTTTCATTTCTAACTTGATGTTTGACTCGCATCTGATTTGATTTTTAAAGTTTTCTTCTGTAACTAAAGCAACGATTTTGTTCTTGTTCTTTTTTTTTTCCGAAAAAGTGGAGAACCCTTAGTTGTATTGATAATAAACCTCTGATTCATGATCGGGAACAGTTACAGGACTGACCAGCAAATATTCAAAAGCTATATGAATTTTAAACAAGCGGCAAATATATTCACGGGCGAACTACGTAACAACACAGTTACAAAACCAAATCCGACTTCGTGTCCTAACCATTCCAGACAATTTTTCTAAGTAGCAAAACAAATTTAAATGGCCTGATTTGGATTAAAAGTGACTCATCCAAACCATATAGCAAATCCAAAATTAGTTGAGATGCTAGGATACAAAGATCCGACCATTTTTCATGGATTTTTCTAAAAACATAGTAAAATAAATGACATAGGAATATAAAGACCAAAAGATTTACTCATTTGTCCGGAATTTTTTCAAAGTAACAACAATGACATAGATAACTAGAATCCCATCATCGGAGGACGAAATTAGACTGAGTCGGTCTGGGGCTTGATCAACAATTAAAGCAATGAGTAAAGCAATTGCATGGCTATATTCGAATCTCAGAAAACCTTACTTTTATTTACATGGGCGCCAATTTAAATCTCAGATCTTTTAAGTAACTTCAAGTCGCATCCAATCGAAATCTCCTTCTACCTTAATGACGTGTTTTGTCCTATATGGAACGGGATTTTGAGTTTTTAGAGAATCTTTTTTCAATGAAACGTGATTTTCGAAAAAGATGTTTAAATGATTCTATAGATTTGTAGTCAACCAGTCAGTCACTACCTTTAGAGAAAGTTGAACCAGAAATAGAACCTAGAAGAGGTAAAATGGTTAGAACTGAGAAAACCTATCCTAGTTGCATTATTCACCTATCAGAGCTCTGAGCCATAAACTTATAGAGAATCCATGACTTCTTATGGAGATCCTTAGGTAAACCGCACAATTAACCGCTTCTGCCCATAACTCCTTATGCAATGTCTTGGTCTTCAACATACTTCAAGCCATGTTGAGGATCGTGTGTTTTTTTTAGCAACTCCATTTTGTTGCGATGTATATGGAACCTTAAAAAGGCGACGTATTTCATTGTCTTTACTGTACTCGAACTCCTTAGAAGTAAATTCACCTCCTCCATGTGATGTCATAGCTACAATTTCAAGTCCACTTTCTTTTTCAACAAGGGATTTAAATTTCTTGAAATTGGAGAAGACGCCCGATTTTTGTTTCAAGAAACAAACCCACATTTTCCAACTAAACTCATCGACAAATATGAGGAAAATTATTTCCACCGCAAGAACTTGGATTTATAATTTCACAAACATCTATGCGAACCAACTGTAGCGGCTTTGTGGCTCTCGTCAATATTACCTTTGGAAACTTTTTCTAAAATGTTTTCCAAGTAACCACCGCTTCCTACAATCTGTCTTGAACCTTTAATCTGCATGATCAACAATAATAGATGCACGAAGTTCAATAGAATTCCCCGGTACGTTCATCGGGAAGTCCTCACTCTAAGAAAGTGAGTCCCATACAATTCGTGCGAGAGAAGGAGAAGCGTCTACGAGTAAAGCACCGTATCCATATAACTTATTTCCACGTATACTCTGACATCCATTCTCAGTTTAGGAACTTAGGTAAGAGTCTCTTGATCAAAGAGCTGACGAGAGGGATGAGCGGAAGAAGGAGTCTACTGGACGTGGTTCAACTAGCAGAGACTCTTGGAACAACATGACTCAAAAAAGAAACTAACGAAGCACAAGATTTTCTTCCATAAACAATAGAGGAAACATGCTTAGGAACCAGCTATAAAGCAGACGCTTCTAAGATAACTCAGGAACCAAGCAAGAAAGAAATATATGACCAACGTGGAAACCAGGGTTGGAAAGACCACCGATAGCCTCACTTAAGGCAGAATCCGTTACTTTGGCAGGAATTCTTTTAAAATTGGGAACCTACGACTTTTTAAGATTCTCAATACCCATGTTTTCCTAAGCGACACTTTGTTCCTTCACAAAATTGATCCCGGTGGTATATACTTGGAAAAACTATAACCATCTTTTGCTTAAACAACAACTTTAATCCTCCTAAATCGAAGTGTCCATACCTTTGATGTCAGATCAATGAGGAGTCTTTCATACAGTCTGTTAGACAACTTGTGATGTCATTTTAAATTTTCGTATTGAACACCCTATTTCCCGTAATTGGTATTTTGGCAATTAATTTTCTCATATTTCTTATGTAAAGGCTAAAATCCTCCATATTCATTTTATAGCCTTTTTCGAAAAATTATCCCAAACTTAATATATTCATTTAACATCAGGGACATAATAAACATCAGAAATAAACTGATACTTTTCTTTTTTCAATCGAACCAAAATTCTTCCAAGACCACTCACCGGAGTTTTCTTTCCATTTTCAAGCGACACGTTGTTGGAAGCTGATTCATCAAGATCAATGAAGTTCTCCATCGTAATGCAAATATAGTTGCTTGCTCCCACATCAAGAACCCACGTACAATTTTCATCATCGTCACTTCCTTTATACGCCATCAACAAGGTCTAATCATCTTGACTTTTTTTCACTAACATAATTGGCTTCCTAGTCGACGTCACTCGAATAAAACCGACAATTTGATGTATAATGACCAAGTTTATAACAACTATAACATTCAATTTGAGACTTTCCATACCTTGGCCTATTATTGTTGGACCATAAGTTGTTTACTTCTCCATGACCTCTTGTGGAGCTTGACATATGACCACTATGATCATCATTATTCGGTTTGTCTCCTCCTCTTCCGTTGTAATAGCTAAAAAAACGGAGGGTCTAACAACCAGACCCAATATTTTCCTTAGCAATTTGTATGGACTAACTCCAATATACTTTTAAGATAATCAAGTAGATAGTCAGATTCAATCTTATGAAAAGTATATCAAAGAGTTATATCTCAATTTATCAATCCAATCTACGATCAAACAAATAAGAAATAACTTGGACGGTATAAGAAATAACTTGGACGGTATCAAAAACCAATATCCAAGTGTCAATCAATTTAATAAACAACTAAAGGTTGGATTCTCAATTGATTGAACTTACACACAACCTGTGATATTTAAATTATATAAAAAAATATGATGCGGAAAAAATAACACAGATACCAGAAATTTTGTTAACGAGGAAACCGCAAATGTAGAAAAATCCCGGGACCTAGTCCAGATTTGACCACCACACTGTATTAAGCCGCTACAGAAACTAGCCTACTCCAAGTGAACTTCATACTGGAATGTAGTTGAGCCCTAACCAATCTCACACTGATCAAGTTACAGTTGCGCTCCTTACGTCTCTAAATCCCAACAGGGCTCTACGCACTTGATTCCCTTAGATGATCTCACCCACAACTAAGAGTTTCTACGTCCCAAAGTCGAAGACTTGATAAACCAATATGTCTCACACATAAAAGTCTATTATATAGATAAATCTGTCTCCCACAGGTAAACCTATGAGTTTTGTTCCGTCTTTTGATAAATCAAGGCGAACAAGAACCAATTGGTATACCATACTTGTATTCCCGAAGAACAGCCTAGAAATATCAATCACCTCACAACAATCTTAATCGTATGGTAGCAAAAAAAGATATTGTGGAATCACAAACGATGAGACGAAGATGTTTATGACTACTTTTTATCTTGCCTATCGGAGATTTAATCTCGAGCCAATCTTAGAGGAGATAATACTCAATCACGATAGAAAACATCAAGATCAGATCACGTAAATACAAATAAAATAGTTGCGCCTGGCTTCACAATTCCAATGAAGTCTTCAAGTCGTTAAACTACAGGGTTTTAGAAAAACCTAAGGTTAAAGGAGAATCGACTCTATTCGCAACTAGTATCACAAAGGAGGTGTGGGGATTAGGTTTTCCATTTGCTAGAGTTTTCTTTTATATAGTCTTCAAATCAGGGTTTGCAATCAATGTTACCTTGGTAACAAAGCATTCAATATTCACTGTTAGATGAAAACCTGATTAGACTCAAGCTAATATATTCCAACCGTTAGATCGAACTTAGCTTGTTATACACAAATGAAAAGTGACTTCATTTAGGTATGAGTAACCGTACCTAAACGTGTGCACCTTTGTTGGATCAACAATAGTTAACCAAAGTTATCCATATGAACACTTTCAAATCAACCTTATTCATCTTAATCATAACTAGTTCAAATGACTCAAATGAAACTAGTTCTAGAGTTGGTCAATTGTTTATATTCTCATACAAGTATACAAGACACAATTGAAGCAAAATCAATTTTGATTCACTCGAATCAAGTCATGAACATTATATCCACGGTTTGCAAAAGATTGCATTCCTTATTATATAAATGTATTAGTTCATGAACAAACCGATTTTAGAACATAATCTACTCAAGTATGCAAACGGATACACATACTTAAGTAGTCGGACCGAGTTTGGATTCACCAGTACGAAAATTTGTACGCATACCATAAACTTAGTAAATTCCCTAAGCTTAAACCTCACGCCATTACGCGTACCGGTATGTGTATTGAGTTCCCCGACCTTGACTAAACCAAACAGTACGCATACGGGTATGCATACCATGGTTCCCGGACTTGGATTACATATATGCAAGTACGCATAATGTGCTCATATCCAATTGTTCTAAACTCTCATTTAAACCATTGAAACATTCTCGGAAGACGGGAATAGATATATCACAGAAATTATTAGCTTCAAAGTAATTTTCAAGTGATCGAATGATCAATACGTACGAAAAATTCTGAGTCTACATCAAATGACTGTCTCGCAAAAATCATGTAAGATGTTACCAGTTGTCTTTCACGTGATCATCTTTTGACTTTCATCAAGAATATAAGATGAACTTGGTTAAAGCGAAAGCTTACCGTTTCGCGTTAAACTTAACTCGAAATATCAAATGTGTATAATTGAAGTCTATATAGCTATACGACTTTTGTCTCAAATAGGAGATAGAGTAGATATAATTTTGAGTGATAGATGAGTTCAAGTTTCCACATACCTTTTGTTGATGAAGTTCCACAAGCTCCCCTTAGTAGTTCTTAGTCTTCAATCGATGAGCTGTAAAGTTTAATGCTTAACTACACTTTCTATCCTAATCCGAGACTTAGATATAAGTAGATTAGAAATCAAAACTTATAGTTTTGGCAACTAAACTTGACAACAAGCTTGAGATAGCAACGCTTGCGAGTTTGACCGAACATTGCTCTAACAATCTCCTCATTTGTCAATTTTAGTGACAAAACTATCAATACATATGGATTACCAAATAAATAAACTTTGTAGCTTCTCATCCAAATGCTTGATCTCCTTGGTTCTTCAACATTACTCGAAATCTTCATCGCTTCCAAGTACTCCAATGATTCCAAATGTGTTCAATTCCGAATAATTGTTGTTGAAGATCCGTAACAATGAGAAAACATTAGCTCGCAATCATTGTTATACAGTGTCACAGTATTATTACACAACATCAAAGTCCAATTGTGTCACAACTTTGACACCAGTTCTATGGTTATACGTATCACTCCCCCTTAGTCAATACTTCATATGACATGAAAGCTACTGCTCCTTACATAATGATCCGTAAACCATATATATTTTGTAAAGACTCTCAAGCTTGTCAACACTATTAGACTAGTCAAGAGACGATTTAGCCGCTAAGGACTCGATTAGTTTAACACGAACGTTAATTAATAGAAATCAATCTAACAATGATCTAGATACGAAACTACTACTGTTAGATAGATCTCGAAAAGTTACGCGGAATGGACTACTCGAACATGCCAACCGGATATCGGATGAAGAAGATATCATCAGTTTTGTTTGAAGGGAAAAATAGACTTTCGGCAGTGGAATGACCTTGCTGCCCATATCCAAGTGATGGGTGCCTTTATTATTTTCCATTAGTCTTATCTAACCAAATCGAGCAGATATACTCGCATTTCTTTCCATTATTCTTTATTCTTCTTCTGTCTCCTCTTCATTTTTTTCTCCGGCAATTCTGAGAAATCCCTGGGTACGTGAGATCGATCATCGTTATGGGAATCAATAAGAATTGATTATTAGTGGTGATGTTGATGTTTATTGAATTAGGGGAAAGAAGGAGATGATGTTGTTATAATCAGAATTAGGGTTTATAGTTGTGATTGATGTTCTGAAGATTTAGAAGATGAATTATTGAACCATTATTAGTTGAGGAATCATGGGTTGGTGTTTAATTGAGGCTTTGAAGTTGTCTGTTGACTGAATCAAGAATTAGGGTTTCCTGAGTTGGATTGGAATTCGATTTGAGTAGGGATTAAGAAGACTTAGACGAAGTTACAAGATGGGTTTGCTTAATTAAGGAGTTTAATTGATGTTTTGAGTTTGAATTCGAGATTGACGATAATTAGGGTTCATGTGTTCTTCCCCAAATCAAAATTAGGGTTTATCTGTGAATCAAAGATGGGATTTAATTGTTGGGTAGTTCAGTTTTGAGATGAATTGTTGAATCAAGTTAAAGTAAGAAGAAGAAGCTAAATTGAATTTCCTGAGATGAATCTTTTTGAGGTAATTATTCTTCTGAATTAATTGGTGAAGTTATTTAGTTTCACTGATTGAATATATGAATTTGATGATCGAATTAAGGTCTTAGTTGGGTATGTAACGAAGTTGGAATGAGTTATAGTTAAGGGTATGAATGAATTGAAGTGTTAGATGAACGTTAGGAGATTGCAGGTGATAGGCTCAGAAACCTACAATAAATACTGCAAGTGCACAACGTCTAACTCGTAGACAATGGAAAGTACAGGTCGTTCCCACGAGGAGTGTGAAAATACTTCTACTAACTAATACCAAGAATTGAATAATCGAATTAATAATGTTTTAATAATTTTCAGAAACTCAAAACAAAATCAAGTAATAATAATTCTAACAATAAAAAAAATGGAAATGGGTTATTAGGATTTTCGGTTTCCACCAATTAATTATCAAACTCTACTAATCTTTAAGAATATATTCCATACCTTTTCAAATACTGTTTCTCCGCTATAGTTTCCTTCGCTTCATGGGTAGTGATTCTAAAGCATTACCTATCAATCCTTGCATACCACGTCTAGGGATTTAACCGAAGCACGAAATATCAATTCAAAAGCATAAATAATCAAGAAAATCACATAAATGATTAAACACCAATCTTTGTGAAGAAAAAACTACTAGTCATTCAAATTATAATTGAGCATATAAATATAGAGTTTACACAATTTATTAGTTTCTACCTAAACCCTAACATAACACTAGCTAGAAATGGATTTCTCAAAAGCCATAAACATATTAAAATTAAACTCTAGCTAATGAAAAATGAAGAATCGAAAACAAAACTTCAAAACCCTTCCTTAGTTGCAACACTGTGGCCGGCTTCCCCCTTTCTAAAATAGTCACCCACCTTCTTATGCACCTTCCTTTTCTTTTATTTCATTAATCAAAGTATCAAAATAAATTATTCTATAAAATATCTTGCATGCAAGTTGATGTCGTCATCAGTATCTTTCCCCAAATAGTATTGCCACCTCGTTCTTCCAATGAAATAATAAACTCCCCTTATTTCCAAAATCTCCCAAATGAAGAAAGAGTTATTTTATTTCCAAAATAGTCACGTGTAAATATTCCTCAATTAATTCTTCACATGACAAATAAATTATCTTTCTTGGTGGAATATATTTTAAGTAAGAAAGATAAAATAGTTCCCATTTTCAGTTTCCATGTGCCAACCCCACTTTGATTTCAATTCCTTTGCTGCGTTTCTGCCTCGCCTCTGAAATAATTTTATGCTGCTGATATATATGGAGATACCAGGCCAGCTAAATTTTGTCATTTTTTGTCATTGTGGTTGCTGATATATGGAAATATGATGTATTTCAAATAGTGATTGTAGTTGTAGTGGTAAAAGGGGTTCTTTTCGAACTTGTGAAGGTAACTTTTTTTTTTAATAAAAATAAAGCAAATTAATTTTCAAAGAGTGATGTCAAGATTTAAAATGGACTAAGGCTCCGGATTCACTATTACTTCAAGTTGATTGGTTACAAAAATATTTCATAATTATTATCTAGCCTCTTTTTCCATTAAATCACTTCTTAATCTATAAGGTGTCCAAATATTAAATTGTAATCCTTAAGCATGATTTATCAAAGAATTAATTCTAATCATAAAACATCAAACTGATTCACAACTAATTAAGAAAACCATTTTTATCTCTTTTTTTTTTATTGATCCAAGTGAATTAAATAAAATAAATAATTAAGAATTTATAAAAAGAATTTACCAATCAAACATGAGTGAATAGATCCTCCATTGCCTCAATCACCAAGAATTTAGCTGCTCATCATGTTGGAAAACCTCTCAAAATATTTCATTGATGCTCAAAAGTGTTTTACAATGAAGAGAAAGACAAGCAAATGATTGCGACCCACAGAAGGCGTTCAGAATCAACGACAAAGCTGAAGTGCTGTTGTCGTTGAAGAACTACGACCCACAAGTGACAGTCTATGTCACTGTTGATAAACGACGGCCTTGGAGAGTCTGTTCTTCACGTTCTTCCTCCTCGCAGCAGCAGCAGCAACAATCAATGGTATCTTCCTTGTTTCGGCTCTGAACTCTCTCCTCTTTCTCTCTAAACTTTTCTCTCTTTTACAAAATAAAGAAAATCTTCTTCTTTCGCTCCTTTAGCTTTGCTTTTCACTCCCAAACTTTAAGTAAATCACCACAAGCTTTGGCAAAATTGACTTTCGCTCCAACTTCAAAAATCTGCAAGGAAACAAAAAAATCCAAAAACGTAAAGAAGAACAAAAATAATAAATAAAAAAAAATCTAAAAAAAATCTAAAAAAAATGCTACCTAAACACAAATCCGCGTCGGCGCCGCCAAAAATTTGATGTATTTCAAATAGTGATTGTAGTTGTAGTTGTAAGTGGAGCCATCATGCTTGTTGTTTGCTAGAAATCTTTAGGTTTGCTGTGGTAAAGTCGAGTCAGCCTGCTGTGTGTTTGCTAGAACCTTCCTGTTAGGATTTTTTTTATTTCTTTTTGAATTCTTTTTAGTGTATGCCCGATTTTGTTAGGGCTTGGAAAAGAGATACTCTAGGTCGATTGATTAGCGAAAAACCTAGTAGTTCTTCTGATTTAAGCAGGGAGCTCGAAGACTCTTCTTTTGAGAGCCCTGTTTTTGGAAACTTCAATTTTGAGAATTTATCTCTGAGTGACAAAAGTACCCCTAGTACTCCAGTTGTGCCAACGATGGCAACTTTGAAAGATTACATGTTCCCAACTAGGACCAACCGAGCTTCATGCATTAAATTGCCAGCCACTACGGCTAATTTTGAGATAAAACCTAGTATTCTTCAGATGATCCCTATATTCTTAGGAAAAGATGATGAGAACCCTTATTTCCATATTAGGGACTTTGAGGAAATCTGTGGGACAATTAGAATAAAAGACCTTACTGATGAAGTCTTGAAACTTAAAATGTTTCCCTTTTCCTTAAGAGATAAAGCCAAGACCTGGCTTAACAACCTACCGTCTGAATCCATAGAAACATGGCAGGAACTTATCGCTGCCTTCTATATGAAATTCTACCCTAAGCATAAAACTGCAGCTGTTAGGCAGAAAATTAGTGCTAGTGTGCAACAAGAGGGAGAGTCTCTTTATAGGTTTTTAGAGCGATTCAATGATCTCCTATCTCAGTGTCCTCACCATGGATTTGATAATATGAAACTTGTACAGATTATTTATGATGGTTTAGACTATTCGACCAAAGCCATGGTTGAATCTATGTGCGCTGGTGAGTTCACTAGTAAAAATGCTGATGATGCTTTTACCTTCTTAGGAGCTATCGCTGAAAAATCCCAACAGTGGGAATCTTGTGTTGAACCCCCTAAAAGACTCTTGGTCAATAGAAGTAGCACCAATATGGTAGATACGAGTTTTGGTTCAGATGCTAAGTTTGCTGCTTTATCTAGAAGGTTAGAAGCTTTGGAAATGGGTCAGTCTAAAAATAGGTCCCTTGTTGAACCTAATAGAGCCTCTCAAGTCTCTAGTTGTGTAATAGAGCCCGATAATTCATTTTGGGAAGGTCAGGTTAGTGAAGAGCAAGCCCATGCTGTCTATAACAATGCTAGGTTTGAGAACCGTCAGAAGTTTGACCCATACTCAGAAACCTACAACCCTGGTTGGAGAAACCATCCTAATTTCTCTTGGTCTAAGGGCCAGAGTCAAGGACAGTCTAGCAATTCTCAGCCTCCCCCTGGTTTTGGTTTTAAGAACTCTTCAGGTCAAACCCAGTTTCAAAACACTTCCGAGAAAAATATCTCTACCTTAGAGGATACTCTCACTATGTTAGCAAATAACCATGAAATGCTAACAAAGAACCACATGAGCTTTCAACAAGAAACTAGGCAAGAATTGAAGAATAATTCCCAGAGTCTTTCCAAATTAGAACTTCAAGTAGGACAAATAGCTAAGTTTATCAATGAGAGAGAAGAAGGAAGGTTCCCTAGTCATACTGATCCTAACCCTAGAGGAGAGAAATCATACAATCATGTGAATGCTGTCACGACCCTTAGGAGTGGAAAGAAAGTTGATAATAAGGTCGACTTACCTGAAAGTGAACATGTTGTAGTTCACCCTTATGATCCAGAAAATGAGGAGACTGATAGAGTCTCTAAAGAGACCAATGAGGGTCATGTTGAGCCTCACTTTGTTCCCAGAGCCCCGTTTCCCCAGCTGCTAGTTCCGACTAAGAGGGAGTCCAACTTTAATGATATATTGGAGGTTTTTAAGCAGGTTAATATCAACCTTCCATTATTAGATGCAATTAGGCAGATTCCCTCTTATGCCAAGTTCCTTAAGGACTTGTGTACGCGAAAGCGTAAGCTCAGTGTCCAGAAGAAAGCCTTCATAGCTGATAGATGTCGCAGCAGCAGCAGCAACAATCAATGGTATCTTCCTTGTTTCGGCTCTGAACTCTCTCCTCTTTCTCTCTAAACTTTTCTCTCTTTTACAAAATAAAGAAAATCTTCTTCTTTCGCTCCTTTAGCTTTGCTTTTCACTCCCAAACTTTAAGTAAATCACCACAAGCTTTGGCAAAATTGACTTTCGCTCCAACTTCAAAAATCTGCAAGGAAACAAAAAAATCCAAAAACGTAAAGAAGAACAAAAATAATAAATAAAAATAAAAAAAAAATCTAAAAAAAATGCTACCTAAACACAAATCCCCGGCGGCGGCGCCAAAAATTTGATGTATTTCAAATAGTGATTGTAGTTGTAGTGGTAAAAGGGGTTCTTTTCGAACTTGTGAAGGTAACTTTTTTTTTTTAATAAAAATAAAGAAAATTAATTTTCAAAGAGTGATGTCAAGATTTAAAATGGACTAAGGCTCCGGATTCACTATTACTTCAAGTTGATTGGTTACAAAAATATTTCATAATTATTATCTAGCTCTTTTTCCATTAAATCACTTCTTAATCTATAAGGTGTCCAAATATTAAATTGTAATCCTTAAGCATGATTTATCAAAGAATTAATTATAAGCATAAAACATCAAACTGATTCACAACTAATTAAGAAAACCATTTTTATCTCTTTTTTTTATTGATCCAAGTGAATTAAATAAAATAAATAATTAAGAATTTATAAAAAGAATTTACCAATCAAACATGAGTGAATAGATCCTCCATTGCCTCAATCACCAAGAATTTAGCTGCTCATCATGTTGGAAAACCTCTCAAAATATTTCATTGATGCTCAAAAGTGTTTTACAATGAAGAGAAAGACAAGCAAATGATGTAAAACAGAATTTTGCGACCCACAGAAGGCGTCCAGAATCAACGACAAAGCTGAAGGTGCTGTTGTCGTTGAAGAACTACGACCCACAAGTGACAGTCGATGTCACTGTTGATAAACGACAGCCTTGGAGAGTCTGTTCTTCACGTTCTTCCTCCTTGCAGCAGCAGCAGCAACAATCAATGGTATCTTCCTTGTTTCGGCTCTGAACTCTCTCCTCTTTCTCTCTAAACTTTTCTCTCTTTTACAAAATAAAGAAAATCTTCTTCTTTCGCTCCTTTAGCTTTGCTTTTCACTCCCAAACTTTAAGTAAATCACCACAAGCTTTGGCAAAATTGACTTTCGCTCCAACTTCAAAAATCTGCAAGGAAACAAAAAGATCCAAAAACGTAAAGAAGAACAAAAATAATAAATAAAAAAAAAAAAAAAATTTTTGAGACCAGACCATTTGACCAAAAGGAATAAATTCAATAAAGTCGACCACTGGTACCCTTGTATATGCCAGTTGTGTTGACCTAGAGTTAGGTTATCGACCACTGGTACCCTTGTATATGCTAGTGTGTTGATATTAGTCAGACTGGTATCTCAATCCATTAGGATAGGTTCATTTTGGCGGAGGCCTTCAGACAGATATGGGAAACGTCATTCACTTAGTAAACATCAAAACCATCTATGTTTTCTATATCCATCTTCTTGATCTATCCATGTGATTAGTTTTGACTCCGAATATGATGTCCATAGTGCAACTATCTGAGTAGAGCTCTGTCACTTTATATGAATTTTAGTATGCTTGAGTGCAAACTCGTGTACAGCAATTGGAATTTCGCATCAGGGTACTTCTTCCTGTAGTCAATAAGTATGCCAACCAAGGAGATTCTTTAGTGCCTTCTAAGGTTCTGCGTAGATAGCTAAGGTCTGGAGTACAGGTTTTGTGGGTATACCTCTTGTAAGCCCACCCGAGACTATAACTCGGCCACTAGGGCCACCTAGGGGTTTAAAGGCTTATTGCATACGCTAAATGCAATCGACGATGCCTGCTACAGTGAGTTAGGATTTTATTTTGTAGTTTTGATTTGCTCGGGACTAGCAAATAATAAGTTTGGGGGTATTTGGGGAAGAAACTTTTTGTTAGCTTTTAGTTGCAATAAATAAACTCCAGAGCCTAGAAATTTATGCCTATTGAGGATTGCACTAAAAAATCTAAGTGGATGGAAGCATTTTGATTGTAGGAGTTTGAGGAACCAATCTGATTAGATGGAAACATCTAAAAGAGTCTATTCATAAAAGCACAGAGCTCAGGTGTTAGAAATAACATGATAGTTTCACCATATCTCGTTGAGTCCTTTTCACTTCTATTTTTATTTTATTTTGTTTTTAAACTATGTTTCTCTAAGTGATAGGTGGGGCCCACGATTCAAGTTGTTACCAATGCTAGGGTGAATTAGAGTGATTGAGATACCATGAAAAAAAAAAGATGAAAAAAAAAAAAAATTGATTGTACTGGGCTTGAGTGATCTTCTACAGTCCATAGAAACCGATTTAGGCCATTGAATCTCCTAAAATCACGTAGAAATTCGATCTCCGAATCTGCTCCTCGCTGCATGCATTTTCCCGCCAAAAACCATTATTTGAAATTTGAAGAAGACCTCCCCCTATCCAGTTCTGGTGTCCCTTTAGCAGCTTCCTGGAAATGGGTCACCCCTTATCCAAAGTGAGAGTCCGTATAGTAATTTTCTTCCACGAGCGCAAAAATCACTTTTTTAGCCAATTTCGCCGCAAAAGCTTATTTCTCCAGAAATACCTACAGGGACATAAAAAGCCATAATAAGTACAGAAATGGGTACTAACACAATATACAATTTGGCTATATTAGACACATAAATGTGTCTATCAAAATACCAGGCCAACCCATTTCACCATTGTGGTTTCTAATACCAGGCCAACCCAGCTGCTGATACATGGAAATACCAGGCCAACATAATAAGTGTTGCTGATGTATAGAAATACCAGGCCAGCATAATAAGTGTTGCTGATATATGGAGATACCAGGCTAGCATAATAAGTGGTGTTGCATAGAAATACCAGCCATCATACTAAGTGCTGCTGATATATAGAAATACCATGCCAGCATAATAAGCTGCTGATACATGGAAATACCAGGCCAGCATAATAAGTGTTGCTGATATATAGAAATACCAGGCCAGCATATTTCATCATTGTGGTTGTTGATATATGGAAGTACCAGGCCAACCACATTTTGCCATTTTCGTCGCAAACACCATTAAGTCTCACATTTTGCTGTTTATTCGTTGGATGATCGAATTCACTTGTACTTTCTACAAAAGCACTAAAATAGTATTAGTAACTAAAATATTGTATCCTACCTAATATAATTGTGGGTATAAAATATAGCATTTATATGCTTATCAACACCCCCACACTTATATTTTGCTAGTCCTCGAGCAAAACAGAGATATTATGCAATTGATTTTTTTTTTTGCAAAAATATGGATAATAACCCACAGTTAAACATTACATTGTCCTCAATGTAACTGAGTCATCCAACGTAAAAATTAAGATGGGAAATGCAACAATTAGATAAAAAAGAAGAAGATAGAGTAGAGGGAACAAATCTGATGGGTTGACTCCCATGAAGCGAAATGTATTTGTTTTCCTGCTTTCAGTAGCACGTTCTCAAAAAAGATGAGGTTGGTACCCCAAAGTACGTTGCAAATCATATATATACAGTCTGAAAAGTTGGGGATCAACCCAACTAATTAGTTTTGATGAAAAGATGATCCTGCAACAATGGTGATTAGTACCCAGAGAGAAAAAACTGAACTCAGTCTTATACAGAACATTCACATAAGCTTTTAAAAAATCACGATCTGAGAAACAAGTGCTCAACGGAACAATGATATCGTGAAAAATTGGCCCATTATCATCTATAACGGTTTCATTATTAAGGGTCAAGGTCAGAGCTTTCTCAACTAATGGAACTAGTCGAAACTCGGGAAGAATTACAGGTTCTAGGTCGGGCTTCCATTTATTAGTGTCTAGCAGCGGTGTGGAATCTAACAAAGCATTGACTTCAAAAATAACACTATCATCATCAAAACCATACCCAAAATGATCTAAGCAAACCTCTAATGGATCTTCTGAGTGGCTCTTGCAAAAGGCTTGCGAGTGCATACTTTCTTTTCGCCCACAACACTTCAGACAAAGGTACCTAAAAAAAAATCAAATAAAATGCGTAAAAAGAACAAAAAAAAATCTAAAATAAAAACAAAATAAAATTATGTACAAAAAGATATCAGTCAGACAGTATTTTGCAACCACTCCCCGGCAGCGGCGCCAAAAACTTGATAGGCTCAGAAACCTACAATAAATACTGCAAGTGCACATCGTCTAACTCGTAGACAATGGCAAGTACAGGTCGTTCCCACGAGGAGTGTGAAAATATTTCTATTAACTAATACCAAGAATTGAATAATCGAATTAATAATGTTTTAATAATTTTCAGAAACTCGAAACAAAATCAAGTAATAATAATTCTAACAATAAAAAAATGGAAATGGGTTATTAGGATTTTCGGTTTCCACCAATTAATTACCAAACTCTACTAATCTTTAAGAATATATTCCATGCGTTTTCAAATACTGTTTCTCCGCTATAGTTTCCTTCGCTTCATGGGTAGTGATTCTAAAGCATTACCTATCAATCCTTGCATACCACGTCTAGGGATTTAACCGAAGCACGAAATATCAATTCAAAAGCATAAATAATCAAAAAAATCACATAAACGATTAAACACCAAGCTTTGTGAAGAAAAAACTACTAGTCATTCAAATCATTATTGAGCATATAAATATAGAGTTTACACAATTTATTGGTTTCTACCTAAACCCTAACATAACACTAGCTAGAAATGGCTTTCACAAAATCCATAAACATATTAAAATTAAACTCTAGCTAATGAAAAATGAAGAATCGAAAACAAAACTTCAAAACCCTTCCTTCGTTGCGGCACTGTGGCCGGCTTCCCCCTTTCTAAAATAGTCACCCACCTTCTTATACACTTTCCTTTTCTTTTATTTCATTAATCAAAGTATCAAAATAAATTATTCTATGAAATATCTTGCATGCAAGTTGATGTCGTCATCAGTATCTTTCCCCAAATAGCATTGCCACCTCGTTCTTCCAATGAAATAATAAACTCCCCTTATTTCCAAAATCTCCCAACTGAAGAAAGAGTTATTTTATTTCCAAAATAGTCACGTGTAAATATTCCTCAATTAATTCTTTACATGACAAATAAATTATCTTTCTTGGTGGAATATATTTGTAATAAAGTAAGAAAGATAAAATAGTTCCCATTTTCAGTTTCCATGCGCCAACCCCACTTTGATTTCAATTCCTTTGCTGCGTTTCTGCCTCGCCTCTGAAATAATTTTATGCTGTTGATATATATGGAGATACCAGACCAGCTACATTTTGTCATTTTTTGTCATTGTGGTTGATGATATATGGAAATACCAGGCCAAACCATTTCACCATTGTGGTTGCTAATACCAGGCCAACCCGGCTGCTGATACATGGAAATACCAGGCCAGCATAATAAGTGTTGCTGATATTTAGAAATACCATGCCAGCATAATAAGTGCTGCTGATATATGGAGATACCAGGCCATCATAATAAATGCTGCTGATGCATGGAAATACCAGGCCAGCATAATAAGTGTTGCTGATATATAGAAATACCAGGCCAGCATATTTCATCATTGTGGTTGTTGATATATGGAAGTACCAAGCCAGCCACATTTTGCCATTTTCGTCGCCAACACCATTGAGTCTCACATTTTGCTGTTTATTCGCTGGATGATCGAATTCACTTGTACTTTCTACAAAAGCACTAAAATAGTATTAGTAACTAAAATATCGTATCCTAGCTAATATAAATATGGGTATAAAATGTAGCATTTACATGCTTATCAGCAGGTGTGTGTAGTTTTGGTGGTGGTGATGTTAAATTACAGGAAGTAGTGGGATGTTGTTGCTGATGTGGTGATGTAGAATGTAGGGAAGATTTGAGATGGGTGTAATTTACATAGAGAAGGTATAACTGAAATGGTGTTGTTGGTCTGAGTTGTTGAGTTGTTCTGAGTTGCAGGTATTGGTGTTGTTCTGTGAGAGGAGGAAGTTAAAAGGGGTTGTGCAGTAGGTGCTGCTATGAGGAATGAGATAGAGGAATGGTCTATGGAAATGTGTCCAGAGATGGAGTTCTAGTTTATAGAACTAGAGCTTTTGATTGAGCAGTGTTGTCTAATATGAAGTGTTGAATGTTGGTCATGTGAATGATTGCAAGTGGTGGTACAGGGAGTAAAGTTGAACTGTGACCACAGTGAGATTGTAGTTTAGTCAACTGAGTTGGTAAAATGAAGATAGGTTGGAATGATGATTGTTTGGTGAGTTATAGAATTGTATGACTAAAGTTTGGGGATTTCAGTGTAGGCTTGCCTAGAGCTGCAATTGCAGGTAAGCCGAATTTATGATTGTGATTAAGTTATGAAGTTTACTTAAGTGAATGAAATGTAAAGTGATTGTATGAATTCATGTTCTTGAGGCTTAAACCTATTAGTCATCCCAGTCAGTTTAGCTGACTCATCTTGTTTAGCTGACTCTGTGTATCTGACTGAGTCAGATCTGTTGACTCATTGATTTTCCTGTTTGACCATTGACCCTGTACTTTGACCTTTGACTGACGTTGACCGTTATTTGACCCTTGACCAAACGTTGACGGTTTGTTGACTCTAGCGGACTGGATTTAGATTAATGGGCTTGTTTGATGGACTTGGGCTTAGATTTAGTTTCCTATTTTGATGCATTGGACCCTTATGGTCTGATTTAGCCTTTGGCTTCTTCTACAAAGTTGTAGATATTCAGAAGATTTAGCTAATGGACTACAAAATCAACCTAATTGAATTAATAGACCTTAGATATGCTAAAGATAGATGATGAAAAGGTGTAGAACCATAAATGTGTTTAGAACCATTAGATAATTCACTTAGCTTATAACTGTAACTTGTGTGAAATTATGTTATGATCCTTGTATGAGCCTTTTCGATAGATTCTTAGCGATCTTGTGTGATTAACAATTAGTCTTTATTAACAACGATCGATTCCACGGATGGACCAGTGGATCGTGGATCTCGAGGTAGGGGTAGCTTGTCAACAAAAGAGGTGGGAATCTACATTTAAATCTTTTGAAATCATTGTTGTTTATTTTACAAAAGTTTATGTTTAACAAACTCATGCATTGTCTATTTATGCATTCCACGCATTGTTTAGTTTGTGTTACGATTGTTCTGTTGATTTTCTTAATCTTTCCATGGTTTGGAAAGGAGTTGTAATGTTTTGTTTGTGCATATGAATTGTTATGGGAAATAAGAATTTCCACGTGTGGTATATATGATATGCTCCTTCACACTTATACCTACTTACTTTCAGCTTTTATGCTTATGAGGTGTGGAACAACCCCTGCACCAATATTACCTATTAGGTGTGGAAAAAACCGGCATCATTATTATACATTGTTTGAAGAAGGAGTTTGTTCTATATACATGTTTGTTTGTTCCAGTGACTTGGTCGCTATTTAATGTTTGGGAAAACATGTTTGTTTTCCAGATCTTGCTTATTTTTTCTTAAAAGTTAAATGTTATTTCCACTGGGCACCCCTTATAGGGATGATGTGCTCACCTATTCCCACTTTCAGTTTCAGAGACAGATCAGAGTTACGCAGCGAAAGCTTCGAGGAGTTGATTCCGTAGTGGTTAACTTCTGTTATGTTTATTATATTGTATATTTTATTTGTAAACCCAAATGAATATTTTTGATGTATCATTTGAGAGGAGTTCTTGTATATATATATATATATATATTTCAGAGCCGAGTTAGTTTTCGGGTTAAGTTTTGTAGAAGATTTCTTAATTGAATGGTTAAGTATATGATTTAGATTCTTAGTGCCTCTGTTTTTAGTTAATCTCTTGGATTACTCAGCTTCTAGCTTTGGGGGCGCTACATATTTTTAGTGTGAACTACACATTAACTATCCCCATTTTTTCAATAAAATTGGCAAAGGTATGAAAACTAGTGGGATCCTAATGAAATTTCCATAGAGATACTTCATGACAAAAAGAGAACATATCAACTTTGTTTAGATGCAATCATATATACGAAACAAAATTCATTCGTCAAGGAGTTTATAGAAACTCCTACAATATTCCACAGCCGCACTCCCCACAAAGATGACAATTAAGCATAAGTTCAATTAAGAACTCTCCCCCATAAAATGTCATTCTCGAAAGAAAGAAAAAAGCGACCTTAGTTTCACAAGAAAAGAAGGATTTATTTGGACATTAACAAATCACATGAAACATGAATTTGTATCCAAAATACTCAATTAAATTAACCTCAAGAGAACCCATGATTAATTTAATCGGAAATGCTCAACATAAGAAAACTTACGGAGCCGCACAATATATACGCAAGGATGTGGATCAGGGAAAGACCAATACTGCGGAATATTCAAAGATTCATTCAATTTTTCATCAATATTTGCATAGAGACATATAATAGACTCAATCTTGTAGACAAAAGTTCATCCTATCTTCCATCAATATTTGCATAATAACATAATAGGCTTAACTTTTGTTGTTAAAAGTTCATTATATCTTTTTCAATATTTGCATAAAGACATATGACAGACTTAATTTTTGACATATATGGAAAAATCATAGTTTACGGATGCAAACACACATATCCCATTACAAGTTGTAACATATGAAACCATAAAGATTAATATGAAAAAATCATCTTCCAAATAAACTTTAGAATTTAAATAAATAAATCTGAAAACATTGCAAGATGAAAATCGTTGGCAATAGTTATGTGTACTCACAATAATGGCTATTCCAAACCCTAGTTATGCTTCTTAAAACACAAGAATAAATTCTCATAAGAAGTTTCCTAGATAAAATTTGATAAGAGAGCTTTAGGCATCATCTTCATCGGAAGTCATCAAATTAGCTTGAATCTTATCCATGTCTTCCTTGATTTCGGGAAACTTGGTGGCAATTACACATAATGTTTTTTGCACAACTTTACCTTGGAATTGATCTTACACACTCCCTTGTGAATTTGATGAAGAAGACTCAAGGTGGTAGAATCACGAGAACCGTCAAGGGTATCACATCTTTGTCTCTTGCAAGCATTCTCCTTCGTACATTTGAAGGTACAAGGACGAACAAGCTTGGGAGTTCCAATAGAGTTTCCAATAGGAGCAATGGAGTAAGTACAACACTTTTACCACAAAGACCATTAGAAATGATATACCAATTGTGGAGGGATAAAGATTTGATATACCAAGTTTTCCGTAGGCCATCAAGGCAAGACTAAGATAATTAGTAGGAAATTTTCCATCAATACACTCAACACTTTTACCACAAAGACCATTAGAAATGGTTTCATAGGATGGTCTTTATTCCCTTGGTCTAGGAAGGCGAAAATTACCCAAAGGGATATTTGGTAATCCTTGAAATCAACTCTCTATTAACAAGAATCATTTCTCTATTTATCATGGTCTTGAATTCCATGTCAACAAGATCAACATAATAGATGTTACCATAAAAAATTCTTGTTAGAGTGTCAAAACCTTCACCAAGACCATTAAAGATGTTTCCAAGCTTAAATTTTTCAAAACAAACCAAATATTCTTTATGACCACTAACCATATCCAATTTCTTTTCTATAATGAAACCACTAGAAGAAATCCTTTCAAAGATATCACTACTTGAATCATTGATAAATCTAATTCTAATAGAATCTTGATTTTGAGGTATAGTCGTGCTAGAAGATGATGAATCCAAGTTTTTGAAACCTTCTTTGAGACCTTGAAATTTTCCATGAGACCTAGAAATTGAGAGTACAAGAAGAAAGGAAAAAACTTACTTGGTATGCTCCTTGAAGATGAGGAAAATCCTTAGTCTCTTTTGAATCTCTAAAGAATTTTAATGGAGATAATACATGAACCCTAGAATAGTTCACGTATGCGGACTAGAGATGGAAAAAGAAAGGTACGCGTACCATACTTCTTAAATACCCAATAATGGAATTGGACCCGTTCATGAACCGCGATCCGCAAAAGAAAAGCAGGATTTCTTAAAGCATTCAACAACCAAGGTTCACACACTAAAACGTTCAGTACCGTGCAGTAAGGGGATAATAGAAAAAAACTTCATCACCTTTATTAACCTTGGGAAGAGTAAAAAGAGACAAAAAATAAATTAACCCAAGCACAAAAATAACTCAACTGTTACTTGCCCCATTTCAAGTTATATACAAATGGGGTAGAGCCAAGCTCGTTACCAAGAGGCGAGAAGTGCAGAGAGATTCTCACGCAACTTTTCCGGTTGATATTTGTGAAATGTACCAGAAGTATAATCATAATAATGATGATACTCAGGGATAATAGAATTTTTTAAATGTTTTTTCTTATGACCAAGGAATGACGTTTTCTGACGATTAGAGCTTACACCGAACTTTCCATATTTTTTTTCTTATCAATTTTACAAGAGTTGGTAGTAAGCATAGTTCGTACATCATGAATACATGATTTGATAGGTACAAAACTTTTATCAGAAGGATTCTTTTCCTCAAACAGATTAACCTTTTTTAAGAATTTAAAAACGCTTTCAAAGGCTCTAAATAGATCTTTGTCTATTGATCCATCTGGATAGTATTTCTCAAAAAGATTAAGAGTTAATCTAGTGAGGTTACACATCTTTGAGCATTGACCACGTTTTTTCCAACGATTTTTCTTAGAAGAACTTTTAATTTTTCCTTTAGACTGTTTCTCTTCATCTAAGTTTCCCAAGATCTTAGATGAAACAAGATTATCATGAGAGACCAGAGGTCTAATGGATAATATGATCTGAACAGTCTTTAAGGATTTCTGGCGTGTGTTACAGATGCCAAGAGCAAGTTTCCCATAGGGACAGACTTTAGGGATCGGTCAAACATAAACTTATCAAGTTTATAGTGTTTGCCTGCTCTAATACCAATTGAAAAAGCGGGGGTCTAACAACCACACCCAATATTTTGCTTAGTAATATGTATGGACTAACTCCAATATACTTTCAAGAGAATCAACTAGACAATCAGACTCAATCTTATGAAAAGTATATCAAAGAGTTATATATCAATTTCTCAATTCAACATGCAATCAAACAAATAGGAATTTGCGAGCTCGATTGAATATAAGAAATAACTTGGACGGTATCAAAAACCAATACCCAAGTGTCAATCAATTTAATCAACAACCAAAGGTTGGATTTTTAATTGATTGGACTTACGCACAACCTGTGATATTTCAATTATATAAACAAATATGCGGAGAAGAAATAACACAGACACCAGAAATTTTGTTAACGAGGAAACCGTTAATGCAAAAACACCACGGGACCTAGTACGTATTTGAACACCACATTATATTAAGCCGCTACAGACACTAGCCTACTCCAAGTTAACTTCAGACTGTAATGTAATTGAGCCTAACCACACTGATCAAGGTACAGTTAAGCTCCTTACGTCTCTGAATCTCATCAAGACTCTATGCACTTGATTCCCTTAGCTAATCTCACCCACAACTAAGAGTTTCTACGACCCAAAATTGAAGACTTGATAAACCAATCTGGCTCACATAAAAAAGTCTATTGTATAGATAAATCTGTCTCCCATTGATAAACCTATGAGTTTTGTTCTGTATTTTGATAGATCAAGGTGAACATGAACCAATTGATATACCGGAATTATATTCCCGAAGAACAACCTAGAAATATCAATCACCTCATAATAATCTTAATCACATGATAGCGAAACAAGATATTAATCACAAACGATGAGACGAAGATGTTCGTGACTACTTTTTATCTTGCCTATCAGAGGTTAAATCTCGAGCCAATCTTAGAGAAGATAGTACTCAATCACGATAAAAAACAGAAAGATACGATCACACAACTACAGATAAAATAGATGGGCCTGGCTTCATAATCCCAATGAAGTCTTCAAGTCGTTAACCTACGAAGATTTAGCAAAACCTAAGGTTAAAGGAGAATCAACTCTAGTCGCAACTAGTATCACACAGGAGGTGTGGGGATTAGGGCTCCCAGTTTCTAGAGTTCTCCTTTATATAGTCTTCAAACCAGGGTTTGCAATCAATGTTAGTAACAAATCATTCAATATTCACTGTTATATGAAAAACCTGATTAGACTCAAGATAATATCTTTTAACCGTTATATCGAACTTAGATTGTTACATACAAATGAAAAGTGACTTCATTTAGGTATGAGTAACCGTACATAAACGTGTGCACTTTCGTTGGCTCAACAATCGTTAACCGAAGTTAGCCATATAAACACTTTCATATCAACCATATTCATCTTAATCATAACTAGTTCAAATGACTCAAATGAAACTAGTTATAGAGTTGTTCAATTGTTTATATTCTCACAGAAGTATACAAGACACAATAGATGCAAAATCGATTTTGATTCACTCGAATCAACTCATGAACATTATAGCCACGGTTGGAAAAATATTGCATTCCTTATTATATAAATGTATTAGTTCATGAAAAAACCGATTTTAGAACATAATCTACTCAAGTATGCAAATGGGTACGCATACCTAAGTAGCCGGACCGAGTTTGGATTTTCTAGTACGCGAACTGGTACGTATACCATAAACTCAGTAAAGTCCCGGAACTTAAACCTCGCGCCAGTATGCTATACCGTTATGCTTACTGAGTTGCCGGACCTTGACTAAACCAAACAGTATGCATACAGGTGGGTATGCATACCATGGTTCCCGGACTTGGATTACACATATGCAAGTACGCATACTATGTTCATATCCAATTGTTCTAAACTCTTATTTCAACCATTGAAACATTCTCGGAAGACAGAAATATCTGTCTCACACAAACTATTAGTTTCAAAGTAATTTTCAAGTAATCGAATGATCAATACGAAACATTCTGAGTCTACATCAAATGACTGTCTCATACAGGCGATTTTCACATGATCATCTTTTGACTTTCGTCAAGAATAGAAGATAGACTTGGTTAAAGAGAACGCTTACAAACACATATTTCGATAAATATGTAAGCGAGTTAAACTCGGCTCGAACTATCAAATGTGTATAATTGAAGTCTATATAGCTATACGACTTTTGTCTCAAATAAGAGATATATTAGATAGACTTTTGAGTGATAGATGATTTCAAGTCTCTACATGCCTTTTTTTGATGAAGTTCCACAAGGTCCCCTTAGTTGTTCTTCGTCTTCAATCGATGAACGCCGTGAAGTCTAATGCTCAACTACACTTTCTATCCTAATCCGAGATTTAACTATAAGTAGACTAAAAATCAAGACATATATTTTTGGAAACTAAACTTGAAAACAAGCTTGAGATAACAAAGCTTGCGAGTTCAATCGAGCAGTTCTCTAACAATAGCCACAACTACTTCCTCTACCATTTACTACAAGAACTCCCTCCTTTATCTTTCGAAGTGGGATTAGCTTGAAGAACTTGCTCTATTACTTCCTCTTGATTTTTCTCTCTCATTATTTCTTCATCGTCTTGTAAGGATCCCATGAGTTCATCCATCGTCACATGACTTAACGTCTTTTGACTATTCAAATGCAACAACGATAATCGAATTGTGGAACAAGTGATTTTAGTATTTTCTCGATCATAGGACTATCGTCCAATACTTCAACTTTTCTTCTTAATTGGTTGACGACAACTAAAACTCTTGAAAAATAACCTGATATTAACTCAGAGTCTTTCATGGAAAGAAATTCAAACTCACCTCTTAAAAATTGTAATTGAACCTTCTTCACTTTGTCTACGCGTTTGAGTGAATTTTGCAAAATCTCCTATGATTGCTTTTAGCATTAACAACCCTCGATATTTTCTCAAACGACGACTCATCTATAGCTTGATAGATAAGGTAGAAAGGTTTTTTTTGTCTCTCATTGTCAAACCACGAACCACATATCTTTGAATTTTACGGAAGTGCCGCGCCATCCTCTGGTTCGACGTTTTCTTTTTCCATAATTTCTTATGTATCTTGCGAGCCGAGCAACGCCTTCAGTCAGATTGACCAATTTTTATAATTTTCTTTAGTAAGTTTAGGAACATGAAACACAAAAATCTCACTAGCCATTAGTATTTTATGAAAATGATACCACTTTGTTGGAAACAAAAACTATATTCACCAATGGACAATGGTAGGTTGTTGGCAAATAATATTCTTATTGCTCTTGCTGTTATCACCGAAAGAGGGTAAAAGGAGGAGTCGTTGCCTCATCAGATTCACATCTGAGTTTTCAACGGTGTAATTAACTAAAATCGATGGAATTCTAAATTTCGGGAGGTTAGGCACGAGCGATCCTCGTCTGAACCAGAAAAAATTGTCGTACAATGGATGCTTTAGGCATATGGGAGATTACAGATGGTATTAAGCAAAAAAAGGAGAGATGATCTCTCATCTAAGTTTGCATAAGAATTGCTCTAAGAGTTGTTAGGAAAGCTTTGTATATCTTAGTAAATATATGACTTATTTATAGCTAAATTCTCTAATCTCATACCGGTGAAAATAGGGATCACATGTCGTGTGCAACACTCTTCCCTTGTTTTTGGGAATAGCTAGGGATAAATTAGATTGATTTTATCCTCTTATTTCTTTCTACCACTTTTACTATCTTTTCCAATAAGAAATAGGTTGGGGGATGTTCCTCAAACGTATCGTAGACTGGCATACCAAATCCCCAATGGTATCCCCCAATATGTGTGCGATTGAGTCATCCTTTGTGGTTATGTGTTTGGCATGGTAGGATATTCTTTATAACTGACATTGGCCGAGATAGATGAATATTTCTTGATTTGTTAGCATGATAAAGATAAGTCTCGTGAAAGACAAGAAATACCTTGGAAATTGTGTGTAGAGTAGATAGAAGCTGAGGATGAGCCTCCTCTATTGTGTGGCCGGTCAAATATCACGTGCATGTCGAATTCTTGCTGGTAGGTATCTCCAATAAGCATACAAATATTAGAGATATTAATCCACATTTTTGGGCAATATTGTGTATAAGGACTCAATTTACTAGCCATGAGCGTATTGAGAACCTGAAAAAGAGGCTTGTGCCTTAGTTGAGGCTTGTGGATGTTGAATTGTGTTTATACGACTCCTTTCTGATGACTTAGTTAAGTTCATATTATCACGAGGTCGGATGAGGCTAAGCTCACGATATTAAGTCTCTTCATAGGAAGCTAGGACGTGTTCGAGACAGAGAGTGGGTCTTGCATGCATAATAATGTTTATATGATACCAAAGATCGCTTGTCTTTCACCCAACATATCACGCAGGGATGTGCTATGAGTTAACTTTCAACTGTGTCTATCTTATGTAGCTAACATGACCAGTGTATCTCGAAAGGATGTTCTAAGAGTCTGTTACAAGACTTGAGTCAGAATAACCACTCTCGAGGATATTCTAGAAATTATTCAGGGGCATCAGTAAGTCGAGTAATGACCTAGAGTCATGACCACTTTTTATCTCGTGGGGATGTACTTGAAATCACTCTCTGAGCTCAAACGGTGAGTGGTACTTACAGGAGACGAGATGTCTTTTCTCATGCACATAAGTCAACCGTGGGCATTTTATGAGGATGTAAAACCTTCAGGACCAGCGTGTTCTACGGAGACGTATGTTAGAAATTAAGCATTCACGACTAGCATGTCTCGCAAGGACATATACTAGAAAACATGGTCATAAATGCCTTGCAGATCGACAATGGGAAAAATACGGTTTAATCCAAAATCCCATCCAAATATACTAGTTAGTCCACACCCATTCAACTAGGTACAAATTAGTCCAAATATATGGAAAGTACACTAATAACCCTTAATATTACAATTTAGTTCAAATATTTTCAGTTTAGTCCATAGTGACTTATGATGACGTCACCGGTTTTAAATAATATAAAAATAATTTCAAAACGATTTATCTTTCGAACCCCTCATCCAAAATTCACAAACTTTATATATTCGGAAAGCTCTTTTCCATAGCTACAAAAAGAGTACCCATATGACTATATAATATTCACTTTTAAAAAAAAATAATTTTCAATCCATTATTTGATGTGTACAATAAAGTGCACCTGCAAGAAACTTTTAGAAGTTTATGCAATCGGTTTTCCACGTGTCCACCACTTTGTATACACCAAAAAAATATGGATGAAATTGGTCATTCATATCCACTCTTAAACAAAATTTTTCAAGGAAATTATACTGGTGCATCAATATGCACACCCCTGCAAAGCATCCATGAAACTGTTTATTTGTAACCACGTACAAATTTACTTTTTCATGGAAAAATGCACTTGTGCATCGATATGTACACCCCTGCAGAACATGCATAAAAATGATCATTCATGACCACACCTAACCTTCTTTTTTATTGAAATTACATGCGCGTACATATTTGTACACCTTTCCATGCATGAGTAGAATTGATCATTCATAACCACACATAAACTTACATTTTTAGTGGAATTACATAGATGCACCCCACAGAACATTCACATATAAATCGACCATTCATACTGGTAGGCTTGGGAATGTGTGTAAAATAAGAGAATAAGAAGCCTACATGTTATAACCGCAAGTGCACGGTGTCGTGATGTAGTGTGTGCAAGTGCGAGTCGATCCACAGAGACTTGTGTGTGTAAGTTGAAGTTTCCTAAACTATTCTAAACTAAGCAGTGACAGTAAACAAGAATGTGAACTTCAGTTGCAGTGATAAAGAAACAAAGGCAGTGAGCCAAAGAACACAGAGTGTAAACACTAAGAATGAAGGTACTAGGGCAGTGAATCCACCACTAACTTATACTAGTTATTCTACTAGTGATCCTAACCTTGTCCTTATAGTTGATAACAGGGGAGATGAAAGTCTTCTGTGTATCTAAGGTACCTCCTATATGAATAAATCAATCACAACAGCTAAGGTATCTTCTCCAAAGCATCAGCTGTCTGTTTAAGGCACAGCTGATCAAAGGGTCAAGATGTGTAATGAATCATGAGCTGCAGTTCTACAACACTGGAGTGTTCTAACTACAATGGATGCATGACATTCACTGTGAAAGGCTAGTGTTGAAGCCCTAAGACTGAGTTTCAATTTAAACATTTAAGCACAACAAGATTAATGCCATTAGCATGAATAATAAGTAACAAACTAGAGCTTCATCTAAACCCCAGCAGATGGAATTAAAACATCATGAACATAATTGACAGTGCAAAACAATTGAAAATAACACAGTTGAGGAACTGGCTAGTCCAGTCCTCTTGGGTGAAGCTCTGGCTAGCCCAGGCATGCCCCAACACAACACACAAGCCTTCTATTTATACCCAATTTCAATTCCCCCAAAATACCTAATTTCTAAAATTAGGGTTTACAAATTAAATAAAAAATCCTTACCAACTACTTCTGATATCCACTCAATTATCTTGACCCACGCTTCCTCTTCAAGCCCACTTCTAGCCTTTTGGTCTTGTGCACAACATTCTTCGCGGCTTCCTTGTGAAGTTCCTCCCGGCTTTTCACCACTTTTCTGCTCTTTTCGCTCCGCTATTCATCTAGTCTTTATTTAGTACCTAAAAATGCAAAATTAATTAATAAAAATATTTATTCTTGAAAACAATGAAAATACAGAATATGGGATAAAATGTAGAATTAATGCACAAAAGATGAGTTAAATGCCAAGAAAAATATATAGAAATATGCACTTTTTAGCACTCATCAAATACCCCCAAACCTCAATTTTACTTGTCCTCAAGTAAAACAAAACTAAGGAAATCCTACCTATACCACTGTCGCTGGTCTCTCAAATGCATTTAGCATATGCACTAAGCCTTTTAAACCACTAAGTGTCCCTAGTGGACGAGTGAAGTCTCGTGAAGGTTTGCTTAGAACGTACCTACAAAGTTCTAGGACAAAATATAAGCTCATATTCCATCAAATGTGACATGTGCAAGACAGTTTAAGCTCACAGCAAAATGGAGATGTCAATCTAGCTATCAAAGGCACAATCCTAGCACTGATAACAAATAAAGACATGTGATAAGAGTGTAAAGTGTATCTACACATGTGTAAAGAAAGATCGGATGTTATGACTACTAATCACCAAGAGATAGTTTCTCAGACTAAGAACCAAGGTCGAAATCTAGCTAGCTGTCCGGACTTTACGAGAATAGTGAATGAGTTGGAGGTATTTCACAATTACTCGCGTTGTACATCAATGGCATACACCCTTCCTTTCTTATTACAATAAAACACAAAAGATGACTCTTTACATGACTCTTATTTACATTGACTACTCTCTTTTATTTTTGGAACAAGAGAGGATGGAATTGATAAATACTTGATTGATTTTATTTATTTTTTGATATATTTTTTTTTTAACAAGCAACACTTTTGATACATAAGCAAAAAGAAACAAAAAATTACATGACATTTTGCAAGAGGTAGCCCTTTTTGATGCACCCAGTTAAATTCGATGGTTGTTTTCTTAATGTAACCTCCACCTTCTATCCAAACCAATCAAAGAACAAGCTAGTCAAGTTTCGTTCAGTATTCTAAAGTAATTGGCAACTAAAACTTCCGATAGAACACCTCAAGGATGAGGCTACACATGTATTGGTAGATCGTGCGCGTGCAAATTTCTTATCACTATGTGAATTGTGCTAGAATCAGGGTGCCTAAATATCTAGACTAAGACTCCTAAAAATTACATATTTGCACAAGAGTCAACATTTCAAGGTAAATGAGCTCCATTTTTATGTTTTTTTATCATTTTTTAATTTTTTTTGGAATTTTTAAATTTTTTCAAAAAGAAGGAGTTCTTGTTTTCAATTATGGCATATTATCAAAGTATCTACTTTTTACCCCCAAACCTAAACTAAACATTGTCCCCAATGTTTCAAAATATGAACAAAATTATAATACAACATATGAAGAGGATCATGTTGAGTAGAGAAAAAGGAAAGAGAATACCCGATTTCGGCGAAAGCAAGATTAGAACTCCGTTATTCAAGGCAAGAATCCAACATATGTCAGCCGAGATCATATTGGATTAGCAAAATATATAAAAAAGGAACAAAAGGATTTTTAAAATTTTTATCTACTGGATTATATACAAAAAAATTCACCATACACTAACAATCTAAAGAGTTGAGGATCAACCCAAAAGACGGAGTGTAGACATTTCAACAGCTTCACACAATAATAATAGGAAAGAAATGCAAGTGAGGCTGTGAAACAAAATGAGCTACCCCCAAACCTGGATTTTTCAACAGATATAATTTTGGGTACAAAATCTCGCAGTTTTGGGGGTTCATCATGCACAAGGTCTAGCTCGAAATGAACTTTGCTAGGGACGGGCAAACATGCTAATTCCAACCGTGGCTCCTCAAAGATATTATACTTAGATGCAAAATAGTCCAAAAGGACTTGGGAAGCACACAGTTCCAAACCTAGGTTGGGCATTCTCAGAAAAATTGGTTTGACAATATCGGTACAAACCAAATCTAGGTTGGGTGGAAGGCCATAAAATTGTGACTTATGTAGGACAATAGGCACATCATTATTAATCACATCAACATCTCCTAAGTCTTCTACAAGTGTCACAACATGCTCACCATGCTCACACAAATCAGAATCATCAACATCATCAGAAGAATTATTCTCATGCATCGGCAAATCAGTGGAAACATCACAACGTGACCCAGGTAGAGAATCAGACACAACAATTATATTTTCATGCATATTAGTGTCAACAGAAGATTCTATATTACCTAAGTCATTTTCATAGGACAGATGCACATGCTCAAACTCAGTATCAACATCACATGTGTATGGAATACTAGAAGAAACATCATTCATGAAGGTCGAGGCAGAGAAGCCTAATGTATTTGAACCCAAAGGTTCCATAAAATTTTCAGTATAGACATGTTCTTCCGACATAACATCGTAATCATCATCATCATCATGATAGGGATTTTGCAATCTAGGATAATTTTCAATCCTAAGGTCGGAGCTATCACAAGAATAAGACTCTAACTCATGGGGGTGACTCATACCATGAGGTGTTTTCCCTGTTTCCCTAACAGATTCCCATTGATGAGTTTTCTCTGCAATCTCAGCTAAAATTTCCATGCATCATCCACAGATTTATCAAGAAATTTACCATTACACATAGACTCAACCATGGTTCGAGATTTAAAGTCTAGTCCCTCATAGAGGATGACGACAAGTCTCCACTTCTCAAATCCATGGTGCGGACATTCGCTCAACAAATCATTAAAACGTTCAAAATAGTGAAAAACAGTTTCCTCATCCAATTGGACAAAACAATTGATACTTTGACGAATAACGATTGTCCTATGATGTGGAAAGAATTTTTTGAAAAATAGATCTGTGAGTTGGTCCCAAGTGTTGATTGATTGTGGTCTCAAACCGTAAAACCATGTTTTGGCCCTTTCCTTTAGAGAAAATGTAAACAAACGCAATTTCAGACAGTCTTCGGACATATGATCAGGTTGCATAGTCCGACAAATTTGTTCAAACTCTCTTACATGAGTATAGGGGTTCTCAGAATCAAACCCTCGAAATATAGGAAGTATTTGTATCATGCTTGCATTTATTTTAAAAGGGTTATTGGTTTGAGGTAAGACAATACATGATAATGGAATTTTTCTTGTGGGATACATGTATTCATGGAGAGCACGAGGTTGGCCCATATTGAAAAGACACAAAGCCCACTATTTGGTTTTAATGGGTTTTCAAAAATTTGGTTTTTTATGGGAAAATTTTTGTTTTGATGGAAATGAAAAACATTTGGTTTTTATGAGTTTTGAAAACTCCTTTTGGTTTTAATGGGATGAGGCCCAGCTAACTGGTTCAAATTTTCTGTGGGACAAGCCCAGTGAACGACCTAGAGATTTGAGTACACGGCCCAACTAACGAGTTCAGCGAACCAAGCCCAGGAATGCACGAGGCCCAGCTGGGTATTTGATTTTTGGGCTCTCAGTTAGCCAAAATACGAGGCCCACTTGGGCTTAAAAACGTTTTTCAAATTTTTGTTGGGTCAAGCCCACAGTTCCGTTCAAATTACAAACCCAATAGAAAATGGAAGCCCACAATTTGGGTTCTCTTAATGGGTTTAGGCTTACTCTTTAAGCACAGCCCAGCTGCTCTGATTTTGGTTGCACAACCCAGTTGGGCTTGGTTCTCAGCAACAAGCTCAGACCAGCAACTCAACAATAACAGAAGGAAAACAGCAGCAGCACCAGAGGCTGGATGTAGCAATGGCCCAAGCACCAGCAGCAGCAGGAAGAAGTAGCAGCAGCAGCAGGGAGAAGAAGAAAGTAGCAGAACAGCTGCAACAACAACAACAAGAGCACCAGAGGCTCAGCACCAATTAGTAGCAGCAGCACAGGTTCAACAGTACCTGTCACTCAACCAAGTTCTTAGTTCCAGAAGTTTCAATAAATTGAGAGAAAGATATGCAACTGCTACAAGATAAACATGGCCAGAGATGCTTGCACTACACAACAGGTTACAGAGCTACTAAGATGCAAGAAAACAGATGATGCATGATGAATATGCAAATGCAAGATGAATATGCTCCTAAGTTATGCAAATTATGCAATGATATGCAAGTATGACATGACAGTATGCAATGCAGCTAAGTTACACTAAGTTACACTACACAGCAGCTAAGTTACACAAAAAAACAAAACAGCAAAGTAAGATAAAAAGAACAACAACCACACAACGCCAAGTCCCCGGCAACGGCGCCAAAAACTTGGTAGGCTTGGGAATGTGTGTAAAATAAGAGAATAAGAAGCCTACATGTTATAACCGCAAGTGCACGGTGTCGTGATGTAGTGTGTGCAAGTGCGAGTCGATCCACAGAGACTTGTGTGTGTAAGTTGAAGTTTCCTAAACTATTCTAAACTAAGCAGTGTCAGTAAACAAGAATGTGAACTTCAGAGGCATTGATAAAGAAACAAAGGCAGTGAGCCAAAGAACACAGAGTGTAAACATTAAGAATGAAGGTACTAGGGCAGTGAATCCACCACTAACTTATACTAGTTATTCTACTAGTGATCCTAACCTTGTCCTTATAGTTGATAACAGGGGAGATGCAAGTCTTCTGTGTATCTAAGGTACCTCCTATATGAATAAATCAATCACAACAGCTAAGGTATCTTCTCCAAAGCATCAGCTGTCTGTTTAAGGCACAACTGATCAAAGGGTAAAGATGTGTAATGAATCATGAGCTGCAGTTCTACAACACTGGAGTGTTCTAACTACAATGGATGCATGACATTCACTGTGAAAGTCTAGTGTTGAAGCCCTAAGACTGAGTTTCAATTTAAACATTTAAGCACAACAAGATTAATGCCATTAGCATGAATAATAAGTAACAAACTAGAGCTCCATCTAAACCCTAGCAGATGGAATTAAAACATCATGAACATAATTGACAGTGCAAAACAATTGAAAATAACACAGTTGAGGAACTGGCTAGTCCAGTCCTCTTGGGTGAAGCTCTGGCTAGCCCAGGCATGCCCCAACACAACACACAAGCCTTCTATTTATACCCAATTTCAATTCCCCCAAAATACCTAATTTCTAAAATTAGGGTTTACAAATTAAATCAAAAATTCTTACCAACTACTTCTGATATCCACTCAATTAGCTTGACCCACGCTTCCTCTTCAAGCCCACTTCTAGCCTTTTGGTCTTGTGCACAACATTCTTCGCGGCTTCCTTGTGAATTTCCTCCCGGCTTTTCACCACTTTTTTGCTCTTTTCGCTCCGCTATTCATCTAGTCTTTATTTAGTACCTAAAAATGCAAAATTAATTAATAAAAATATTTATTCTTGAAAACAATGAAAATACAGAATATGGGATAAAATGTAGAATTAATGCACAAAAGATGAGTTAAATGCCAAGAAAAATATATAGAAATATGCACTTTTTAGCACTCATCACATACCCACACATCGACTTATATTTCATGGAAAATATACTTGTGCACATATATGTACGCCCATACAAAACATAGAACAAACAACAATATTCGCTAACTAATCTATTTCATTGGATTTACACAGGTGCACTAGTATGTACACAGCTACCCGTATTGTATAAACATAATATATGGAAACTCAGATGGATTTGAACCATCAACCTCCACAAACCTTGTGATAGGCTTGGGCGCTCTACCATTTTGAGCTTGTGAGTCCCTAAATGAAATGCATAAAAATAAAAAAGAATTGATGCCAAAGGTGCACCAGTGTATGATATAATCAGCACGTGTACATCTACGTACACATCAACAATCTACATTGTATAATTGTGTACATATTAACAATCAACAGGTGTACAACTATGTACACTTTAATATGTGTATAAGTATATATACATTAAAAATCAACATGTGTATAACTCTGTGACCCTGGTTACTCTCACCAACAATGCGACAACCATTTGAATATCCACAAAATAATATAAGCGAAAACACTATTAAGAACCTCCATAACCAACTACGTGCCATTTTCTCACATGTGCATAACTTCATACACCCTAGTTGCGGGTTAAAAAAAGAAGAAATACTCACCTAGATCAATGATTTTCCATGTCGTTCGTTGCACAATTTGAGTAACTTCTGCAGCTTTCTCTTCACAAGTATAGAGCGCACAGTAATATACACCTGCTATATAAAGATCAACCATCTTAATCACAAAGTCACGAAATCAAACACTACATAGATGAAAAACCAAAGATCTAAATTACATGTATAGTGTACGAAAAAGTACACATGCTATATAAACTGAAGATTGGAAAATACGTACATGGTGTACAAAAAAGTACACATGTATAAATTGAGGATTGCAAACTACATGGACGGTGTACACTAGAGTGCACATGTTTCAGTTATATAATTTCTGACCATATAGCTTCGTATAGGGTCATTTACATAGTAGTAATCTTGTGTAATTAAGAATAACAAGCTTTTTGCATACCTTTACATATTTTCTCACATGAGCCAAGATCTCTAGAACACTCAAGCTCTTAAAGTGTTCAAAAGCAACCTCGAGGAGGTAAAGCTTTGGCGCCAAACTCAAATTAACGGCTGAGACTCTCTCCATTGGCGAAGGGACCTTGGTAAAAAGAGAATACAATCAAAAATTATCAACAATACAGCTACAATCGAACAAAAAATAAGTACATGTAAAACAAAACAAGCACATATAGACAGAGAGAAACACATATAGTAGGTGTACAATTATGTACACATTAAGGATTAACATGTGTACAATTATGTACACCTTCATTATTTACATGTGCACTGCTTTGTACACCCTGATTTCATGGGTGCCTATACTCAGTAACAACCAACAAAGACAATATGCATAGCTAGAAGGACAAATTTAACAAGTCCACAGATAGTGACCTATATAAAATCTCGTCTACCGCCCGAGGTGCTACCTGAACGATAATATGATTTAACAGATATTTTCGACTACATGGAGGTATTGTAAAATGGAAAATTCACAGACACGACAACCATGGGAACTTCATTGAGAGCTAGTTAAATCCACATTTCTAAGCCTCTATTTTTTATAATTTGATATAAGTCTTCCACTTTCTTTTGTTTGCACAACTTAAATAGATTTTGACATTTTCATACATTATCTCCACAAAACCCATTTTGACGTTATCTCCACAAAACCCAATATACAACTAAACTAACAAAAAAAAGTAAATTAATAAACGGGCTATCATCCTTACAGGTAATTTATTTTCATTTGACCTGTAGACACTAAGCGTTAAGTGCAACTCAAGTGGCAAGAAAGTACTTCATTTACGCATGCCTAAAAGCTTTGATAATTATTGAATTATACATAAATCATAAACAACAAAGAAGAATAAAGTAAAAACTACATTAAAATGTGGAGTCCAAATGTAGCTCCATCAGTCATGAAAAGCTTATTATCGGGAAATTGATGGACGAGAATCCAACACCAAGTACACGACAAGCCATCTCAAGTATAAATTTTACTACTAGATTTTGTGTACTTTGCCTGACTTTGCAAAGGTCCCTACTATTGCATAGATTGACACTTCATCTATGGTACTAGCAAGATACCAGGATTATGTTTAGTCTAAATATGTAAACATATATAATCTAGAGTTAGCGTGATTTAACTCAAACATTTAAGAGTATATCTGCAATGCCATTGATGGTGTTTAGTTCGTGATATGATTAAGCCCAAAGTTGACCCCAGGAATTGAATAATACAATTATGTGAGACTCATTTTTAAAGGTGATAAACTCGTTAACTCACAAGCTGTATCTCTAGTGGATACACAAATAAGCATTGTAATGATTACATTTCATTTAGGCATATAACCAAACAACTAATGCAGTGTGTAAATGCGGATAAGTGTCAGTAAAACAAGCGAATAAGTCACCTCAATTGAAATTATATAGCCCATGCTAAAAACAAAGATGGAAACTACAGTTAATAAAATAACACGCCTGTAGGTATATGCATGATAAATGCAAAGAACAGTATGACAAAAATGTAAAGATGCTTGCAATGTATAAGAGAGCTCCATCTCAAGATGTTCCATCTACTTTTTGTGGGACAAAACTTCATAAAATTTTCGACCTGATCAATTGATTCGTCAACCTAATTCTAGTCCAACATAATTTGACAGGTCAAGCCATGATAGAAATCTTCATGATGACATTCACAAATACTTTACAATCATATAAAGATAAAATAGTGAATATTGTTAATGTTTAAAAATTAGGAAGTTGAACCAGATTTTTCCAACTTACTTCTGCATGACCCGGTAAAGATGCAATCAAATCTTTTAATGAGTCATCATTAGTGTCAACCCATGGAAGCTGCAAGAGAAATGATGTATCAACGAATGCACAAAAGACATACTCCAAACGAAAAGTATATTGCCTACTCAACAGAAAAACTATGTACACTGTAGAGAGGATTAATAAACTACACAAGAAATTACCAAACCTATAGTGGAGGACAAAATGATGGAACAAATCAACCATCATTTCTCCCGTATTTTATTTTCTACAGTAACAATTGTTAAACTAAAGATTGCGTCCATAGTTTCTAGCACAGGGGAAACAAATAGAAATACACATACATTTGTGAATAGTTACCAACATATAAAAAATGAAAACAACAAAAACACTTACTACCGTTAAAGCAAATGATTCACAGTATTGAAGCAGAATAATTTTGAAAGTCATGTTAAGTTTACAGGGATGATCTCTAACAAATCGAGTAAAATTTTTGGCGAAACTTTTATCTCAAACTAATTACCAAGATGAGATGCTTATAGATCTAAACTCCGATCCCGAATCGAATAAGAAAATAGAACTGAAAATTGAAGTAATTAGGTTTATGTAACCGTAATATTATTTCTAAAATCGATTTCAAAATCAGTAAATTAAAGTTGCAATCAAATTAAACTATAAAAACAGATTAACTTATCTTTGAATGGTTTTCAACGATGAAATCTTCAAATTAAACTGAATCTTGTTGACTATCCCCTCCGTTTCGAATTAATCTCCAAAAATATATATTTATGATAACGATTTAGATTTTCTAAACTGAATCGAACAGAATAATTGGTTGTTCTTTTATCATTTTATATGTTTGGGGATTGAATTTTCATTGTGGAGCGGTTAGGTTTTAGAAGTTGTTTTTTGGGAGTGCTCTACTAGTTTCGGCGTACAAAAAATGAAGAAGAAGAAGAAACCAAATTATGAGGTAGGAATATTACATCTCATCGATGGGTGTTTTTGTCTTGGCAAAAAAGTGTTTGGACTGAATCGTTTAAGAATTGACTAACTCGTTTGAAATTGTGTAAATCTGGACCTCCTAGTACTAGGCTTGAGAGGGATGGACTAGAGCGTTCAAAGCCCACTAAAAAATGATTAAACGTAAATTTCTACATCGACAATTGAGTTCCTCTCGTGAGAGTTCATCTTTTCGAGCCGAGGACCGAGTCAGGGTTGAGCTTGTATTTTGGCAAGGAGGGCTAAGCTTGAAAGGACTTGGTTAGAACTCACCTTCATGATATGATGCATCGGTTCCTCCATGTCTTTTGAAGTTCTACCCTTTAGGATTTCTCCACGCTTATCTCCCAGAGAAGTCTTGTCATCTCACCCGTCTAAATGAGATCTGAAACTGCAACCCCTCTCTCTGACTCTGAGCTTCCCAAAACCAAGGAAGAAAAAAAAAAGACGAGCACAGAAACCAACCAGTCATGTCCAATAGTAGCGATGAATCCTCAAAATCCACCACCACCTCCGCCACCACCACCGCCAACAATTCATACCTCACCTCCCTGATCAATCTAGATACAAAATTATCACTCCAAATCCACACACTATGTACACCAATCCCTCGTTCAATCTTAAAAGCATTAGAATTCTCTGGTGATGGTCGTGTCTGGATTCCAATCCCAATTGCTTTCCTCCTTTATCCTCTTTCCAAAAATTCCAACTACAATCTTCAATCAATTTTCATAGGTTTATTAGTTGGATTCATAACAGATCTCATCTTCGTTGGTTTCTTCAAGTATACAATCAGAAGACCTCGTCCTGTGTATAACAAAGGAATGAAATTGGCTGTTTCAGTAGATCATTGGTCTTTTCCAAGTGGCCATTCATCTAGGGTTTGGTTCATCTCATTTTATTTGTATCTATCTTCTGCTGCTGCTTCAATAGGATCTGATGGTGGTAAGTTTGTGAATTTGTTTGTTTTGATTTTCTGTTTGTGGTCTGCAGCTACATCAATTTCTAGGGTTTTGTTAGGGAGACATTTTGTGTTTGATGTAATTGCTGGTACTGCTTTAGGTATTGTTAATGCTCTTTTAGTCTTCAAGTTTTGTAACATCTGATTAATTTGCAAATACGATTTTGGATTGCATCACATTGCTTCTGTGAATGAAATATGTATGTGTTAAGGCTACAGATGGTTAAATGAAACCAATATTTCTACGGAGCAGTTATAACATTTACTTGGTTTTTTCATGTCTGAGTGTCATTTGCAGAGGGTAATGAGAACAAACTTAGGACATATGTATAGGATACTGAGCTGTTTCACCGAGGATCAAGAAATTGAATGTAGATTGTCTAGTAGGTATGGTTAATTGGAAACAGTATTTATATAGAGCAGAACGGTTGTGACAATTATGATTGAGCTTTGGTTTTTTTCACGTCTAGTGTCATGTGCAGAGAGTAATGTAAACAAATTCAGAACAATGTATGGTTTCATGGATTGGTGTGTTAAGCTGGCTCAAGATATTGAATGTGGATTGTCTAGTAGTTATGGTACTCTCGACTTTTTCATGTCTAGTGGCATTTGCAGAGATTGACGAAAACTAACTTAGAATAATATGTATAGGAAACTGAGTGGTTTCGTAGATTGGTGCGTTAATCTGACTCAAGAAATAGAATGTAGGATGTCTAGTAGTTATGGTGCTTTCTGTTTTTTCATGTCTAGTGTCATTTGAAGAGAGTAACGAAAACAATCTTAGGAGATATGTATAGGATACTGAGTGGTCTCACGGATTGTTGTGTTTAGCACGTAGCAGGCTGAAGAAACTGAATGTAATCTAGTAGTTATGGTGCTTTCGACTTTTTAGAATACCAAGTCAGGAGGTGTTCAAACACTGGAAAATAGTACAATTGGATCTCGAATAGCTTGGTGGAAGCTGTGGAAATGACTTGGAAATTCATGATGAAAATCAGTAGAAAATCTTGTTGATGACAATTGTCATTTTGAAGATGAAAGTTCGCTTGTTGCTGATCTGTAGTTGTAAAACATGACAATGAAGTCACGTCTTGCATTCTTCACATAGGTGTTTATTGATTCTATTGCTGCATTAGCAAGTTTCACAAATACTCAAATGTTGGTCAGCTGGCGGACAGGATATCTTCAGCTAAGTCACTTTTGATTATCTTTGTTACCAGTAGGGCCAGCAGTGAATATTTTAGTAATGTGGACTCTTACCAGTGACCTAATTAGATGTTGTAAGGTTAAACTGGTGCTATATGTTCTGTATTTTGAGTTTAACCTGCTACCAGGTTCATTAGTGTTTGCTTAATTTCCGAAGTATAGATTAGCAGTAATGCACTGGCACTTTTCAATGTTGTTTCAAGTCCAATGCTTATATTTAAGAGTTTCTTAATGAACATCCGACACTGCATAGGCATAACAACTAGTCCAAAATAAGTCGATTGCAGTCCCTAGAGAATCAACAACCTGTTATAAGATGCATCTTTTTGCAAATCCGGAGCCGGAGCTCTTTCAGAACACTTCTCAATGGTTCTCGTTGCCAGGGAAGCAAATAAATGATCTAATTTTCTCGCAAGTTAGCTCGCAGCCATCATTTTCTCTCATTTTTTAGAACGACAGGAGACGCTATTCCGCCAGACTATGCAGGTTAACATTTTCCCCCAGTTTCACCGGACAGCTGGGCTAGTGATGCTGGGTGACCCAATTTGGGTCTGGGCAGTTGCTAAGAATTGGTTGTTTAGGAAATAAAACACCGACTAAAATTTTTGACTTCCAAATATTGTCTTGGCCAAGTGGTTTCTATTCCTTGGTTTGGTATCAGTCGGCTCTAGAGGTATAAATATAGTGCAATCCATGGCCATGGGGATCATATGACATAAAGAGTTATCAGAATGGGAAAATCTCCATGCAGTGCTTGGGTGCCAATCCTTTGGGGTAAGTGTCGAGATTTATTTACAAAAAAACGAACCAAAGGATTCTATCCCTGATCTTCCTTATGATATCATAATCAACATACTTGCTAGACTTCCAGCAAAGTGCATCTCCCAATTGTGGGAACCCAAGTCATATGACCTATTATATGACTTAACCACAACTCGGCACTTCATGCGTGCACACCTAGGCTTTATGCCTACACACCTCGACCGAACTACTCCAACCATTGTTGTGCAATCTCTTAAGGAATCAGGTGACAATGACGAAATCAAGCTTTTTCTTTTTGATGGTAAGCCTACAAGCTTTGATGATCTTAGTTCATGTAATAGTAATGCATATCGCAAGGAGCCAGTTACTCTCTGGGGTTCATATGATGGATTTCTTTTATTCAGAAGCACATATGGTTCGACGCGGCATTTCTATATTTTGAATCCGATTACAAAAGAACAAGTGATTCTGATTTCCCCAGATGAATATTTTTATGCGTGTGGATTATTCTTCCATCCACACAAAAAAGAGTACGAAGTGATTTGTGTAAGTTACCTTGCATGTGAACAGATTTGGGATTTTCAGATTCTTAATCTATGAACTAATCACAGAAGAAGTGTTGGTAGGTACTCTTATCCTCCAAGCAGAAAAAGACCGCCTGTTTTCATTAACGGTACCTTTTATTGGATGGTTGATTGGTCCTTGTACTACATGCCGAACCGTGTTTTCCCTAGCCTATCGAAATCGATAGTGTCATTCAATCTAGAAACCGAGGAGTTTGGCACTATGCAAGTTCCTGAGCTATTTGATGTTTCTCCGCAATGTAGGTGTAAGATTTCTTCCAACTACACTTCAATTATCTAATGATTTCTCTATGTGATCATTATGCGAGATTATTATATTTGGATTACTTACAAGATTTATAGAGACTAACAATAACATTTTCATAACTAGACTCACTTTCTCTCTCTTACAATCTCTCTTACAAGACTTATGTTCCAACCTCTTATAAGACAACTACTCTCTCCTTTATATAGGGATTTACATAGTGGATGACAACTAAGAATTCCTCTATTTTCGGGATCTCTGTGCGACATGTTCGCTCATATACAATCGCTCATCTTCGCATATCTTACATCTTCGCATAACTCCTCACACTTTACTCATGACTTTGCTGACATCATCTGATGTGACGTTTCAATTTACTGTGTGCGATATTCCTCGGGTATGTTGTATTCTTCACTTCGCGTGATTATTAACATGTGCGATATTTATCCCCTACATTTGCCTCTTCTCATGTCGCTTGATTCTTCAAAGTAAGCGATATGAGAAATTCTCCATTTTCAAATCGCACAGGTTTATCCTTTTACATTTTATTTTATCGACAATTATCCGGATTTCAAGCTCCTCTTTACACGTGTTAATTATCTTCTTTTTTTACCGGCTTGAACCGTCTCCAACCGGTAACTCCTTTTTACCTATTTAAGGGTTTGACTCATAAGATTTTCTTCACTCATCATTCATCCTCTCTCTCTTAATCTTCATCTCCTACTTCCCAGTTTCGTCACTGTTGTGTTGATTTCTTCTGCTATTGTTCTTCTACCATGAATCCCGAATCAAGGTTCGTTTCTTTTATAATTATCAATTTTAATCATTGCTTGTTATTATATGATCTGATTCCCGTACTTTCGCAGAAAAATTAGTGCTCTTCGAATTACTAAAAGATCTGATTCTTCTTCAAGTGAAAACAAAGAGACGCAAAAGAAGAAACTCAGTATCGATAATGAACCTCAAAATAAGGAATCTCACAAGAGGAAGTCTTCGCATAGTAAAGAAGTAAGAAATACTCTACTGTCTTTAAACAATATTGTTGCCTCTATTTCTTATCTTCTTTATTTTCGCAGGCTTCTGATGCTGAAATAGTTGATGGCAAAAAACAGAAAGTTAAAAAGTCTCGCAAACCCGTACCTCTCTCTTCAAATCTTTCTATTTTCAATTTTACTGCTGTAGATGTTGTTCCTGTATCTACAGTTCAACCTTCACACACTGATCCTCCTACTATTCCAACAACAAGTCAAACTCCTGAGAAAGATGTTTCTGTTACTCATACATTTTTCCAAGGTTTTGAAAAGAATGTTCCTGCTACTCCTTCACCAACAAATCGTCTTATGGATGAGAATGCTTATATTTCGTATGACGAGCTCCTTAAAAATACCCCCCTGTTTCCTCTGCGAATCCGTCGCATATAATTTTTCCTTCACCTCCTGTTGCCTCGGCGAATCCATCGCATATAACTTTTCCTTCACCCATTAGTTCTAGTTCTCATCCGAACCTTCCTCAAGATAAATCCACCATTCCAACAACTTCTACTATTCCCCCTTCTTTTTCTTTATTAAATTCTCTTCCTTTGAATAAAAAGGGTTTAGATAGCGTAAAATTAGCTACACAAACTCTTTCTGATGTTATCAACTCTGCCCAATCTTTAACTGATGATCCTTCCAAACTTCGCTCCTGTTCTGCCTTAAATCAACTTCTTCGGGGATTTCCTTTTGACAAGGCTTCGCGAGATGAGATCCTTTCTCAAATTGACCCGAGTTTCCACATTGCTCTAGATGTTTTGGTAATTATCCTTCACACTTTAACTTTTATCTTCCTTAATGACATTTCCAAGTACTAATCTTTGTCTTTTTCTCTTTAGGAATCTTATCGTCGTATGATGTTACCTGAAAAAGCATTTTGAGTCTAGCTGTTCTCAATTGGAACTCTCGCAGAAAAATATTTCTTTGGAAAAGGAAATACAGAGATTAAGAGGGGAACTTCAGATTTCAAATTATGAGACTGAAAATCTTCGCAGCGATAATCAGAAACTTAGAGGTATTTATCTTTATTATTGGGTCCCTTATCATATTCCTTACTTCTTCGCATACGTTCATTTTTATAAATTTCTTCATGCATTTGTTAAGATTTAAACCAAAAGCGAACGAATGAGAGATATGAATTTCAATTCCTTTCCGAAGATGCCCAAGCGAATAACGTGAAGTTACAGTCTCAACTAAATCAATTAAATCATCAATATTCATATGCCATAATCAGATTGACCATCTTTCTCATGAAAATAACCGTCTTACTCAAAAAATCGATATTCTTAATGATCAAATTTCTTATTTTTCTAAGTTATCACACGATACTGACTTACTTCATCAAACCTTATCAGAAGAGAACCACACCCTTTATAGGGAAAAACTGTCTTTTTCAAAGTAAGAAGTAATATTTTCACAACATTATTCACTTCTTCATGAAATAAATGAAAACCAAGCGCGAACTCTTCGTGTACAGAAGGAACAGTATAAAACTTCGCTTAAAGATCTGAGCTCCCAAAATGAGAAATTAATTCAGAATAACGTAAATCTTTCTGTAAAGAAGAATCAATTTCAAGAACAATATAGCCAGCTGAAGAATTCTTATGAAGTTCTTAAGAAAAAGAACAAATCTCTTTCTTCCGAAGAAAATAAAATTCACTCTCGTCTCAGTGGTTCAGTTGGTGATGGATTTGATAAGGCTATGGAAAGTATGAAGGACAATATCCTTGCTTTTTCCAAATTCTTCCAAGGTAGTCAGATAGGGTTGACTGCCTCATGATAATTTCTCAACATCACTAATTTTTTACACAGTGTTAACTTTTTATTTTTTACTTGTAGATTCTGAAGCATCGCATCAATCTGCTGTCGCTCAACTGAATTCTGAGTTATCCAAAGTTCGCAAATAATATGCTAATCTGGAATTATCTCGTGGTAATCTTGAGCTTTCTCTTTCTGCGTCTCGAAATAGGGCACAAAGAAGATTTGCGTTCCAGAAGAATTTTCTAGAGATAAATGCTAGAAATCTTGAAAGGGCTGCTATTCGCAAAGGCCATTCCAGTGCTCAAACTGTTATTGATGGAATTCTTTCTAGCAATTCTCTTCCGGCAGTAAGGCTCCCCACATGCAATGTGGGTGGAGATGAAGAATATCCTGAACCAGATAGCGATTTTGACTTTTTAAGCGATGATGAGAAGGATCAAGGTGATGAGGAAATTCAGCAAGAAGGAGAGAAATCTACAAATGTTGTTGGTATTGAGATTGAAAATCCTGAACCCAGCGCTAAAGTCTGATGTTACCATTTTTTTCTTTTTATTTTGATGTTATTTTTTGGTCTCTCGCACCCTCTTTAGACTTGTTTGTTGTAAGGAATATAATACATTGTTATTTTATTTCCCATACTTGCCTTGTATTATATTGCTTGTAAAAAACAAATTTTGGAATTTATCAATAATGTATTTAATTTTCTTGGGAGGTCTTATGCAGCCTTCCTATGTAAAGGTCTTATTTTGCCCCATTTTTCGTGCGACGAGATCGCAGGAAGTCTTTGTATTTTAGTACATGGACCCATTGATCCCGTCTTATCTTATCTTGTTTGCTTGTATTATTTCCTCTTCAGGTTTTTGCATAAATTTCACAAGTCTTAATACTCCCATGAGTAAAAGCCTTGCGAAATTTATGTCTTTTGACACAATTCAGCTCCCTAATGGAGGGTGCCGTCCTTATCTTCCCTTCTGGTGCCCCTTCAAGGAATCTTACCTCTATCTGGTTAGGATTATGGATCTTCCCATCCGGCTTTTCAACAACCAGTTGATTTCGCAATCTCGCATACACTACCTATAGGGTTTATGGCAGCGAGATTACACCCTAAGTTGGGTATCTTTGGACCGAGTGCATCATAGTCAGGACTTGTCAAGAGTGGCAAGGTATGCTCCAGACGTCCCGGACATTCTTGACTCAACCGTGTACCTCGGCGCCCTGATCGAGTTTCTGCACTCTTTAGGAGAGCCTTTCTCACCTTAGGCTCTCAATCTAAGATTAGCATCTTAGACTGAAAATTTAAGGTATCTCTCCCGGATGAGCATTATCGTTTAGTTCTCACCCCAAATTTCCACAACTCACGTTCCGGGGTCGGTGTAGCCTTCCCTTGAGTTATGTCTTCTAGGTCTTTCCAATTATGACGTGCGTTAGGTCTTACTATTTTGCCTCTTGCATATGAACGAACTAGGGTGCACGCCATATTTGGATTCCTAGACAATCTGATAAATAATATCATTTTCTGTAGCCTTTTATAAAGGTCTTATTTATATTTTCATGAACTCTTTAGCGAATCATTCGGGTTACATTTTTATTCAAAAATATGAACTTTTAAAACTTTAACTGTTTGTACTGGCGAATGGATTCGCAAGTAACTATGGATAATATTTCTTCAAGAACTGTCTATTCCAAGGACGATCCAATTTACGACCTGTATCTCGTCCCTCAGGATCCATTAATTCATAAGCTCCCTCTCCAACTACTCGTTTTATTATATAAGGTCCATCCCAGCTTTTCTCCAACTTTCCATCTTTTCCTCTTTGATAAATTGGAATTTCTCGTAGCACTAATTCGCCTGGCTGAAATTCTCTTATTTTAACCCGTTTGTTGTATTCTCGAGCTAGTCTTTTTTGATAATTTTCCATATGCTGCAAAGCGACTTCTCGTACTTCCTCCAAATCATCCAACTTTGTTAAAATCAAGTCCGCACTTAAATTCTTTTCCCAAGCTTCTCTCTTTGTGGTTGGGATGATCACTTCTGTTGGTAGCACTGCCTCTACTCCATATGTTAGAAAAAAGGGCGACATTCCTGTTGCTTCTCTCCTCGTAGTTCTGTAAGCCCATGCAACATTGTGTACTTGTTCGCACCATCCTTTATTGTTCCCTTCTAATTTTTCTTCAGGTTGTCTGCGATTGTTTTGTTCGTAGCTTCTACCTGTCCGTTACTTTGAGGATACAAAGGAGTAGATTTTCCACTCTGAATTTTGAAGGCATTGAGCAGCATCGTTATATTCTCGCCTTCAAACTGCTTCCCATTATCAGACACCAATTGTGCAGGAATACCGAATCTGCATATGATATTTTCAAAAATGAATTTAAATATGTCTTTATCTCGAATGTGTTGAACTTCCTTTACTTCTGCCCATTTAGTGAAATAATCAGTTGCAACTATTAAAAATCTCTTTTGTCCTGTCTCCGATATAAATGGTCCAACAATATCTATTCCCCATTTCCCGAAGGTCACACATTTGTCGATGTATTAAGCATAGCCCCAGGTGCATGTATCTTCTTGCCATGACGTTGAAATTCTTCGCACCTCCTCGAAACTTGTTTTGCATCTTCATGCATATATGGCCAGTAATAGCCCTGTATCTTGGCTCTATATCCAAGTGATCTTCCTCCACTATGGTTGCCAGCATCACCATAGTGTAATGCCGTTAAAATTTCGATTCCCTCCGTTCGCGTAAGACATCTAAGTGAAGGTCCAAGAAATGATCTCATATAAAGAACTCAATCCCTTAATTCATAATTTGTCGCACGACTCTTTAACTTATGTGCTTCTAATATTTTCCTCGGTAATTCCCCCTTCTCTAGATAGGAGTGTATGTCAGTTCTCCAATCCTTTTCTTCGCTCACATTTTCTTCTTGTGTATCTTCTATGATCATCACATCTGTTTGCACTTCTTCATTCTTCTCTATAGATGGTAACAAAAGTGTTTGTATTTTTATATTTCTTGCAACTGGATCTACTAACATCGATGGTATGAACGCCAATGCATCCGCGAGCCTGTTATCTTTTCTCCCTATGTGTCTCCAACTTATTTTTGGAATTTGTATTACTAAATCCATAACCAATTTCCTATATTTTTGTAAAAATGGTTCATTATTACTATATGTGCCTTCTATCTGGCGAATTACCAACTGAGAGTCACCAGTTATTTGCGCATTCTCAATTTTTATTTCAATTTCTAATCTTAGTGCATGAACAACCGCTTCATATTCAGCTTCATTATTTGTGGATGCGATGTCTAATCTGAAAGAATAGGCCATTTTCGCGCCTGTTGGAGAAACGAATACAATACCAATCCCATTACCTTCTCCATTGGAGGATCCATCCACCAAAATTTCCCATCTGTTTGAGTTTCGCTCAGTTAATAAATCATTAGGATTTCCATGGTCATCATCCACCTCCATCATTTCTTCTACATATTCATCTTCTTCTATTGGAAATTCTGCGAGAAATTCTGCAATAACTTGAGACTTTGGTGAAGATAAAATTTCATAGTCGATCTCATAATTTCCTAACTGTGCATTCCACCTTTCTATTCTCCCCGATCTCTTCGAATTCTTCATTGCATTTTCAATTGGTATTCTTGTTAATACTTTGATTTTGTGGGCTTGAAAATAAATTCGAAGCTTGAATGATGCATATACCAATGCGAGAGTCATTTTTTTTGATTTTCGAATAATTTTTCTCTATGCAGTTATAGGTTTTGCTTATGTAATATATTGTTTTCTCCACACCTTCCTCCGATCGTAATAATACTGCACTTAATGCATGGGATGTTGACGCTAAGTACAATAATAATTCTTCTCCTTGTTTCGCCTTTTGCATAATAGATAAGTTCACCAGATAATCTTTTATGCTTTGTAATGCTTTATCACATTCCATTGTCCATTCAAATTTGGTTCCCTTTTTTAATATATTGAAAAAGTGTTTGCACTTGTCCGAAGATCTCGCAATAAATCTTCCCAACGATGCTATCAATCCGTTCAATTTTTGAACATCCTTGACTGTTGCGGGTGGTGGCATATCTCTGATTGCTTGGACTTTTTCTGGATCCACTTGTATTCCCTCCTTGGATATAATATAGCCTAAGAATTTTCCTGATGATACACCAATTATACATTTTTCTGGATTTACCTTAATGTTGAATGTTCGCATTTTCTCAAATATTTCTCGCAAATCATCAACATGATCTTTTGCCTCTTTTCTTTTAATCAACATATCATCCACATATACTTCCAGTGTTCTATGGGTCCATTTTTCAAATACTTTCTGTACCATTATCTGATACGTCGCACCGGCATTCTTCAATCCAAATGGCATTTTCGTGTAACAATATAAACCTCTAGGTGCGAAGAAAGCAGTGTGTTCTTGATCTTCTTCTGCTAATGGAATCTGATTATAGCCCTTGTACCCATCTAACATTGTGACTCTATCATTTCCTGACGCAGACTCCACCATTTGGGGTATGTCAGGTAGAGGGAAACTATCTTTCGGGCACGCCTTATTTAGATCTGTAAAATCTATACAGATCCTAATTCCGTTGTTCTTTTTAGGTACCACCACCATATTTGCTATCCATTCTGGATATTTTGCTTCTCTTATAATTCCTGCATCCAACATCTTTTGTAACTCTTCTTCAATTTTAGGATGATAATCAGTTGCAATTTTTCTTATCCTTTGCTTAAATGGTTTTGCATTCTTTTTAATGTCTAATTTATGACATGCGACAGATGGATCTATTCCTGGCATTTCATCCATACTCCATGCGAAAATATCACTATATGATCGCAGAATGTTTATTGTTTTTTCTTCTTCTTCTCTACCCATTTTGGTTCCGATTCTTAATATTTTTGGTTCTTCTGCATTCCTATATTTATTTCTTTTGTTGGTTCTGCTGCGGTAAAGTTCGCCTTCGGTTCGCCCATAGGTGTTGGTTCCTTAATTTCTTTAATTCGTTTACCTTCCTCAGTTAGTTCTTCACCCGGTATTCCTTTTCCTTCTTTTGCTCTTATCATGTATATTCAGAACTTCTCTTATTTTCTTTGTTCTTTCTCTTTTGTCCATCTATCCTTTCGTTTCTTCGCTCGTCCTTCATAATTTCGCACATCTATTTGATTGCAGGTATTCGCATCCTTAACATCTCCTCTGATGTCATCGGAAATCTGATACATTGATGTAATGTTGACGCGATTGACTTTAGTCCATGTAACCATGGTCGTCCCAACAACAAGTTGTATGGTGACTCAATGTCAAGCACACATAGTGTTATCTTAGTTTCGATCTCCCCTAGTAATATTCACATGGCGATTTCTCCCTTTGGCTTTGCAATTGCTTTATTGAATCCATGAATATTATATGATGCGGGTGTCATTTCTTCATCTTTGTATCCCATTGCTTTTAAACGTGCTATAAAATAATATATCAACTCCACTTCCTGTATCTATCAATGTCTAAGGCTGAACATGGTTTCGGTTTCCGCTGGAACCGGACCGAACCAGACCAATTAGGAAGAAACCAAGCCGAACCATTTACTAATGGATTGGTTATGGTGTAAAAAGTGGAAAACCGACAGTGTTGGTTTTGGTTTGGTTTGACCTTTAAAACCGAACCAAAAACCATTGGAAAACCAATTAATTTTTAAACTTAGTTTCTACCTTGATTTACAAGTATTAGATTTTACCTATTGATTTAGAGGATAAATAGAAACCCTAAATCTAATATTTCATTATGATACTCTCCCTCTTTCTCTTTCTCCTTCTCTCAGTCGCCTCCCTTCTCCATCCCTAACTACAACAACCACTGCTGCTACTCGACTTTCTTCATTTTTTTTTATTTGTCAATAACTAAATTAAGATATATTATATATCTTATTTTGATCTCTAGATTTAGAATAAGCTTTAACTATTCTTGATATATTTTTTTTTGTCTGTAAATTTGTGTAAACCAATACTATCGGCAACTACGATTTTTTTATCTGTAAATTTGTGTATTTTTTTTTGTTTGAGTCGTTTGACATAACTATTGGTTAACCAAAAACCACTGAGACAAACCGAAACCGGATGGAACCATTTGGAAACCGAATCAATGGTTAATGGATTGGTTTGGTTTAGATTTTTAGAAACCGATCGTATTGGTTTCAGTTTTGGTTTGGCTAGAAACCGAACCAAAACCGACCATGAACAGCCCTAAATGTCTTATCAATCGCCATCTTTCAAATGTTTTCTGTTGTGCAATAACGTTTTCTTGCTCGACTGTGACCGTGATTACCAATGGATCTGTTCGCTGTAAGTCTTCTTCTGAAATTTCGTCTGCCGCAAAGGATATCTTCACCTTTTCCTAATCTTGTAATGGTAATTCTACCTTCATCGTTTCAATTTTCTTTCCTTCATGATTTCTTTTATGAATTTTCCCGGTTATTGTCGCTTGGAAATCTGCTTCAGAAATTGATACTTTAGTTATATTGTGACACCGTATATCTCTGCCTCTTTCTTGAACTGGTGTGATTCTTGCTGTCTTCATTAGTCTTTTATGATTCTTCCTTAATTTCTCTTTGAATTACAGATCTATTACCAGGATTTATCAATCCAAAACTGTTTTTGGCGCCAAAAATGTAGTTGTAAGATTTCTTACAACTACACTTCAATTATCTAATGATTCCTCTATGTGATCATTATGCGAGATTATTCCATTGATCGAATATATTTGGATTACTTACAAGATTTATAGAGACTAACAATAACACTTTCGTAACTAGACTCACTTTCTCTCTCTTACAATCTCTCTTACAAGACTTATGTTTGAACCTCTTACAAGACAACTACTCTCTCCTTTATGTAGGGATTTACATAGTGGATGACAACTAAGAATTCCTCTATTTTCGGGATCTCTGTGCGACATGTTCGCTCATATACAATCGCTCATCTTCGCATATCTTACATCTTCGCATAACTCCTCACACTTTACTCATGACTTTGCTGACATCATTTGATGTGACGTTTCAATTTACTGTGTGCGATATTCCTCGGGTATGTTGTATTCTTCACTTAGCGTGATTATTAACATGTGCGATATTTAACCCCTACACACAACATATAAAATACTCTGAAGAGGAGTTTCATCTTTTTGAGATGGAAGGCGAACTGAGCCTATTTGGTACTTCATATGCTCATGAAGTGGTCATATGGGTGTGGTCATATGTCAATTAGCATTACGACATTGGCAAATGTTGGGTTAAAAAGCACTTAATAATGTCTCCGGATCAAGAGCGCCATTGGAATTTCGAATCATACTTCAGAGATTTTGAATATATCAAAATGAAAGGAGAGTTCATAGCATATGATGGCAGGAAGAAAAAGAAACAGCCGCTTATTTACAATCTAAGTTTAGGTACTTGGAAGTTGTTCGAAAGGAAGGAATTTCAACGTGATGGATATTTCGTAATAACATCTCATACTCATAGTCTTGCCTCTTTAGATGCTGCAGATCCCGTTATATCACTACAGTGTTTGTTCGAAACTTAAGTTTCATCTTTCGGAAAGTGTTAAACACATCTATGCTAGCTCTAAGGGTTGACGTTGGTTTTATTATCCCACTGGTGAAATTACACTTTTCTGTTGCAATACCTGTTCACTTTCGTTTGTTTAGCTCTAATTTGTCGCTGCAACCTTATATCCACTGCCTTTTTGACCTGTTGAGTTTATTATCACTGTCAACAGTTCTCTAAGAATGATGCAATGGGTCACCTTGTCTCCAAATCAATTGATATTGAAAGCCTACCTACAGTTCTTCAAACATTAGGCCGGAGGTGCAACAACAACTGCATGCAGAGACTATGATATCTAATCACAACACAACTATTGTTGCAGAGGCTCACTGCACCAATACAAATCAACAACCTACTTTAAAACAAGTGATTTCCTAGATTTTTGCTTACTGGGTTCTAATATGGCTCGTTTTCTGATTGCTGTCCGATAGAGAATCTACAATCTATTGTCGGACCTCTTTATTGAGGACTTGAGTCTCTGACCAGCTCAGATGAATTCTGTTTCTGTTTAGAAATAGATAAACACCGAAAACTTTGACTCCCAAGTATAGTCTTGGCCAAGTGGTTTCTATTTCTTGTAGGTTTTGTATTAGTCGGCTCTAGAGGTGTATAAATATTGAAAGTAACCCTTGTTGGGGATCATATCGCAGATAGTTGTCAGAATGGTTGAACCTCCATGCAGCGCCTCTTGGGTTTCAATCTTTTGGGGTAAGTGTCGTGATTTATTTACGAAATACAAAGCAAAAGATTGTGTTTGTGTAATTGAGGGTGCTTTCCCTGATCTTCCTTATGATATCTTGATCAACATACTTACTAGACTTCCAGCAAAGTGCATCTTCCAACTGTGGCAATCCAACTCAGATGATGACTTAACGGCAACTCCGCACTTTATGCGTACACACCTGGACCTAGCAACTCCAACCATTGTTGTGCAATCTTTTACAGAATACAGTTACGACAATGAAGTCGATCTTTTTCTTTTTGATGGTCAAGATGAGGCTACAATCTTTGATCTTATTAGTTCATGTAATAATAATGCACATTGCAAAGGGCCATTTACTCTCTGGGGTTCATATGATGGGTTTCTTTTATTCAACAGCCGTTCCGGTCCATTCTGTCTTTTGAATCCGGTTACAAAAGAACAAGTAATTGTGGTTTCCCCATATGTCATTTCTTTTGTTTGTGGAATTTACTTCCATCCACGTAAAAAGGAGTACGAACTGGTTTGTGTATGTCACCTTGGAAAACAGATTTGGGATTTTCAGATTCTTAATCTAAGAACTAAGCATAGAACAAGTGTTGGCAGCTACTCTTATCCTCCAAGCAGAAAAAGACCGCCTGCTTTTATCAACGGTACTTTTTATTGGATGGTTGATTTGGCATTGTACTGGATAGATATTTTCGATATCCTATCGGATGAACTACTGGAAGAACTGCCCGAACCGGAACCAATGCTGTCACTCAATATAGAAACCGGGGAGTTTGGCACTATGGAAGTTGTTGAGTTATTCGATGATTCTCCACAACATAGAAAATACCCTGAAGAGGAGCTTCATCTTTTTGAGATGGAAGGCGAATTGAGCCTGTTTGGTACTTCATCTACTCCTGAAGTGGGCATATGGGTGTTCAACTTCAATGAGAAATGTTGGGTTAAAAAGCACTCAATAACGTCTCCGGATCACGAGCGCCATTGGAGTTTTAAATCGTACTTCAGAGACTTTGAATACATCAAGAAGAAAGGAGAATTCATAGCATATGATCGCTGGGAGAAAAAGAAACAGCCGCTTATTTACAATCTACGGTTAGGTACTTGGAAGTTGTTCGAAAGCAAGGGATTCGAAGGTGATAGATCCGTATTGACATCTCATACTCATAGTCTTGTCTCGTTGGATGCTGCAGATCCTGTTATAGTACTACATGTTGAGAATCATATGAATAGCTAAATAAATACTGTAGTATTGTGGTTATTCTTTGTATATTCAAGAGCTTTGCATGAACGTGGTTTTCTTTTTTTGTTGAGAACTTATGCCTGTTGAACTGTTTTGTACTACATTTCTGCGTGCTTCCACTAAAATAAGTTTGGCTAGCCAGTCAAGAGACCCTTTTAAGATTGTTGACTTTATGGTGCTTGGAGGCTCGTAATGATGTCTCACTGTGGTCGCTATTTGGGTTGTACTGCATCTTCATGGCATTGCTGCTTGTTTTCATTATAAACATAAGTGTGAATTAGCAGGCAACTGTTAAGTATGAAACCTTACCATTTCTCTAGGAACCCTGCAATGGGTCACCTTGTCTCCAAATCAATTGATGTTGAAAGCCTACATGCCGTTCTTCAAACATTAGACCGGGGGTGCAACAATGGAAGCAATGCCTCTTTATTCCATTTTTTTTGTCACCTCCCTGATAGCGCATTTGGATACAAATCTGCTTCTCACTTCTGCGCGCTTCTCCAGAAATTGAAGTCAGAAGTAGCAACAAATTCACAAAAAGTTTACTTTTTCGATTTCTAAAAGTTGTATTGAAATTTGACAACCAAACTGGTTTCTGACTTCTAGAAATCGAAAAATTACTTCTGATATGCAGATAAAAAGGATGTAAGTTGTTGAATTCTACTAAAACACTCAATTGATTCAAGATTCCCCTTTTGTCCATCCACTTTGAAAAATGTTGCTCTGTGAAGCAACATGTTATCAGTTGGTACAGTTTACCCACTTGATTGCATTGTTGTGCAATTTTGACACATAAAACGACTCATAATTCCTTGAGATTCTTACAACTTATTTGCATTGTTGTTCAAAATATGACATCACCCCACCATACACATATCATTTCCAGTACTTACTGGAATAATTGTAGGTGATCCCAGCTCTCTTCTAGATGACCATGATTGAGCTACACATTTACTAAACTTTCAAAGACGAAAACACCGGCGTTACTCGGACCGGGCCGGCACCGGCTAAATTGGGAAACAAAGCCACATGTGGCCGGCTAATGCCCATCACCAGACCAGTACAGACAGAGAGAGGCACATTCAAGACGCCCAGTCGCGCACCTATACTTTTTTGTCTGAAATTACCAATTTAACCTCAGAACTAATCGGACAGAACGTGTCCTTAATAAAGCTGAAACCAAACTGATTCAAGGCTACGTTGGTCATCTATCGAATTCACAGATCAAAAACTCTAAAGAGAGAGAGAGGAAAGAAAAAGGGGTAAATAGTTTTTCTCTTTTGGTGTTTGGTCGATTTGATTGATCAGATCATTCCATTCAATTGATTCTTCCGAGTCATAATAATTATAAGTATGAGTAGCGGAGATCTCTTAAACATTCAGCCAACAGAGCTCAAATTTCCATGTAAGCTTCTTCTTCTTCGTCTTTTAATTTGATTTTTTTTTTAGGGATTTTGTCAATTGTTTGCCCTAGATTACTGTTTTCGGTTTGATTTAATGCGTTTCTGTTTTTTTTTTGTGATTAGTTGAATTGAAAAAGCAGAGTTCATGTTCTCTGCAATTAACGAACAAAACCAATGAATATGTTGCATTCAAGGTGATTTAATCTCTGATTTCTCCTTCTGTTTTCATCGTTTTTCTTTGTTTTTTCTCTCCTAATTTGTTCTTGTTGTTGTTGGTATGATTTGAAGGTTAAAACGACGAATCCGAAGAAATACTGTGTTCGTCCAAACACAGGAATTGTATTACCTGGAGCAACATGCGACGTTACAGGTGATGATTCTTGATTGATTTGATTGATTCATTGATTTTTTAACAGATCTATTGTTGTTTTTAGAGGTTGAGTTTTGATTTTTGTTTTTTTTGGGTTTAGTAACTATGCAAGCACAGAAGGAAGCTCCACAGGATATGCAATGCAAAGACAAGTTCCTTCTACAGAGTGTTACAGCACCAAATGGTGCAACAGGGAAAGACATTACACCTGAAATGGTAAGTATTTTGTGTTTTGATTGATTTTCTTGAAGGAGTTTGATTGGTTTGATTCTGGTTTTGATGTGTTTTTTGTTTTTGTAGTTTAACAAAGAAAGTGGAAAGGTTGTTGAGGAATTCAAGTTGAGGGTGATTTATATTCCAGCAAATCCACCTTCGCCTGTACCTGAAGGATCTGAGGAAGGATCTTCTCCTAGGGCTTCTGGTGTGGAGAATGGGAATCCAGGAACTTCTTTGTTTGATGCTGTAAGTAATTCAGTAATTATGTTATGTTATAATTGCACTAGTTATAACTTGTAACTTATTGAGCCAATCTATGTCATTTGCTAGCTGCATGTTTCTCTTCCCATCTTCAATGGGAAATTGATTTTATAATGATTGCACAGGATAGTACGCTTTTGAAAAAGTTCCCTTTGAAACTTCGTTCGCAGTTTAGGTTTTTATACTTTCTTAGTTACCATTGGCATTGTTAATTCATTGGATAAAACACTTAGGACTGCTACAAAGAAGTCCCTTGACGAAACAGAATGAAAATCAGGGGCCTTCTTTGTTTGCTGTAAGTAATTCACTTCTTATGTTATTAGTTATAACTTATAACTTACTGAACGAATCTATGTCATCTGCTCACATTTATCAAAAAAATGTGTCAACTGCTAGTTGCATGTTTCTCTTCCATTCTCAATGGGAATTTGATTTTATATTATGCCCTTGAAAAGTTCCCCCTGATACTTAGTTTGCAATTCAAGTTGTTTACTTGTTTAGGTGCCATTGGCATTGTTGATTCACTGGCCTAAACACTTAGGATCCCAGTAATTTATGTCGATTCTGCTTACATGTTGCTCTCTCTAATTGCAAGTACAATTTTCATTATAAAACTGAAAAAAATTGTTGCAAATATTTAAGTCTATTTTCATGGAACTCGTCTGTGTTTGAATTTCTCAGGTATCAAGATCTCTAGAGGAGCCAAAGGAGAAATCAGAGGTAAATATTTCTCTTTTAAAGCATAATGTTGCTGTTTATGATTGTCTATAGAATTAGGAGAAAAATGCTTTCTAGGTATGAAGTTGGCTAATCTTCTTTTTCGCACCAGTGTGCTGCTTAAACAAGCTCTATATCAAGTATAGATAGATAAGTATCTGCTTTTGCCTTCTGTCAGAATTCAGGTGATTAGTTTGTTAATGTCCTGGGTTGAAAATTTTCACTGAATCATTTTGTTTAGAATATCCTAAACCGAGTGCGAATTTGTGAACCCCCTAAAGGCTGGGGTGCACATTCCCCACATTCGTATTGGTTATTCCTTTGAGTAGTGTTTTTCTTTCTGTACTTTTAATTTCTATATGCATCGAAAACATTAGACCTCAATAGCAACATCGTGGTTTTTAGGGAGGTAAAGGTCTTGGCAGAATCTTAGTAAAAAAAATGGTTAGGTAAAACAATCAGTGAGAAAGTGGGAACTTGCACCCCGGTTTTTAGGGGGTGCACAAATTTAAGCAATATAAAATGCTAATGGTGCTGTGCTGGAAATATAGGCCTTTCACTTCTGTTCGTCTCATGGATAGGAGGGGGAGGTCTGAGGAGTATTTTAGGGAAAGATTTGATGGCCTTGGCCAGAAAAAAGTACCTGTATTGCAAATTGGATCATCCTAGTTAAGGACTGGATGAGATCTTGAAATATAAACCCTTTGCAAATTTGGAGGCAGAATAATTAAATTATAGACCCCTCAAGATGATGTACGTCAATGTGCTTGCCTGTCCCTCTTTTGCTCAGATTACCCGAAGCTTGCTTCCTCTAGTAGCTCAATCAATTGAGGGACAGACATCACTGCAATCGTAGATGTTTGTCCAAACATCTCCTGAAGTTGTATCAAGAGGCTTTTTTTTTGGTAAAAAAGCCAAGCCACCTTTGCTGGGACAAAATTTTGTTACTACTTCTCGATGGTTTTAAAAGGAAAAAGAAGAAAGAAGGTGATGGGGATAGTTTTAAGTTATAAACAAAGATTTTAAAACGAGTGTTGTGACTTCATCCACGTAATTATTGATGATACATTCAATATGAGTAAAAAGAAACTTTGCTGGAAGTAGAAGAAACATGTAGAGTTGAGGAGCATTATACCAGCTATAAGCATCTGGTCAATACCAGCTACACTTGTTGAAAAATCTGGCAATTTGACTAATTCATGGCATGTTTCAAGTGACACATTTGGAAATGCAACTACAGCTGTTAATTTCTGATCCTATTACTCATTTGGATGTTTCTACACCCAGGCTGAGAGCCACTGCATTAGTGATTGCAATTTTTTTTGTTACTAGCAAATTTCTGTATTCTCATCTTTAGGTCTTTAAACTTGATTAATTATGTATTCCAACCCGAATTTGTTGTAGGATTTCAGTATCTCCTTCGATTGCTTCAAAAAAAAAAAGTATCTCCTTTGATATGATAAAATGCTTCCATGTTTATACTGTCAATTCATAGTTTAAGCTTCATTTGGGCAGTTGAGCTCGACCCAGCCTTCACCTAGTTCTGAAAAAGTTGCCAGATACTTATTTCTAGTTATGCTGTTCATTTTTATTACATTTTCTCAAGTAGCTGCATGACTAAGTGATGGACTGTTTATATTCAATAGGCATGGTCTATGGTTTCAAAGTTGACTGAGGAGAAGAATTCTGCTGTTCAACAAAATCAAAAGCTTCGCCAAGAACTGGTATGGCTCAAGCATCCTACTCCTAGTGTTTTTTCATTCAGTATTCGTAAATCTCAGTCCTTGATTTTTCTTCTTACTGTCTCCTACTGTTTTTCAGTAATCTGCTTTGAGTGATGTTTCTATTAATTTATGTTTGCCTTCTAGTATATATATCTCCCATATGAATTTAAGGACATACTAACCTAACTGTAAGGTAGCATAAATCGGTGATGCACCTTTCTTTGTAGGAGAATTTTTTAACCTTAAGAGTATCTGCAATTCCAAACAGCTATAATTTTTACTTGGAACTACCACAAAGTTTCAGATATTAGCATTACCTGCTTACAACAACACTAAAACCCGAGCGTTAGTTCCGTTGTCCCAACCTTTTCCCAGTTCTAAAAATTTGACTTTGGTAAGGAACTGGTTACGTAGTGGTGTAAACCATATGCGTTCTGCTGGATAGACACATTAATTTCTCTAAGGATGCTATATGAAAACGACTGCAGACAGTATAAGATGGTTTGCCTGTGGTGTTGGGTGGACGTAGAATTAAATAATAGCCGAATTATTACTTATAACACATAATTCATGAACTAAGTGATTTTCATTATTTTGGATTGGTCTGGCTTGGTAGACTGTCTTATCCCTTTTAGGATATTATTTTCTTCGAAAATGAGATATCATTCTCTGTTTGTGGCCTTTTTGACTATTGTATCTAGTATCATTTCTCATTACATTACTTTGTTATACCTACTTGGTGGTTTAGCTGATGTGGACTTTGCTTTGATTACAAGTTTACAACCTTTTTCTAGTTTATTTATTTATTACTTTTTTTTTTGTTTAGTTAATTGAATACTTGTATGCAAGGTGTATCCTAATGACGCTTTTTTTGTTTAGTTAATTGCAATACTAGTATGCAAGGTGTATCCTAATGACGCTATTGTTTTCAAAACAGGAATTAATGAGAAAAGAGATTAGCAAAAACCGTCCTGGTGGCGTTTCTTTCCTGTTTGTGGTGGTGGTTGGTCTCCTGGGACTATTAGTTGGATTCCTTGTGAAGAAGTCGTAAGAATGCTGGTACCATATATTGTAAGAAGCCTGATGTCGGCCTCTCATCTCTAGAAACCATTGTGTCAGACGCATCTTTTTGTGTTATTGGATTTTATTAAAACAATTTTAAATAGGTGAGACAACCTTCTCTGCGTTTTTGTATAAAAATTTGGTAAATCTTTCGTCATGTATTACTGCCTTTAGGATTTTAATACACCATATGAAAGGATAAAATTTCTTTCTTTTCATTTTTCTTTCTGTGATCAAACCGACTGTCAATTAACATGACTGAGCTCCTTCACTGGACCCTGTTTTAGAATTGGTATCTATGACTTCATTTTCGTGAAGATGTAACTGTGATAACTACATTCTGGGTGCAGGATAGTTCCATCAATCATTATATGTATCTTGATTTTCTGATAAGAAATTCAAGGTCTTCTATGGAAGTTGGAGAGTATAGATGATCACTTTGACCAATCAACTGGGTTTGTCAAGTTCTTAAGGATCTTTGATTTTTTCTTTATTTTCTTACTTCGACTAGTTTGTGACTATCAGCTTTTTATCTGTGGCTTCAAATCTTATTCTCCACATTCGAAGTTTAATGTAAGTACGTTCATGGCAGTTGATCTTGTTTTTGGATTTGGGCTTCTCAATGGATTTTGATTTTGGATTTGGCAAAAACAATCAAAAACAATCAGATAAAAGTTTTGCGAAATTGATACACAACAAAATATGTTCTTTTCTTTGTTTTTTTTACTAGCGTTTATTTTGTGAATTTGTACACATATACCATAAACATTTTACTGACTTGCATCATAGAAAAACGAAGAAACAACAACAGATCAAACCATAACCCAAAAATTAATCTAATTGCATTGCATGACAACATGCAGGAGCTTCTTCTGCTTCTAGCTCTTCTAATGACCGGATGATTCAACTTCTTCGAGCTCGATCCCTTCTGCTGCAAATCTAGCCTCTTTATAAACATACCAGTTTGCAGCAATCATATAAACCCCGAAGTTAAGAATGCTCAGCCCAGATAATAACCAGTAAAAATCATAAAGCTTCCCCTGGTTTATATTGTCTGCTAACCACGGATGCGTGTCGCCCGTAATCATGTGCACTATCGAAACCAAGAGAGAACTAAGAAAGAAACCCAGTGCAAGTGTGCTCAAAAACAGACCGGTACTCATAGTTTTCATCCCTTTTGGACACTCTCTTAGGAAGAAGTCGAGTTGCCCTGTATAGGTAAAAGCCTCACCAGCACCCACTATCAAGAACTGTGGGATCAACCAGAAAACAGTTAACGGTATAGTGGCATTTGGATCATTCGCTAACCCATTTGTTCGTGCCGCATTTAATCGTTTTATTTCCGTTAGAGCAGCCACTGCCATAGCAATTACGGAGAGCACTAGGCCTACACCGATACGCTGTAACGGGGATAGCCCATGCTTGTTTTTGAGTACTTTCCGGCAAATCGGAGCAATCAACCGGTCGTAAATTGGGACCGTCAGCAGAATGCTAGCTACAAAGAAAACCGTCAATGAGCCACTAGGAATCAAGAAATTTCCAAGTTTCCTGTCCATGGTAGTTGCCTGGGACACAGAGAACGTCGTCATTTGAGCGTACACCGTCCAAAACATTATTGTCGTTGCCCATATCGGTAACATCCGCACCACCATTTTCACCTCCTCGACATCCGTCAGAGTCGATAAACACCACTTATTTTCAATGTACTGCTTGGTTTGCTCTACATCACTGTCCTTGATTGCCGCCTTATCGAGAAAACTGCACATACAACTACACAAAAACAATTAATACAATTGATTCACGGCACCGAGATCTAAATTCATGTGCGAATTATTTTTCTAACAAAGTTGGACAAATATAAATGCCAATTGGGTCGGTTTGGACGTGATCCATATTTTTTTTTTCCTCCTAGACGTTTGTGGTCCATGAAAGAAGTAGATATGACTAAATTAATGTCTATGTCGCCTAGCTAGATTAGATCGATCACTTATAGTAAAGCTTTTTCTCTGGTCCAAGAGAATCATAAGCATAGTGTGACCTCATAGAGAAAGTGAATCATATGATCAATCTGAGAATCTCAACACATATGTATATACTTTTGCTGATGAATGTGACAGAAGAACAAACACAGAGACTAAGTAGCTAAGAGCATCCACAGTGGGCGAGTATAACCAAAAATTTGGGATGAGATCGTAACGCAGTGCGACGGAGTAAAGATCAAATTTGGACCAAAGATCAAATCCCAGATCATATTTGGTCGCGACCAAATACCAAATCCTAATATAGTCGGGCGTAAATTTAAATTACGCTTGTTGCTGGGCGGACACCCAACCATCCGCCCGTTCACTTACTCATCAGGCGGGCACCAAACCATCCGCCCCATTCAAAATGAAATTCATCAGGCGGACACCCAATCATCCGTCCGTTCACATTTCGTCAGGCGGACACCAAACCATCCGCCCCATTCAAAATGAAATTCATCAGGCGGACACCCAACCATCCGCCCGTTCACTTACTCATCAGGCGGACACCAAACCATCCGCCCCATTCAAATTTCGGGCGTAAACCAATTTTACGCCCCATTCAAGCGTACACCAAATTTACGCCCGTTTTCGTGCGGTGATTAATTTTACGCGCGACCAAATTTGGTCTTCTCCCCATAACGTCACAGTACAGATTAAACTCATATTTAGTCTTTTTTTTTGGTATTTGATCTTTGAGTTTAGTCGTACCATTGCAGTCGCTCTAAGGAGCTAAGCTGGTCATGCCCATACTGAATTTACTCGTGAATCATCTTTGGATTTCTTCACCGTCTCACTCTCTTTAAACACCTTCCTACCTACCAATATCAATGTATATACTAGCTAGTTATGTGATATCATCATCAATCATGCTTCAAGATTATTAACAAAAAGAAAATGATAGGGAAAAAACACGGGCCACTTGCTCCCCGGTGGATGGCGTGGCGTTTTTCTCGACCGCTTAATAAAAAGATTTTTTCGATCATATTCAGCTAGATCGGGTAACTAGAGTAGGGTGTTCATGCAGGAACATGCAGCATATCAGGACTCATTATTGGCTGGCTGTGTTTTAAACCATTAGACGGATATATTTTACGGTCAAATTCAGCTAGACAGACTTTTCAGCTCAAACTCGGCTAGCGCGTTTATGCTGGATTGTGCACACTACTGGGACTCAATTATTAGATATAATGAGATAAAAGACATAAATTTCTCACCAGCAAAAACCAATCTATACTTAATAAATATAAATACTTTAAATCATAATTCGTCCCTTTATCAATAATTTATATTGGATTTTCTAGGAGGTGGAATCTAAATGTCTCGATGATCATCAACTCTGGACTTATTATAAGTTTAACTTTCCGATGTAAAATTTGATTTTTGTTTTATGTACTTTTTGGAAATAATACTAAATAACTTTATAGACAGATTCCGAAATGAATTACGTACCGGAATTGTTTGCTATGAGGTAGTTTTTGCTTCTGGGCTTTCTTTTTGCCGTCGTCTTGTACTTTGTCGTCGAGGTCGAAAAGAAGTGACGAATCTGACGGTAACTCCAAATGACGTTTCCTCCATGCAGCAACAAAAACCGTCGCTATTTGTGTCAACGGACTACCTACAAGGTTTTTGAAACGGTATTTCCTTGTCCCGGATAAGAAAATAACGAGGCCTAAAAGGATAGTCGTCGCACAAATACCGTAACCCCATTGTCTTCCGACGTTGTCTTGGATGTAAACAAGTACTGTGACTGCCAATAATGCTCCAAGACTAATGAAGAAGAAAAACCAGTTGAAAAAAGTCGACATTTGTGATTTTTCCTTTGTATCGGATTCGTCGAACTGATCGGAGCCAAAACCGGATACACTTGATTTTAAACCGCCGGTTCCGAGTGCAGTTAAGTAAAGTGCCATGTAAAGAACCGTGAGCTGAGTACTAGTTGCTGGAATACATTCTGACGAGCCAACTACGGCGCACTTCGGTGGTCGAAGGCTTGGGATTACGGTAGATATTGTCAATATCGTCACACCCTGTAACCGGAAAAATTACATACGGTTAAAACTAGGAAAATGGACAAGTATAAACCGAGAGAATAATTGATTGGCGTAGATTACTATAGCTTCAATAATTGTTGTATTAAAGACGATGATACCGATCACGTTCAACAAGATCATGTAACTGGATCCAGCAGGGACATTTTATTCTTGGAATTATTTTTTATAATTTTTGTTTCAACGGAAAATCTAGTTGCACTTAGTCGAGTTTTTGTCGAAACTTCATTAAATTAAATTGTTGCTTTCATTATTATATTATATTATATTATTTTGTTTCCGGTAAATATCTTACCATGGCTTGAACAGTGGCAAAGATGGCTATGGTGAGATATCTGCACAAGATCAACAAAAATGAGATAATCAGAATCAGTAAAACAAAAAAATCATCAAGATTGTTAATAGAAACTGCGGCTAGCCATTGTATACTGACCGTCCCAGAAATGTATCGGCGATGAATCCACCGAGCAAACAAAGCATGAACGACGTCCCTAAAAAGTTCGTCACTGTATTAGCTGAAGTTGCATTTCCCAGATGCATCACACCAGTTAAATACGTAACCAAATTCACGGCGATCCCTAGAGTTGTCAGTCTCTCGTTGAATTCCACTCCTGCAACAAAATAAAAATAATCATTAATCATAACTTGCCGTTATATAAATGATGAGTATATATATATATATAGTGATGGACATTACACGATAGACGAACCTAAGATCATGGCAGCACTAAGCCATCCTCCAGATCTCGACCGATCAGAAGGTCGACCTTTGTAATCCCAAGCATCTGAAAGAGTAGTATTACTACTCTTTGGTTCATCAGTGGAAGCCATTTTAGTTTGCAGTTATGAGTACTTAACGTGCAAATATGAAGAGATAGAGAGAAGGGGTTTGTGTCCGGAAATATGAAGTGTTGAGATTGGCCATTTTATAGGTGTAAGCTGGAAGAGTGTTGCGTGGACTGGATCACGGATGTCATGAACAGTGGCAAAGCTCCTCAAATAATTGAATAAACAAATGAGTTCCGAATTTCCAGAAATTAAAATTAAAATAAATTAGAATTTGTTTTGATATTATCATGTTTGGCTAGCTACATCCATAATTAATATTGTGGTGTCACCTTCCCCAGATGAACTAACTTGGCATTTGGAGATTAAATTAGAATAATTACCTCAATAGTTCCAGTCGTTGGTAACATATTTGATAACATTTCTTTAACAGTTATAGATGGGATGGTTAAATTTTGTTTGTAAATCAATGATCAAGATCAAAATTAAAAGTTTAGGTAACGGTTTTTTGACCATTTTCATGCCGTATTAGCCATCAATAGGGTCGATTTCCATTCGTTTTTATCGCTCCTAACCGTTGTCGGGGACGATGACTCTCTGATTGTTGACTCAATTTCGAAAAAAAACAACCTATACTCCATTCAATTGAACCGACTGAAAAAACGTTGCAAACAATGCATTTTTAGGCCCCATAGTAAAAGTATAGAAGGGACTCTCTTCGATCGTCCCGATAATGGTACCCCATTAACAGCCTTGCGTTTTTAATGTTACTAAAACTGAAGTGATAAAAAATGAATAGCATACGCGGTGTATATACAAATGTAGTTCTTATTTCCTGCTTATGACGTTTAATTTTATGCAACACGGTAACCACTAAAATTCTTACTTAATTTTTAGAATATTGGGAAGTGTTATAAATGTGTTGACACGAAACAATAACGGTCTTATTTCTAGATACAGGTAGTGCTGCTCGAATTTTTGATCTACCAGGATTGCAATCAATTATGATTTACATTAATACTAATAAAATACTTAATAATTTGTATTAATATTAATAAAATACTTAACAATTAAAGAAATTTGTCCAAAATTGATTAAATAAAATATTATATTTTTCAATGGTCGGTTTTGATGTTGTTTAAGTAAAAGCACGAACAAACACATTTCCCTATATTTCCACTTTGTTTTTTTGTGATGCCGGGGGAATGTTTGTGGTTTTTGATGGTTACCGTTGATTAAGCTTATTATCATTACACTGGGTGCTAAAAAGGAAAAAAGGAAAAACATTCAAGCACAGCCGATAAATAAAACTTGCTTTGATATTGACTTTGAGTTGAAAGATAAAATTTAAGCCGACCAATTAAAATCATTGCATGTTTTTTTTAATTGATTGTTAAACATTTAGTAATAGGTTTGACAATTTCTTCTCAATGGAAAATTATATCTAATAATAGAATCAATAATGCACTTTAAGAAAGTTGAATGAGAATCAACGGTTTATGAACACTCAAATGTGTATCGAAATGGTGTCCAAAAGGGAAGTTTTGGTATGTTCACAGAGTATATACCAGTATGTATTTTGTTTGTATATATTTTGTATGAAAATCGAAATTATAAACAGGTGTCTCTGGATTTTCGAATAAAAACTGGGATATTTTATGTGCAGTCATGGAATAATTTGATTTTTTTTTTGTCTCCTGTTTGGGTATGTCTAGAAAATGATGAACAATAATGTCATGTTGATTGGCTCTCAACGAATTATGTCTTAGGAGGATTGGGTTTGTCATATTAAATGGACAAGCGGATAAGCCAGCTTGTTAGTATAAATTTCAAGACTGTTACTGGCAAATACAAATCCAATGTACCCAACAGTGAACATTGTTTTGTTTATATGGATTTGGTAGTCATCTATGCAGATTTTAGCTTCTTGTAGCGATTAAAACGAATTTGTTCTTTTTTTCTTCTGTAATCTTGTTTGTTACTAAAAAGTTGATTTTTTTTCTGATGAAAAGGTTAAATTATAAATCAAGAAATATAGTACAAATGATTTAGAACGTCATCTTTATCAAAAGCATTAAACAATATATTTGATTTACTAATTTTTTTTCCTAATGTGCAAAGATAAATGTTGAAGACTTTTGATTATTGCTTCCTTAGCTATAATATCCGCTGCCGAATTGTATTTCCTGCTAGTGTATCTTATACTGGTTTGTGGAAGTGTACCCAAAACCGCCTCGACTTCTTTAATCGTGTTCCCAGCTTCCCAAGATATTCCTTACACTTCTTGTTAATGAAGTCAGCAATACCTTTGCAATTTGTGACAATTAAAATATTATCTCTTAACCAAAAGTAGCTTTTAACATATTGCTTTTGCTTCCGCATGAACTACTGTCGTTGCTTTATTTGTGCCCGCTTCGATATGCATGAATTCATCTTGATCTAAAGAAAATGAGATAAACGTGAATCCCATTGATAGGTCTTCTTTCTTGAAAGAAGCATCTGTGAATATTATTCAACCGTGGTTAAGGACGCCCAATTTGGAGTTGATAAAACTCTACTTTTAGATTGAGGATTTCTCGGGAGTGTAATTGAAGATTCTGAATATAAAAATTTATTTATCAAGTCTGTCAGCATTGTCGGGTTTGGATACTTTCTTTCGGAAATCACTGAGCATCTGTGCTCCCAAATAAACTAGAGTATGGTAGCACACTAGTACAAACCTTCACATAGGCCACATTTTTTGGTTTACAGCCTAGCCACGTTTTGGGTTATTTGCGTGGCTACTGGTCATCAACATAACTATAGCCACGATTTGTGTTACCTTGTAGCCATAGTGCACCATTTGGTCATGGGTTTAATCATAAACCCATCAACTGTAGCCATAGGGAATTGTTTAGCCATACTTTTCAGTCTATCCCATCACATATAGCCATAGATGCGAATATGGCCACATTTAGAAATTATGTATGTGTCAAATGTGTAGGATGGCAATAGACACAATTATCAACCCGTGACGAAAAGATATTTATTTAGCCACTTTTTGTTTATGTGTCCATAGTACATGGTTTTTTTAAATATTTACATTTTAGAAACGGACACATTTTAAAAAAACATGACAAAAGATTAACATATTGCTACACCAGTTTTTTTTCTGGGAGGATTATTATATGGCCACAATGATTTTGTCTATGTGACCATAGCCTTCGGTTCATTTGGAAACTTGACAGCCACAATAAAATGTTTACCACCTGGTTGGGGAGAACCTCAATAAAATGTTTGCATGACCTCTGCATTCACTAAAATACGTAATTAACAAGCTTAAATTTTATGAAAAAATGAAGAAGAAGAAGACAAGCTTATTACAACACAATGAACCACTCTGGCACATATACAATTAAATTTATAAAAAATCTCTTAATACAACATTTCATTATTCCAGATGCAGATTTATACAACTGCAGTACCTGCCAGAGGGTGTCACTTTGGATTGCGTATAAGTAAACCCCGGCAGTCAGTTCGGAAGTAATCATTTCGGGATTCTTTACCCAAGTCTTGCCGATCTACAGCCGACAAGATATTATCATTCCGAGAAAAAATTACTGTACTGAATTCCTCATCGTTGCCATCATCATATGCATCTTTGTAATTTTTGGGAGGTACCACAAAAACAAAAGACTTTTTCTTATCTTTCTGGTCTTTGACATAAAATACTTGCCTAGCTTGCGAGGAAAAAAATAAAAGGATCATTTTTGTGTCCCAACATAGTAAGCTCAACAATGTTGTAGCCTAGAATATCTCTTTTGACCCCACGGTTATTATCAACCCAATTGCACTTGAATAGATGAATTTTTCTTTCGCAGTAATCTAACTCCCATATTTCTTTCGCAGTAATCCGATGGAAGTCGCACCGGTTCCGATGGTGATAGCTCCAGTTCTGATGATGAATCGACTGAAAGTCCTGAACAGCCTGGTAATGCTATACTAGCTTGTCTGTTTTTGTTTGCTTTGGACTTAAAAAATATGAGTACACTCTTACACCATGTTTACACTTATTTTGGGTTTTTGAACTATAAAAAGACACAGGAGCTCCAAACAATACAGTAGAGTCTAAGGAGAATAATGTTCGAGGTTTAACAAGATTGAAGAAGCTAAAGAAAAATTTTGACGGCGAGAAGCATGTGATAGAATTTGATAATTTTGGTCGATTTAAGGGGAAATATAAAGCTGAAATTGCTAGTTACATGGGTGTATTGGTACGTCGAGACGTTGGTCTAAGGCACTTGAAGTGGAAGGAAGTGAATTCAGTGATGAGGGATAAGTTATGGCACGAACTATTGGTATGTATATGCTGATCTATATTGATTTTTAATACTATATTTGTTATTAATTTGTTACCTGCCGTTAACATCTCCATATTTTGGCAGCGGTTTTATGAAATTGAGGAGACTATGAGAAGACAATTATGAAATATTTTGGGGAACATTTGCGCAACTTCAGAAGAAAGTTGTATGTAAAGTTCATAGTGCCCAATTTGGGTAAACCTGCTAAACTAAATACTGTTCCTAAACAATATCGTGTCATTGTGAACCAAGAACAATGGGACAAGTTCGTAAAGTGGAGGTTGTCTGATAAATGCAAGGTTGTATATTACGTTTTAGTTTGGAAATATTGATATTAATTTCATTAATTAGTCTAACTTTTTTATGAATGAAATTCTTTAAATCTGTATGCTCAGGAGTTGTCCATTAGGGGAGCTAAGGCGCGTAAGAACCACAAATATAACCACAGGACGGGAAGAGCAGGGTATGCAGGGCTGTTGGAAAAATTAGTAAGTCCAGTTTGTTATACAAAATTATTATTATTTCCAGTTTAAATTATAGTATTATCTATCTAATTTTTCTTGTGTATTTTATAATTACTAGATTAATGAGAAAGAGATCCTTGAAGATGAAAATCCTTCACGGTCTTTACTATGGAGGAAGGCACATCAAAACAAAAATGGAGAATACGATGACGATGATGTTAGGGAAAAAGCAGCTCAGCTTGTAAGACGACTGAAACTATCTAGCTATTTGTTTTGTGCTTGAGTAAATGTGAAAATAATTTTGATTTAATTGATTATCACTTCTAATCCCTTAATTCTTTTTTGTGCAGGAGGATTTTGATAAGCAGCTGGAAGATGGAACTTTGAGAAAACAACCAGGCAATGATTCTATCACCCTTGTGTTTGGGGAAGAACATGCTGGGCGTGTAAGATGTATAGGCAAGGGAGTGACTCCAACAACGTACTGGCACCTGCCACGGAAAGGAGCATCCAAGGAGCACATTGAACTGAAGAAACAACTGGAAGATGAAAGACGCGCGAACCAAATGGAGAGAGATAGGAAGGATGCAGAAATGAAGGAAATGAAGGCAGCAATGAAGGCACAAGAAGAAATGATGAGCAGCTTAATGTCTCAGCTAAAATCTCAAGGCATATTGAAAAAGAAAATCAAAAGCAAAAAGGCACGGGTATGTTTAACATCATCCAAGTAATTTTGATTAAGTATGTATTTCCTAATAATTCTGCAGTATCTAATATGTCAACTGCACTATATAGAAATCTCCTATTAGAGAGAAGTCTCTTATGCTTGAATCCCTGTTACAAGCATTTCTCCGACTGAAAGGAATGAATCTAATACAAATAGAAATGACCCTGAATCTGAAATGTATCTCAGTCTACGGGATCGAAAGATAGTTCTGAACTCCAAATGGTATGTTTCTTTTGCAGGTATTTAAAATATATAGTGCTTTGAGAGTTCCATTTTTTGTTGATGTTAATATAGCGTATATTTTTGTAGTCTGGAAAATACAAACAAAAGTCTCCTGCATCTGAGCATCTACCCCTTAGTTCACCAGACAATTCTCAATCGAAAGACAAAACTGAACTTTCAACGGTATGTCCTTTTCACAGGCATTTAAGCATTTTGAGATTTGAATCTGTTGATGTCAATATAACATTTATGTTTTGCAGATTGGTAAATGCAAACTGGCTCATGCTTCACTGAGAAATATCATTGCATGGGGTTCGGTTCTTCCATCAGTGCCAGGTCAGAAGGTTCATGGAGATCCACTCCGGGATGATTGTGTCAGAGTGACGGTTGAAAAGTCGATATTAAAGAATCATTGTTTGCCAGTCCCATCTACTCATCTCAAAACAGTAGAGGATGCTGAAAAATCTATAGTAGCTTGGCCTAAAGAGTTTGTGATCTCTTGCTCTAGTGTAAGTTGCTTTATTATACATGTTTATTACCTTCTGCATCCTGACCATATAACTGTTAACATGGTTTTTTCCCTTAATTATACATCCACTGGCTTGCTGCAGGGCCATCCACTTTCAGACCCCGGTGAACATGATTCTGACCCAAACGATGAATATGATTCTGACCCAAACACTAAGAAGACAAAGAAGAAGAAACCTTCATATATGAAGAGCGGGGAACTAAAGTCTCGGAGATCCAGCAAGAGACTCAAGACTGCAGCCTAATTATTAATAGAAATAGTCGTGGACTATAGGATTTGGATGTTTAAACTTTTAAGTCTCTCTTTGAAAGTTTGTTTTCTCAAGGTTACTGCACAATTATCAGATTGAGATGTTTTTATATTGTGAAATGAAATTATTTTGGTACAATTCTAATTGTAGTCTTCATTAATTTTTTATGGATGGTTATTTAGGTGATTTTTTAATAGCTACATTGAAAACACTTGATGTGTCCAAAAGGTGAACAATAGCTACATTCAAAACACTTGATGTGTCCAAAAGGTGAACAATAACTACATTCAAAAAACTTGACGTTTCCAAAAGGTGAACAATAGCTACATTTAAAACACTTGATGTGTCCAAAAGGTGAACAATAGCTACATTCAAAAAACTTGATGTGTCCAAAAGGTGAACAATAGCTACATTCAAAACACTTGATGTGTCCAAAAGGTGAACAATAGCTACATTCAAAACACTTGATGTGTCTTTCGAAAAAATTTAGCCACGGTGCTACAAATTTTTAATAGCCATAACTTATTAATTGGCCATGTAAAATGTTTATCATGTGTCCAAAAATATGGATGGCTATGGTACCATAGATTAAACGTGACTACAAATCATGTATTAGCCATGTTAAATTATTTTCCGTGTGTCCAAATGATAGAGATGGCCATGGTTGAGAAAAATTAGTGTGACCGCAACTCATGAATTGGCCATGATAAAATGAATTTTGCGTGTCCAATTGATGACAAAGGCCACGGCTATGATAAAATTTACGTGACTTTAAGGTAAACTTTAGCCACATATAATTAAATTGTGTGTCTATAAGGATCCTATGGCCACGGTGATAGTGAAAATGCTTAACTACCAAAAAAATATCGAGTACCATATAGACACGGTTTTAGAGTTATGGCCATGGTTAATCATATTTTATAGCCACTCAAAGTTTATGTAGCCATAGGGATACCTTTTTGTCTCGGCACCTGATGCCACATTTTTGGAGTGAAAAAAATCCATGACCAAAAGCCTATGGACACGGTGATTAAATGTGGCCAATGTGAAGATTTGTACTAGTGGCAATTTTATCTGATATTTGAGCAGTATTCGAATCCTCTATCCAGTTTTTGACCTAGTTGCTTATTGAGTCTATGACAGGTGGGTTGATAATATGGATTAAAGATAATCTAAACCAAATGGCTCTCGCAAAGGAGAAAAATCTGAAAAGATGTTGTTCGTTTTCTAGTACTTGAGAGTTACACATCTGACAGTCAACAAAGATGTTGCTCATATGTGTTTCTAGTCTACTTGAAGTTGGTAAAGCTTTCTGAATTAATTTCCAAATGAATAATTTAATTCTTGGGATTGCTTTAATTTTCCATAATTTCTTCCATGAAAAATTATCCATAAATATCATTTTCTTGTTCTGATTAATAAGAAAATTGTAAATATTTTTCACTTGATCTTTTCTTTATCTCCGCTTTGAGTCGAGATTCCAAGGATTTTTTTTCTTTAATGGCCTGAATGAAATAATCGTCTAATTTTTCAAGATACCGAGTATTTTCTGGTGTAATTTTTCCAAATACAGTTTTGGAATTTGGTCCACTATATCTGATGGTTTTTGAATTATCTCTTTATTGGGAATACATCTATATCTTCCCATATTTTGGCGAATCACACTTTAAATTTGCCACACAAAGTTACCTTTTATAAGATTCAGGTCTTTTTGGATGCCAGTCTAAATCTAAGAAAGGTTAGATGATCTATAAAATTTTAGAGGATTAGAATTTGGAAAATATTTTTCTTTTAGAAGTTTGACCCATAATTGATCTGGTTCAGAGATTAGTCTACCGGCCTGTTTGATTGACACAAAATATTATTCATTCATAATTACAATAGAGAAATATTAGTGTTAATAACTAATCAAGCAAAAATAAAGCTGAAGGTAGTTTGTAATTTTATTTTATGATATAACAGTTCAAAAAAGAAACTCAGGTAAGGTGCATGATGGCAACTCAAAACTAAAAGCTACTTAAACTGACCATCCGAGAGTAAGAGGTATACACTGAATGTCAGCTTGAAGATTAACAACAACTTGAGGTGGGACTTGACGCTCCCACTAACTGCATACTTGAATCTCTCTTAACTAACTTATCAACCACAAAGTTAGCCTTTCTGGTAGTCTTTATTGATGTACAAAGATATATAGTAAAGCGATGAATCAAGAGACTTTTGGGAGTGGCAGGAGGAAAAAAATGTAAAAGACATAGTGTCAAGAACAATAATTGGGACATCATGATCCCTTGTAAAAATCTTCATCTACAACTGGTGTATGCAAACAAAAAAAAAATTCCCGATAAATCTCATAAAGTTTCATTCATGATTAAATAGAGATTACATGGACTTCAAGAATGTCAAGATCAAAGATCGAAATACAATTAAAAGGTACTAACAAAGAGTAATCCGTGGAGAAAAGTAACAAACTACCAACAAGAGTATCAAGTAATCCGAAGATTGAAAGAATTGTTATGACATTATAATCCAACCATTTTGATTGGGTTTTTTCTTCTTGGAAAAGAGATATTCTCATAAAATTAGGAGAGTAATATGCCTAAAGTCTTGAATCTTGATCACCACACTTGAACTATCACCCTAAACCTCCATTAAGATCACAAAGAAACGCCATGAGAGAGCATAGAGAATCTCCATAAAAGAGAAGACATCAACAAAAAAGGAAAACACAAGAACACCATAAGAATCTCCTAAAAACAATGTAGATTGAAACAAAAACTTAAACAAATCTAACCTAAACTATTAGCTACCTAAGAAAATAAGAAAAATGAAAGAAATCTGCCCAGATCTAGTCAAAAATGGACTAGATCTGAACAATACGCTTTAATGGTGGTGAGATTTTCTTTTTGGGTTTTGAGAGGAGTTAGAGAGGAGAAAGCGAACTATTTTTTTCAACGTGTCTCGTTGAACTCTGTATTATACAATTGGGAGGCTATTATGCATTAGGTTTCAGTCTCTCCCGCATCTTGCTTTGGGATTTTTCTTTCTCTTCTTTTTTATAAGTGGTTCTACTCTAATTGAGCCCATTCTTGTACTGTCTCTTCGGTTTTTTACCCCTTTGGTGAAGAGGTGATTTTTCTAATTCATTGCCTTTTTTGAGTCAAAAAAGAATCAAGACATATTTTTTGTTTTTTTCGGCAGAGTCTCATTCACTAGATACCGAATTTTGGCTCACAGTTTCTGAATCAAATGATGTTACATAATTTATATAGTTTTTGATGTGGATACCGTTCGAGATGGTTGATATACTATACCCCGTCCATATGTACTCTATTGCATTTCCATTACAAAATTTTGAGATATTAGCAGCTTTCAATACTCCATACCTTCTCATTAAAACGAGAACAACATTGGATTGTTATCAAAGTCAGTACTAGTTATATATTCCTAACTTTTGCGTATATGTCAATTAGCAACATCAAACTAATTTGGAAATCACTTTGAAAGATAATGTTACGATCACTTCAGTCTGTTGCGTGTTAGAAAGTTGCATCAACTTCTTTTGCTTGTAATTGTTCTCTTGTGGTGCAATATGCGTTTCAAGAGATAGATACTACCATGTATGTGCGGAACAAAAACAACAATTATCATTAAGGCAAAACATTGAATTAAAGTGAATTTGTCGTTTTTCCTACGTATAATAAAGCCAATCATTAAATTCAATTACGACTAAATTTATGTTTCAGTATAGTGCAGTTTATTTTTATTAAAGTAAATTTGTCGTTTTTCCTACGTATAAAGCCAATCATTAAATTCAATTACGACTAAATTTATTTCCCATTCTTTTTGGCTGTAAGTCAGAGAGCCAGAATCGGGCCAGAATCGAATTCCCATTAAAAGGAACCGCAGATCGAATTCTCACAATAACCTCTCATGTGGAATAAATATTTAGGGTTTGAACTATGGCATGTCAAACACAATGGGGTTTAGGGGAGATAACTGAGTTGTAGCTCTCAAATTCTCATTCCTTGAGGGAGGGGGCACCAGAGATTGGGGAGATAACCTAAAATTAAGGTAACATATTATACTAATTAATATCTTAAGTGGGGTCAGGTATAATTGTCCTTTTTAGCAGAGATATTATTATTGTTTTTGGCATCAAGGATGACATCTGTATTTTTGGAGATGGAGAGAAATTGTCCCCAAGTATTAAAACATACAACTAATAATCCAAAGTGCTGATGTTTGGTATCATTGACAAAACTAGAGGCAGGCAAGGAAATATGGTACTAGTGGCATCAGTTAAAAAAACACAGCAGCAGAGAATCTTTTCAGATTCATCCTCCATATTCACTGAATCAGAGTAGTATCTGAAAATGAGATTCACTTTTCTGACTTTCTTCCCTTCTTGTCTTTCAAGCAATAACTTTCCACTGCTTCTTTATGTCCACACACCGTCCCGGAGGGCCGGCGGGGATGGCCCTACCATGGCCAAGCCAAGATATTAGGTAAGCAGTAATAAGTTTGACCAAAGACGAACAATGTGTAACATGTTTAAGCTGGATTTTTGAGCCAATTTGTAAGTTGGGGAAATCTGACCTTAATTATTCTTACTTGACTGCCTCCGCAACCTTGCATTTGGTTCTGATCTGTGCGAATATAATTTTGAAGGGGCTTAAAATGTGGGGGACTGTAAAATTAGGACCAGGAATGTTAAGTTTTAATGGTCCAAAAGGCTATATTATTTGGAGATGAATAACTATTTCTGTTTGTCAGGAAAGGTCGGAAAATAATTCCGTGGGCATGGAGAATAAGTAACAGTGTCATGGGTGACTAGTTTAGAAATGCAACTTGGAGCTTCTGTCCAAAGAGTTAGGACCTAGGAGCCAGCTAGATAGTGTAAGATTTTTTTCCCATCCGTAGACAAATAATAGACAACATTACGACCTCCAAGTGATTGGACAGGAGGCTTGAATTCTTGATACTACTTGTCAAAAGCCTACATTAATTTTACTGTTTGTATCTGTGAAAACTACTTAAAAGCGAGACCTCTACAGTTAGGTAAAACATCATTTACTTTTAGGTGAAAAGCTAGTTCAGGACTTTGGTAAGTCCGGTAGGATGTGTCTTCTGAAGGGGTGGATCTATCGGATATCCGAAGTCGGAAATCCAAACTGATGTAGTCTTTTTCCCAAGTCCGAGGTTCAGAATTCAGGGTTTGGGCATGCTGGGTTATATTGGAAAACCAGATACTAGACCTGTTATGTATTTTCGGGTCTCTCTGCACTTGGCTGGACAGGATAGGCCTCAAAATTTGTCAGGTTTATTTAGATAAGTCACTAAAACTTGCCAAATCAATTAATGGCTAACAAGTTGGAGAACAAGAGGCTAAGAGGGCAGTACGAATTTCTGGCTCACAGTATATATAAATCCAGAAGAAGCTTTATAGTACATCTTGGACTAATAAGGTCAATAGTACAGTTGAATTACCCAAACACGTAGGGTTGTTGTCTAAATAGGTCCTCTAGATATTGTGACTAAAATGTACATCTACCTAATAGTTAAAACATTAAGTAATATCAACACCCCATGTTGATTCATTGAAGACAAAAACTGAATTTGTTTCCATCCAAGCTTTTTCGTAGTTACTTACAAAAAGAAACAAACTCTTGGAGCTTTCTTCTTAATGTGGCCTAACTTGGTTGAAAAAAATGAAAAATTTCCTTGGTTGAAATTTGTTTCTTGTTTCATCTTAATCAATCGACTACAATGCATGGCCATGCGACCCTTTGTTATGTAAAGTGGCGAGCCGTCCGTGAGGATCTTTTCCAGAACTAGTGGAAAAGGTTAAGTCTTTTTCTTCTTTCTCATTAAAATGAAACTTCAAGAGTGAGTGACTACAAAGTTCAAGAACAAAAGTTTTCCAAGGAAATTGTCACACAAAATATTATTTATTTATTTTTTTCATAAACTTGCGTTTACATTTGTGAATTTGTACACATATACCATAAACATTTAATACTGCAAAGGGAAGCAATAACAAAAGATCAAACCAAAACCCAAAAATTAATCTATTTGTTTGTGATGACAACATGCAACATGCTGGAACTTCTAGCTATTTTAATGACCGCATGGTGCATGATCATCAATTTCTTCAAGCTCGATTCCATCTGCTGCAAACCTAGCCTCTTTGTAAACATACCAGTTTGCAGCAATCAAAAAAGCACCAAAGTTAAGCATGCTTAGGCCAGATAATAACCAATAAAAGTCATAAAGCTTCCCCTGGTTTAGATTGTCGGATATCCATGGATGCGTGTCACCAGTGATCATGTGTACTATCGAAACCAAGAGAGAACTAAAAAAGAAACCTATTGAAAGTGTGCTCAAAAACAAACCAGTACTCATAGTTTTCATTCCTTTTGGACACTCTCTTAAGAAGAAATCAAGTTGCCCTGTGTAGATAAAAGCCTCACCAGCACCAACTATTAAAAACTGTGGGATTAACCAGAAAACAGTTAACGGTATAGTGGCATTTGGATCATTTGTTAAACCACTCGTTCGTGCTGAGTGTAACCGCTTTATTTCCGTTAGAGCAGCCGCTGACATACCAATTACAGAGAACACTAGGCCTACACCGATCCGCTGTAAGGGGGAGAGACCATGTTTGTTTTTGAGTACTTTCTTGCAAATCGGAGCAACTAAGCGGGTATAGATTGGGACAGTCAGCAGAGTGCTACCTACGAAGAAAACCGTTAGTGAAGCAGCAGGAATCTGGAAAGATTTTCCAATGCTACGGTCCAAGGTAGCTGCTTGGGAGACGGAGAATGTCGCCATTTGAGCATGAACCGTCCAAAACAGTATTGTCGTTGCCCATATTGGTAGCATCCGCACCACCATTTTTACTTCTTCGACGTCTGTCAGAGTTGTTAAACACCATTTGTTATCTATATGTTGCATATTTTTCTCTACATCCGTGTCCTTGATTGCCGCCTTATCGAGTAAACTGCACATACAATACACATACAATGAGTCTGAGAATCCATATACCTTGTTGATGAAAAATCCAGTGGAGATATATTTAGTCGGACATATTTTCAGCTCAAATGTGAATAGGTGTAGTAAAATGGTATTGGCTAAAACTAGTCAGCATCAAACTCTTTACCAATTAAAAAAAACAAAAAACAAAAAACAGAAGGGTGAACCCTATCATGAATGACTTAATTTGTGGAGTCTCCTGTTTTCAACCGGTAAACAAGTAGATTTTCCGATTCGCTAATATTCATGCCCACGGATTTTCAACTTCAAAAGTGACTAGGAAGTTAAGAATGGAGCGTGCCTTTCAGGACTCGTCTATTAGATAAATTACATAAATTTCTCACCAGCTCAAACCAATTTATACTTAAATATAGAGATACTTTAATTCGTATTTTTTTCTCAATAATTATATTGGACTCTCTGGATTCTGGAATCTAGATTATAGATGTCTCTATGATCAACTTTTTACTATTATAAGTTAACTTTCCAATGTAAAATTTGATTTTTGTTTTATGTACTTTTTGGAAATATACTAAATAACTTTATAGACAGATTCCGAAATGAATTACGTACCGGAATTGTTTGCTATGAGGTAGTTTTTGCTTCTGGGCTTTCTTTTTTCCGTCGTCTTGTACTTTGTCGTCGAGGTTGAAAAGAAGCGACGAATCTGACGGTAACTCCAAATGACGTTTCCTCCATGCAGCAACAGAAACCGTTGCTATTTGTGTTAACGGACTACCTACGAGATTTTTGAAACGGTATTTCCTTGTTCCAGATAAGAATATAACCAGGCCTAAAACTATAGTCGCCGCACATATACCGTAACCCCATTCTCTTCCAACGTTATCTTGTATGTAAACAAGTACTGAGACCGCCATTAATGATCCTAGACTTATGAAGAAGAAAAACCAGCTGAAAAAACTCAGCATTTGAGATTTTTCTTTCTCATCAGACTCGTCGAATTGATCAGAACCAAAACCAGATACACTTGATTTCAGACCACCGGTTCCAAGAGCCGTTAAGTAAAGTGCCATGTAAAGAACCGTGAGCTGAGTACTAGTTGCTGGAACACATTCTGACGATCCTATTACTGCACACTTTGGTGGGTGAAGGCTTGGAATTACAGTAGATATTGTCAATATCGTCACACCCTGTTCATAATCGAAAATTACCATACGTTTAGAAAATACTCTAAATATTGTATGAAAACAAATTAAGAAACGGATAAACTATAAACCGAGAATAATTGATTGGTGCAGACTATTATAAGCCTCAACAATTTTTACAGAGATTCGTCCTCATAAAAGACCACGTTATCACATTCAAGGAGATATTTTTATTTTCATTTTTTATATTTTGTATCTCAACGGATAATCAAGGCGCACTTAGTCGAGTCTTATTATCGAAACTTCATTAAAAAAAATTATTGCATGATTATTATTTTATTTTTTGGTAATTATCATACCATGGCTTGAACTGTGGTAAAGATGGCTATGGTGAGATATCTGCAACGAGACCAACAAAATTGGAGTAATTAGAATCAGAAAAACAGAAACCAAGACCGTTAACAGAAACTGTGCTGGTGATTGTACTGACCGTCCAAGAAATGTATCAGCAATGAATCCACCGAGCAAACATAGCATGAACGACGTTCCTAAGAAGTTAGTAACTGCATTAGCTGAAGTTGCATTTCCAAGATGCATCACTCCAGTTAAATACGTAACCAAATTCACTGCGATCCCTAGCGTTGTTAGTCTCTCGTTCAATTCTACCACTGCAAAAACAAAAACAAATTAAAGTCAGTATATTGTTCACTTACACAGTGATGACTGATGAGTATTACAAAAGAAAGAAACAAGAGACGAACCTAAGATCATGGCAGCACTAAGCCATCCTCCAGATCTCGACCTATCTGAAGGTCTACCTTTATAATCCCTGGCATCTGAAAGAGTAGTAGTACTCTTTGTTTCATCAGTGGAAACCATTTCTGTAATTCGGTTTCCTATTAAGTTTTGGAAGAATATGAAGGGATATACGGCGAGCGAGAGATGGAGAGATAGAGAGAATCAGAGAATGATATGTGAGTTTGTGTAATTCTGAATATGAGGTGCTGAGATTGTCCATTTTATAGGGGTGTAAGCTGTAAGAGTGTGTGGCGTGGACTGGATCACCGATGTGTCACAAACAGTGCAGAATTCCTCAAATAATTGAATAAAAAAATGAGTTCCAAAATTCCAGAAATAAAGATAAATTAAAATTTGCTACATCCATAACCATAAGGATTGTGGTGTCACCTACCCTATATGAATCTAACTTGGCCTTTGGAGATTAAATTAGTATAATTGCTTCAATAATTTAAGACGTCGGTCTGTCGGGGCAGCTTCGTTATCAACTCGAGAATTCAATTAGCATTTTTTTTCTTCTAAAATTCAGATTCTAAAAAATATCAGAAATTCTAATTGGTTGATTCAGGGAGTGTGAGTAAACTCTAGATCGTAGAATTTGACCCTTTTATATTAGTGCAAGAAACGCTTTACTAAAACTACTAAAACTAAATGATAAAAGAATGAAATGCATACTCAGTGTCCATAATGTACGTAGTTCTTTCTTCTTGTTTCTTGTGTGCTACCCATTTTGTATATGGGAAGCGTTGTTTTTTGGCGTCCCAATTTATAACAGCGTGAGCAAGAATTTTAAAATTTCACGACTTTTAAAAATATGTTTTCCAAATATGATCTTCAATATTTTGCACCAGGTCAAGCTATCTCCAAAGCTGTTCTCCGTAAGCGCAACAAATACTTAGTTACATGCGAGACTCATGGATACAATTTGGGTATCTTGACCTTCACTGCTTTAGGAGAGCTAGATGAGGACAGAGTTCCTTTCTTGAAGAGACTCAAAAACTGTTTTGTCAACAACGACGTAAATTGTGGCTCAGCCAGCTTTTTATTTCATAGGTTAGGTGTGGCAATTTAAAAAGGAATTGGTGCACAACTTGTTGCTAGGTTGCCCTCCATTGACATTGTAACTTTATTTGATTCTTTTGTTAATAAATAATAATAATAATAAATATGAAAAACAATAAAAATTAAAAAATTATTATTATTATTTAGCAAAAATACTCGATTTTTTTTTCTTCGATTTTTCAGTGCCGGCGAATAAAATGGGCTTGAGGAGTATTTAGTTTTATGCTGCATAAAATAGGAAATTGTTATTCAACTTTTACATATTAGCTTTAGCATAACATAGTAGGTAAAATTAGCATATCATTTGATGCTATATATCAGGTAGTACAATGTTTCGTGGTGTATTCCAAATTTAGTACGCGGTATTGCGTTATAAATGTGTTTACACGAATTAATTAACAACTCTATTTTTCTCCTTTTCCTTTACCATTGATGAAGCTGATTATTATAATTACTAGCTGCTAACAAGGATAAATGAAAAATGCTCAAACACAGCTGATAAATAAAGCTTGGTTTGATATTGACTTTGAGTTGAGAAATAAAATTGTAGCCGACCAATTAAAATCATTGCATGTTTTTGATTGATTGTTAAATATTCAAAACAGCAATTGCACAACAGTATATCTAATAATAGGTTTGACAATGCCTCAATGGAAAATTGTATCCAATAATAATATAACCAATAATGCCCTTCATGAAAGTTATATCTGACAGTGTCTATGATCATCTATTAGAGCAACTGCAGTGGTGCGAGTATAACCAAAGACCAAAGAAGGAAAAAAAGATCAAATTTTGGGTTTAGTATGGTGTGTGACGCTACGGTGGAAAGACTAAATTTGGTCAGACGTATATTATACGTTCGCCTGGTGTGGGGCGTAGACTATACCAACGCCTGATTGGGACGTGCACTAAAAAAAAATAAAAAAAATGAAAGAAGTGAGGCGGAGGTATAATGCCCGCCCCACTAAAATGATTTTGACAACAAAGAATGGGCGGGGGTACAATGCCCGCCCCATACAAAATAATTAAAAAAAAAAAATGGGGCGTAGACTTTACGTACGCCCCATGTGAAGCGTAAACTATACCAACGCCTGGTGTGGGGCGTAGACTATACCAACGCCTGATGTGGGACGTGCACTATATGTCCGCCTGGTGGTGGGGCGTGAAGTATATCAACGCTCGACTATATCTGGGTTTAATCTTGGTCCGATACCAAATATACTCTGGGTTTTAGTCGTTGATCAAAATTTGATCGATATTACGTTCCACTACGTCTGTTCAAAAGACCAAATATTTGGGTTTACTCTCCCACTGTGGACGCTCTTAGCAGTCTTACTTGTATCAAAACAGTGGCCAAAAGGAAGGTTTTTGAATTTTCACATTAACCGCCAAAGATTTAACGGTGAAACTATTAGTGAAGTGATACAAAAATTCTAGCAATCTGATAGTTATCTGACGACAAAGTTTTTGGTTACAAACTTGTTTCAACATCCTCAGAGAGCTTCATAGACTTAACATCTTATGCTTCATAAATGATCCACCACCAGAGTATTGGACGAGGATGTTAATTAACGAGTTTTAAAATTTAGATTCAATCGCATGATAGATTACTCTTATGTTAACAAAGTATATATTCGTGTTTTTTTTTATCCAATGCGGTTGCTTTAGTCCAATGTAGTTTGCTTCAAAATAAGAAATGTTCGAATTAGTTATGATAGTACAGTAAAGATGGCGCAAATATAAAGATATTTTCATTGATTAAGCATAGTATTATCTCATATTTTTCAAGATATAATCTTAGTCAATAAAAACTTCAATAAAATTTCAGACAATCTTTGGCCTCCTAGTTATATTTAATTGATGTACCTTCCATTCGATACGCTTTTGAACAATTTTTTATTGATTTTTGTCACTTTAGCTTTTAACTTTCAAAAATTTTCATGGCATTTCTATTACAGAAAGTAGCAATATTGGTTGCCTTAACAATATTGTATCTGGAGATTAACAAAAAAGCTGATACTTTGAGATTTATACAAGTACATGGTTCAATTTCAAAATTTTCACTAATATTATGTCTATTTTGTCTTGTTTTTGCATATGTTTCTATCAGAAGCTAAAGAGTTGGTCTTAAGTCACTTTGTAAGATTATTTTATAACCACTCCATTCGGCTGCCCAATGCAAGCTGCATAATATCCCCTTTCTTCAATTATTCTACCTGCATAATCCACCAGAGTCAGACCAAATCCCTGCAGTGATGAAGGGGAAGTTCATAGATAAAACAACTTTTCATGGGTTAACTTCTTAAACTTGCACATTTCTTTCCTTTTTACTATTCTCACATTTTCTTATCCTTTTTATTTTAAAACTAGCACGAATCTTCTCAACAACAACTTCAAGTTTGGTTTCAGAAAAACCACAATGTCATTGTTGATTGTTGACTTGAGACGCAATCCGAGACATTTAAGGAACTAGAATAAAAATTCGAAGAAATTTTGATAAAGAAAATTTGTAAAGAATTGTGACTTTTGATGTAAGTATGGTGTTGGAAAATGATTGAAATTTATAGGTTCGAGAATATAGGCGCTTTTTTCATTGTTGGAATGTAATCTTATCGGTGAAAATTGAACCGGTCGTCTATGTATGGGACTACCGGTTCAATATCACAGATAAAACATTCTCTCATTATAAAAAATGTCTTTTCCCATCCATATGGACAATTTTGCCAAGTCACATTGGACTTGTTCTTAAGTAAATTTGCTATGCTTGTTGACGCGACCTGTAATGTGGCATCCATCCATATATATTCATTCTTATGATGGTGAATTATTCCAATTAGGGTTCATGGGACTCAATGAGTTAGCTAGACTCCATCTGGAAATCTGAGCCGATTATAAAAGTTCCTCGGATTAATTCCTAAATTAGTGTACCTAGAATGATCCTGATAAAAGTCTCGGATGTCCGTTGGTTCTGGATACCCAGCTCAAAAACTTAACCTTTTTTCTTTTGTCTGGAATCTGAATAAATTTTGTAAATTAATTATCTATTATTTTTTGAAAAAGCGGGAGTCTAACACCACCACCCAATATTTCCCTTAGCAATCTGTATGGACTAACTCCAAAATACTTTGCTAGAGAATCAACTAGATAGTCAGACTCAATCTAGATAAAAGTATCTCAAGGAGTTATTATCTCTCTCTTGATTTGATTTCTACTCAAGCTAAAATCAATAGTGAGTCTTTATCAAATACAAGGAATAACTTGGACGGTACCAAAGATCAATGTCCAAGGATCAATCAATATCAGTCAACAACCAAAGGTTGGATTTCCAATTGATGATCACGAACGCACAACCTGTATTATTTCTATTATATAAAATATAATACGAAAAAGAAATAACACAGACACCAGAAGTTTTGTTAACGAGGAAACCGCAAATGCAGAAAAACCCCGGGACCTAGTCTAGATTGAATACACGCTGTATTAAGCCGCTACAAACACTAGCCTACTGCAAACTAACTTCAGACTGATTTATAGTTGAACCCCTACCAATATCCCACTGATACAAGGTACAGTTGTACTCCTACGCCTCTGATCCCAGCAGGACATTGCGTACTTGATTTCTTTAGCTGATCTCACCCACAATTAAGAGTTGCTGCAACCCAAAATCACACACTTGATAATAAACGAATATGTCTCACACAGAAAAGTCTATCGAAAGGATAAATCTGTCTCCCACAGATAAACCCTAGGTTTTGTTCCGTCTTTAGATATAAAATCAAGGTAACAGGAACCAATTGATAATTCGACTTATATTCCTGAAAAACAGCCTAGATTAATCAATCACCTCTCTAAAATCCTTCCTGACTACACAAGCGGATTGTCTAGGAATCACAAACAATGAGACGAAGATGTTTGTGACTTCTTTATCTTGCCTATCGGAGAACTCTCATGACCTCAAGCCAATCAATCGATTGTACTCGTACGATAGAAGATGCAAGATCAGATCACACAACTACGATTAAAGTAGTATCGTTCTGGCTTCACAATCCCAATGAAGTCTTTAAGTCTTTAACTCGAGTTTAGAGAAGAAACTCAAGAGTTAATGGAGATCGACTCTAGCGAGCGTACTAGTAGCACACAGACATGTGGGGATTAAGTTTTTCTCTAGCTAGATGTCTCCTATATATAGCCTTTCAAATCAGGATTTTTCCTTAGGTACAAAGCAAACTCTATCCACCGTTAGATGAAAACATGATTTAGATTCAAGCCAATATCTCTCAACCGTTAGATCGAAAGACATATCTTGTCACATACACTTGGGTACATGTTTACTGGGTTTGAGAAAACCATGTCCAAACGAGTACACGTATGTTGGTTCAACATGATAACCCAAAAGGTCAACCATATGAGCATCTCATATTAATCATGTTCTTCTTCACCATAACTAGTTCAATTGACTCAAATGAACTAGTTAAGAGTTGTTCAATTTCTATGAGATCTTATGTAACTACACAAGACACAATTGAAACAAAGATGATTCGATTCGATTCGATTAGAATCGTCTCATGAACATTATAGCCACGGTTTGCATAAAGCATTCCTTAATAATTAATGTTTCATGTTCAGATCACATCTTTAGATCATAACCTCTTAAGTTCACGAACAAGTTCGCGGACTTAAGTTAATCGGTTGAGTTTTCTAAACTCAGCAGAAATTCTCGGCTCGAGAACTTCCGCCAGTTCGCGGACTTAGCACACAAACGAGTTTTGGAAATCCCAGCAGAAATTCTCGGTCGAGAACTTCCTTCAGTTCGCGGAATTGGAAAGTCAATTCCACAATCCTACCGATTTCTCTTGATCAACAAAGTTCAAAAACTTCGGTTCAAGGAATACATGGTTATATAATCTAAACTCTCATTTCAATCATTGAAACATTCTCAGAGGCGATAGTCAGTCGTGAAGAACAACAGACCTTTCTCGTCAGAGCAATTTCCAACATGATTGAAACTTTCATGACTTTCGTCACTAGGTGAAGATAACCTGATCAAAGCGAAACGCTTTACCAACACATGGTTTCGAGTAAAAGATAAGCGATGAATACTCAGCTCGAAATATCAAGTGTATATGATCTAGTCTACATAGCATACGACTTTTGTCTCATAAGAAGTAGGAGAAGAATAGATAGACTTTCGAGTGATAGATAAGTTCAAGTCTTCACATACCTTTTTGTTGATGAAGTTCCAAGGTTCCTTGGTGTAGATCTTCGTCGTTGTCGTTGAATCACTATGAAGTCCTTGAGCTCAACTACACTTTTGCTATCCTAGTCCGAGATTTAGCTAATAGGCTAGAAATCAAGACTTTATAGTTTTGATCACTAACATTGACAAACATGCTTGATATAGCAACGCATGCGAGGTTGACCGAGCTATACTCTAAAAATCTCCCCCTTTGTCAATTTTAGTGACAAAACTATTAATACATATGGAATACAAAAAAGATAAACTTTAGTGGCTCCTATTCCATAGTATAATCTTAAACGTTCCTTGAAATCTTCGTCCTTCCAAGTACTCCAATGATCCCAAAGGTTGTAAGTTTAGTATCACCGTTGTTGAAGATCCGTAGGTATAACAATGAGAGAAATCGAGATTCTCGATCATTATTATACAATGTCATAGTATTATATGAACATCAAAGTCCAATTGCATCACGACTTTAACAATAATACTATGGTGATATGTATCACTCCCCGTTAGTCAATACTCCATCTCGATCATGGAAACCACTCCCCCTTACACAATGATCCGAAAACCATATGTATTTGTAGTGTGACCTACAATATTTCTCCCCCTTTTTGTCAATAAAATTGGCAAAAGTACAAAAATGGGTTCATAATGAAATTTCCACAAGAGACATTTCATGACCAAAAGAAAGACAACATATCATCTTAATTTAGATGCAATCTTATAGCCGAAGATACCAGCATTCATCAACGAGTTTTAAGACGCAAGATAACCCCTATAAAATTCTACAGCCGCACTCCCCGCAAGATATTACCATTAAGCACAAGTTCAAAAGAACTCTCCCCCATTTGATGTCATTCCCAAAGGAACAACAAGAGCGACCTTAATTTCGAAAGAAAAGAAGGATTTTTATTTGGACACCAAAAACCATGTGAATGATTTTTTATATCCAAAACTCAACCAAAATATTCACAAGTAAACCCATGAATATTCTAATTGGAATACGCAATTAAATCAAAACCATAAAAGTGATCAATTTAATTGAAAGTGCTCAACATAATTAAACTCACGGAGCAACAGGCTATGACTAAGTTAATCATATGGAGGTGACTAACTTAACCGTTCAAGTACTCAACATAAGGAAAACCTTACGGAATACGTGACTACATTAACCAATAGAACATGATAGTGTAGCCGTTCATATACTCAACATAAGAGATTGCGGAATATATGAAAACTCAAATAGATTAATTACAAGAGAGCCTATAATTAATCTAATCGAAAAGCAAACAACCAAACTAATTACCGAAGTAATCAATTTAATTATTTTGGGCTCAGCATAAAAGATTATGGAACCCCGACTAAGATTATCATGGAACATGACCATCTTCACCGCACATGTACTCAACATAAGAAATAAACTTATGGAGTACAAACTAAATAACCAAGGATGATTAATTTAGTTCATAATGCTCAACATATAGCATCTTACGGAACAACCAACAAAGCCAAGGTTAATCGACTTAGTTGTAAGGTGCTCAACATAAGACACACAATGGAGCCTTCACGGTAAAACATAGTAAGTTGGATCAATGAAGATCAATACCGTGGTTAACATACAAGGATCTATTCTATTTTGGAAACAACATAATATACTTTATCCTTGTCACACAAAAGATTTAATCATATTTTCCATCAATTACATGATTGCATAGGCATAACTTTTTTATATGTCAAAAGTCCATCAACACGAATACCAATTCATGGACGACTTTACTTTTGACCGCAATATGGGACCTTCAAGTTCACGGACGCAAACAATACACATCCCATAAAAATATTGCAATATAACAAACCAGGAAAATACTGCAATAATCATCATCCCCCAAATATTTTTAGAATTTAAAAACCAATAAACCTAAAAAATAAACATAAGAAGATGAAACAAAAATAGCTATGTGTAATCACAATCATTGTTATTCAAAGCTAGTTATTCTTACAACTAATCCAAAAGAAGACTTACTAGGTATTGTAGATCTTTCTTAGGGAATCTACAGAAAACTCCTTCTTGTTATTGAAAAACCCATTGATTATGGGATCGTTCAATTCCTCTAAATCTTCAGAAGTATCAATTAACTCACTAAGTTCCCTTTTTAGATCACGCAAGGTATTCTTGGTTAAAGACAACCTTTGTTCATAGTAAGTTATTTCTTCCACAGAGGAAATTGTTTCTTTTGCTGATGAAGTCTTTCATCATTCCTCTAAAATGATCATCAGCACGACAACCAGAAAAGAGACAGTTAGAGGAAGAAAATTTTCTATTGATTGTAGACTCCTTCTTTATCATCCTTGAGGAAGAAATTCCTTTGCATAGATGTACGTTGACTGCTTCTACTGTAATACATATAGTAGTGCCTCTAGTTACAAAAGTTGTAGGATCAGAATCTCGCAACAGTTATGTCTCAGCAAAGTTAACAATGGTATTGCACAAAAGCGTCGCAGAATAATTTCAGAAACGACATCATCAAGGATCATGAGAAAGATGTGATAGTCTCGCGAAAATTAGAAAGCTTGCGAAGTCAACATTTGTAAGGTTGCAAGAATGTCGTAAACCATATCCAAAAATAAAGGACAGATTAGCTGTCATCCACTATGTATTTCCCTTATAGATAGTCATTCGAGTTGTAAAGGAAGGGGAGATCTTTTTTGAGTGAGAGATAAGTAAATAGGAGAGAGAAAGTTGAAAGCAGAGATCATTCTTGATTTCTTTATTTTCCTTGTAAGAATATTCAGAAATTAATCAATAAAATTAAGAGTGTAAACTTAAAAATAGGCTAATCAACGATAAAATCAAATGAGGGGTGTATTGTAGGATTTCCTGCAACTACATAATGGCGCTAGAAACAGGGACGATTGAAAATGGAAGATTGAAGACTATTCTAGAAAAAATCGAAGATTAACATTGAGATTTGTGAAATTTAAAGTAGTTGATTAAGAATTTTTCATAATTTCTTGAAACAGTGTTAGCATTGAAGAAATGGCTAGAAGAAGAAATACATCCGAACAACCAACTACTATTAGAAGAAGCAAAAGAATTGCTGGAAGAGAAAGAAGTGAAATGGCAGAATCTACTAGAAGGAGAAATAATATAATTCAATCACCAATTCAACAAACACTAGTTTAAGAGAGGAATACAGATTATGACAGAGTGAGCGTACACACTTGGCGATAAAATTCAACAGAAGAAATAGAAGAAGAACAACAAAATAGAAATTACAGACAGGAAGAGAGAAATCAAGAAGCAGATGAAGGAATAATTTATGGAGATGAAGAAATTGGAGCGTTAGAAACATGGAGACGAAGAATACATGAGGAAAGAAGAGCTGAGGCGGAAGAGCGTGCAAATTTAACAAGACAGAATCAAGAATTAAGGATGAAGAATATAAGATTGCAGAATAGAAGATCGAGAAGTATTACAAAATCATATTCCAGATCAACTAGAAGAGAAATGAGGAAAAATTCACCTACAATCAATGTTGGAAACAATATTCAGGAAGAAATGTCAAATCCTAATGAAGAATATCGCGAAAATAGAGAAAGAATTGATGATCGTTACATTCCACAAAATGAAACTTTTGATGATAGGAAAATTAGAAGAAATCAAGAGAGCGGGCAAATTCAGAGACAAAGTAACCAAGATGGCGAAGGAAATCAAGAGGAAGGAAGAAGAATTTTACATGCGAGAGAAAATCAAAGAAATCAACAGACAATTGAAGAAGAAATTGAAAGACATAATGCTGAACAAGCACGTTTAATCTGCGAACGTGAAAAGTTGAGAGCGGAAATGGAAGAGCAAGAGCTTCAGGAGACAATTCGCCAGAACAATCATGACAACCGATAAAGAAGGCGTATACAAAACTAGAATAATGATAATCTCAATGAGGAGTATGATAGAGTGAAGAGAATGGCTGAAAGACAGCGAATTGAGTTGATAAGAAATGAACAAAATTATGGAGGGAAAATGAACGACATCATCACTTGCGAATTCAAAATAGGGATGAGGAAGAGAATCGCAGAAGAAGACGATATGAGGATAATGAAGAAGAGATACAAAATTTCGCAAGAGAAGATAAATGTGAACGCAGAAGAAGAGAAGCAAAATTAAAGAGACCAATGGGTCAAGATTCAGGAGTAAGTCAACAAATCTTGAAAGAATTAGAAGAAATGAGAGGAATGCTAAATAACAGAGGAGAAGTAGGTAGAAGACAATTGGATGAAGCAATAGAAGAAGCTGCGAAAACTCCATTTACCATAGAAGTACAATTAGGAGGAATACCACCGAAATGCAATTTTCCCGCATTAACCAGCATCTTCGATGGAACAACTTGTGCAATTCAACATATTAAAGCTTATGTGAGGTGCATGTTACAATGGAAAAATCATGATGCGGTATTGTGCAAATATTTATCATCCAGCTTAACATGGGAGGCGTTAAAATGGTTTGAAGGTATACCAAAGAACACAATAACCTCCTTCAATCATTTGCAGACCACATTTTTGGGAGCATATATAAGTAATAATTCCTCACGACCCGGTATAGAAGATGTGTTTGGATTAAAACAAAAGATTTGTGAAAGTTTGAAACACTTGACTAAAAGATGGAGAACCATGTCTAGCGAAATGGCTGGCCGTGTAGATGAGAGATATCTCATATTATCATTTATCAATGCTATGTTTGCAACAAATCTGTTGTATGTCCAAATTTTCAGAGTCAAGAATACAATTACAATGACTGAATTGCGAGAACTTCAAGAAGAATACATTGCTTTGGAAGAAAGACAAAATGAAATGGAATCATATCCAGTTGCGAATACCAACTCACAAGCAGCGAATGCAAGCTTATTACCCAAGCTAATAAATACAGTGGCGAATACTTCGCAAGTACAACAAGAAAAGGTGACACGTAACAATCAGCAGAAGTTGGTAGCTATGGGAAGTCGAGATCAAGAAGAATATGAAAGAGAAAGAAATTTTTACAGTCGTGGAGGAAATAACAAGATTCAAAGACTCGATCAACCGCAAGAAACTTATGGAGGTCAAAGACCAAACTTTAATAGAGGACAAGGAGGTCATAAGGTAGTATGGGAAGAAATCAAGATGCCGCCTCTAAATGCAAGTGTAGAGAAGATATGTAAAGCTATAATTTTGATGGAAATATACCAACACCGTGGAACATGGGAACGGAACCAACTCCAAATCACAGAAGTCATGAATTTTGTTCTTATCATCATTTTCATGGGCATACCACAAACGATTGCAGAAATATAAAGAGGATTATTTTGAGAATGATAGATCAAGGAAAACTAAACGACTTTCTGGTAGGGCATCCACAATCTCAACCATTACCACCACCACCAGAACATCACAAAGTGAATACGATGAAAAAGAAAGAAACATTCTTCATAGAAGTTGGTGCAAAAGCAAAAAATCTATTCTGTCACTCTATCGTACATTCATATAAGACAATTGAAGATTTTCATGATAATGTTTTAAGTAGAGTGTTCGCAAGAGATTAATGGAAAGAAATTATGAATATTGCGAAAATTCGACTAGAGGAATGGCAGAAACAGATCATTTCTTTTACCGCAGAAGAATTCCCGAAGGAGAAGGATGCATGACAATCCATTGGTAATAAAATTAGAAATTAATCCAAAACCAAAAGAAGATGAGGATGATGAAGCTGAAGATTCATGGGCAATCAATAGAATCCTAGTCGATACTGGAAGCTCTGTGAACATCTTATTTTATCATACTTATAAAACCATGGGTGGAAGAGATGATGATCTTATACCATCAACATATAAGATATATGGTTTTAATGGTACTGCTAACAAGCCTAAAGGGGAGGTTACTATGCAAATTCCATTGAAGGGAATATCTTCTGAAATCTCATTCTGTTGTTGATGTAGAATCACCCTACAATGCATTAATTGGTCGACCTTGGCTACATGGGATTCTAGGTGTAGCTTCAACTTTCCATCAATGCATCAAATTCCCTCACCCCAATGGTGTAGGAATCATAAAGGGAGATTGGGTTGAAGGAAAAATGTTACGAAACTGAGATAGAATCTTGCGAAGGAAGAGCAAACAAGAAGGAAAACTGGCGACAAAATCAAGGATGTACAAAGAAGTGAGAAGTTGATGGTGGATACAATCGAAAAGAAAGGAGAAGAGATGTTCAAAATCAATGCTAGCTCAGTAAAAAGGATGAACATACCATTACCAAGGAAGCAGTAGCAGAAAATCATAAAGAAGCAGAGGAGGGCAAAAGTAATAAAACAAGAAATGTATGAATGATTAAGTTGTTGCGATAATCTCGCAATAAGTAAAATTCTCAAAAATACATTTGATTGAACAACAAAATTGAGATTGCGAAATTCAGATACAATATTATGAATTGCGAGACTCTCGCAGAGATAATGAATTTTACAGAAAATAATCAGAAAGAATGACAAAAGAGAAAGAGGCGAACCTTTATGGCGTACACCCTAGTTCGCGAATAAATTTCGCAAGAGGCAAATGTAAGACCTAAAGTACGTCATATTAGGGGGTACCTGTTACATGCTCAGGGAAAGGCTACACCGCCACCGGAACCTGAGTCATGGAGATTTGGGGTCAATAAAGCCCATCCGGGAGAGGCACCTTGGATTCTCAACTTAAGCATATGACTTAGGTTGGGCGACTAAGGTAATAAGGACTCTCCCAAGGAGTGCAGATCTGATCAAGGCGCCGAGGTACACGGTTGAGTCAAGAGTGCCGAGGGCGTTTGAAGCGTCCTTGCCATTCTTGACAAGTCTTGGCTTATACTGCACTCGGCCCGAAGAAAACCCCACTTAGGGTGCAGTCTCGTAACCATAAGCCCTATAGGTAAAAGGGATAAGAGGCTGCGAAAACAACTGGTTGTTGTTAAGACTGGATGGGAGGAGCTAACCTTGTATGGTAGAAGTACGCCTCCTTGAAGGGGCAACCAGGGGGGAGATAAGGGCGGCACCCTCCATTAGGGAGCTGATAAGTGTCTTAAGACGCAAATGTCATGAGGCTTTTATTCGCAAGGATATTAAGGCTTGTCATATTTGTGCAACATCCTGAAGAGGCAATAATACAAAAGAAAAAGATAAGAGATCAATGGGTTTTCGCATGAAAGTGCGACGTCGCAAGACGGCAATGTCATGGGGCTTTATTTTCGCAAGAATATTTAGGCCTGTCATATTGTCGCAACATTCCTGAAGAGGCCATAATAGAAAAAGTTAAGGCAAGATCAATGGGTTTTGCATGAAAGTGCAAGGACGTCCTGCGATTTTGTCGCAATGACAAGAGGTGGCATAATAAGACCTTTAATTAGGAAGGCAAAATAAGACCACACAGGAATGAGATTTTGAAAAGAAACAAAATTCACTTCGCAAGGTTGCGAAATTATACAATAAGAAAAGTTTATGAAATCTCTCATTTGGATTCAAATAACAGAGGCAAGTATGGGAATGTATGAAATTAGAAAATGTTATTTGTCTCCATATGAGAGATTTACTCAAAAATTCAAGAATTAATGATTATATTGATTAACTGTATTGCAAAGAAGAATTGTTTTAATTTACGCAGGTCAAAATGAAAGAAACACAAATATACAGAAAGAAGAAATAAATATACAAGCTACAAAGAATCAAAGAAGAATAAAGACTATTTCTTGGTTAATCCTTCATTATCTTCATCAGACTTATTTCCTTCTTCATCTGCGTCAGAATCTCATCACCATCAGAACTTCCATCACTATCAGATTCTTCATCGTCAGCTTCACTATCAGAGATAATCAAACTGGGAGTATTCTGTGGGATTTCTTCTAAAAGACAAGGTAATCAGAATGTGGGATATTATGATCATCACAAACCATCTGGATGGTTTGATTGCGAAAATGCATAGCGTCATTCTTAAAATTTCAATGGTGATTTTGATTTGATTCTTCAATCTAGAATACTTGTCGTTGCGAGAAGAAAGATTCTTTGCGAGTTCCTCCTTTTCAGCTTCAAGTTCTTCAATCTTTTCACGATATTATTTTCAGAATCTGCGAACAAAAGACAACCAATTATTAACTTGATGAAAATATAAGAAGCAAAAGATTAAAGAAGAGCAATTAGCAACCTTCTCTGTCAGAAATCATGTCTCTAATCAAGGCTGTATGTTCAACTTGGAGACTAACATTTACGCCTAAATCTTTTCTAGCATCATCTAAAATTTTCGCAGCCCAGACAAATTCATCCTCACTACTTATGAGAAGACGAGAACGAATTTGATTTTCCCTTTCGCAGAGTTCAATATTCTTGCGGTTAGCTTCATCTCGCTCAAGTTGAACTTCAAGGAGAGCCTCTTGGAATTTCGCCAAGCCTTGGCACCTTGATCAGAGATACGATCTTATCATCTATGAGACCGCTAATTTGGTTCTAACTCATTGGTTTTCTCTTTGGAATCAATAAGGAGACGCTTAAATCTGTTGGCTAAGCCTAAACTGGATCTATGATCAATTTCTAAGAGGCGAAATTGTGATCTAAGTTCATTTAGAGAAAGAGATGAAATTCTATCATTTGAAAAGCTATTTAAGGAATTGTTAAGACGTTCAAGAAGGGTATCATTATCCAAGGCATTAGGAAATGAACGAAGAAGGGTAGCTTCATCAGAAAGACCATAAATGTCTGCAAAAAGGATCATTTAAATAAGATAAAACAACAGATGAATGAATAAAGAGAAAAGAGAAAAGTAATATACCGTAAAGCTGATTATTAGCTTGTTGAAGACTAGAAATTTTGTTCTTATAGAGGAAGAATCAATTTCTAATTGTCTTTTTCTCGCGAAGACCTTTAACTTCACTTCCAATTCTTCATTCTTTTGCGAAATTGAAGATTCTTCTTTTCAAGATTTTCGCGTCTTCTCTCTAGATCTGAGGCAACGCAAAAGAAGCTTTTCCAGCCTGCGAAAAGAAATAAAAAATATTAATATAGAAAGAGATTTTGAGTTATATAAATGAGAGTAAAAAGATAAAAGTATACCAACTATTGAGAGAATGCAAGAAGTCGGGAGTCACTGATCTAGAAACTCCGCGAAGAGAGCTATCACCATCTAGTAAAGGGACATCACAAAGGGTAGCGAGAGCTTTGCAGGTATTTGCGAATTGGCTATCTCCCATTCCTTGTAGAGAATCAGAAAAGAGGCCAGAAAGCTTAGCCATAGAAGATTCAGGTGGAGAATCTTCAGTTGCAGAGATCATCGTTATCCTCATCATCCTTGTCACTTTCAGAATTTCGTTAGGAAGAACATTTGAAGGAAAGAAGAACGAACTTTTTTTCTTTGGAGGAGGACCAGTTGATTTTTCCTGCGAAGAGCACCTTTACCTTTATCCAATCTTCGCAGCATCAGCAGATTCTTCTACTTCAGCAATAATCTTCGCACACAGATAGAATAAGAAATGGAAGCATGGAATAACAGTACTATTTAAAGTCATAAGAGAAAATTTCTTACCTCATCTGTATGAGCGAAGAGCTAACAGAGTACTAGATTTCCCAGTCCTGTTATAACTATCTTTAGTTTTTGGATCTGCGGAAATCGCAAGAGTTAGCGAACAGAATAGTAAAAATCAATAAAAAGTATAAAAATGAGTTAAAGGGGAGAATATACCTCTTTCTCCTTTCGGGCCAGGAGAAAACCCAAGGTTGATATGCAGCGAGATTCGCAGGAAGAACGTTTGATCCAGCAATGTAGGACCCTTTAGCATTAAAGGAAAACACACCATTTGTCATCTTTGGATTGGCGAGGAGTTGTTTTTTACCAGAATGCCAGTCAATATCTTGCATAAGAATTTTGGCTTCATCAATGTTATCTTTCTTCTTAATCGAATACCCCAGCGAGTATTCTCTTTCTTCATGGAGATAAGTTCGTATTTTCAAAGAAATTCGCCACTGTATACTTCTCAGCAACTATTCTAGGTTTGCGAATTTTGGATCCCTAAGTTCTTTGGAGTAAAGAGATCCTCTACCAGCACCACGATTAGCGAACTCTAGCATTAGACGGATGCAATCCCCACTTAGTTGGAAAATGGCTCGAGAAAATCCCGTATGAGCGAGAATTTCATAAAATAAAGAAATGTGTGGGTTATAAAGAGGAAGAGGGAGACCTGCGATAATTTGACCTAGCGAAATTATGATTGATTGATCATCACAATTTTGATTGGAGAAAAGCTTGACAGAAAGAATTGATTTGGCATTCACATCAGGAATGGGGGAGAGTATAAGACCTTTATTAGCAAGATCTTTTTGTACATTTTGAAGATTCTTCTCATATCTATGACCACTTGGAGCCATGATTGAATAAAGGGTATGAGAATGTATGGAAAGTAAAAGAATTGAAGGAAGAAAAAATTACAGCGGCAGAATTTGCAGAAGAATGACAGAGTTGCAGAGATGAGAGAATAAAAAGAGAAGAGAAAGTAAAAAGAAAAGTGGAAAGAGGGAGGGAGAAGAGTATATAAAGAAAATTTACTTCTCGAAGAAATAAACACCATTAAGACGAAGAGACGTGAGCGGTTGAAAAGTAGCGGTTACAGAAGACGTGTCAAGAAATAAGTGGAAGAGAGAGAGTACGTGTGATAAATGTGGAATATGAAAAGATAAGGAGTTGCGACATTTCTCAAATAATTCTCTACTTTGCAGAGAAGATTTGAGAAGAGGCAAGATGTAGGATCAGATTCTCGCAACAATTGTGTCTCAACGAAATTATCAATGGAATTGCACTATTTAAAAGTCATAAGAGAAAATTTCTTACCTCATCTGTATATGAGCGAAGAGCTAACAGAGTACTATATTTCCCAGTCCTGTTAAGAGTTATAACAGGACTGGGAAATCTAGTAAAGTTATAACAGGAATGGGAAATCTAGTAAAGTTATAACAGGACTGGGAAATCTAGTACTCTGTTAGCTCTTCGCTCATATACAGATGAGGTAAGAAATTTTCTCTTATGACTTTAAATAGTACTGTCATTCCCATGCTCCCATTTCTTACTTCTATCTGTATGCGAAGATTATTGCTGAAGTAGAAGAATTTGCTGATGCTGCGAAGATTGGCGATAAAGGTAAAGGTGCTCTTCGCAGAGAAAAATCAACTGGTCATCCTCCAAAGAAAAGAAAAGTGCGTTCTTCTTCTCCTTCAAATGTTCTTCCTAACGAGAATTCTGAAAGTGACAAGGATGATGAGGATAATGATGATCTCGCTGGAACTGAAAATTCTCCACCCGAATCTTCTATGGCTAAGCTTTCTGGCCTCTTTTCTGATTCTCTACAAGGAATGGGAGATAGCCAGTTCGCAAATACCTGCAAAGCTCTCGCTACCCTTTGTGATGTCCCTTTACTAGATGGTGATAGCTCTCTTCGCGGAGTTTTCAGATCAGTGACTCCCGACTTCCTGCATTCTCTCAATAATTTGGTATACTTTCATATTTTTACTTCTTCATTGTTATAACTCAAAATCTTTTTCTATATTAATATTTTTTAGGGTGAAATACAGATGTACCCCTGTTTTTTTGGGCGCATACAGATGTACCCCCGTTTTTTTCACATTTACAAATGTACTCCTGTTTTGACCGTTTTTTTGAAAAAACGGCTAACGTAAAGTTAACCTCCATGTCAGCAGTTACGTCCACTTAAAAATACTTTTCAGTCCTTTAAATCACTGAGTTCACAGGCAACCTATTCAACTACTTCAAATTTCCGATTCAACTGTTAATTCAGATCAGTCCCTGGTAAAGCGTGTGTTATGTACACTCATATCTACATTGTCACGTGGCACCCCAAAGGTGGTCCCACATCTCTAGAACAGAATTAGCTGCATGTCGCAGTGGTTAAAGGAAAAAAAAATTGTTATTGTTCTGCAAACATTATTGAGCAAATTTCACCCAGTTTCGTTACTCCAATCAAAACACATTCACAAATACTCAAATTTATGATCCATATATATTCCATGGTATATTCGATTTTATTCATGTTCAAAGTCACAACTGTAATCTGATCATCAAACATAAAAAAAATACAAATTACTATACAATTATCCTTGTGTTTGCCATCTTTCCTGACACTTACAATTTGCATAGGATCTAGCCAAACAGTAACATCTCTTGAACGTTCCCTAACACACAAACAAGGTAAAATATCTTGCATTACCTGTACAAATGTATCTGAGATACTTTACCACCATACGACCAACCTCTCAATTTGCGTAGTCTTGCAATGGCTATTTCCTTGTGTTTCTATAATGTTGCTTTACCCTGAACTTCTACAGAAGCAACCAGCGTGGAGATGGTAGCTCCTGAGGTAGCACCAATATTACATACACAACAAGAACAAGAACCTGCAAACTTCAGCGGATTATTTGTCGAAAAATAAAACTATATCTCCTCTTAAACTCCAGGAAAGATTGCATTATGAAAATAAGGAAAACAAAAGCACCAGGTTCGTGGGAGGCTCACAAATGCAACCTTATTCTCAACTAATTGGATTCGTACCCCATGCCAAAATGTAACTTGATCACTCAGCCGATTCATCCTTTATGCATTATGAATCAACATTTTCTTTTCAGGATCAATGGAATAATTACAATCGAATGAATAATCTTACAGCAATCTATTAAAGTTATTTCAACCAATTAAGAACATCCTCCAGCCTACGGTGGAGCATATCCTCCAGCCTAGCATCCTTAAGTTTCATTACATCCCTAGTTGAATCCTTATTGGTAAAGCTCTGCATGTAGAACATTAACTGACATTTTTAGTCATTAGATGCAAGTCCATTTATCTCTGGAGCATGAGAGTGGTTAACCTATTCATGTAACAAAGAAATTTAGCTATAGCGTATATGTAAATTATAGATGGTTCAGTTCACTACCAATTAGGTGTAAACAGTGCACAATTTATGTCAATATAGACATAAAGGTGTTATTATGTATTGGACTACCTTTGTTCCTGTGTTCATAAAGGTGTTATTATGCCTTGCATTGGTCAAAACATTGCAGTCTTATATATGGACTTCCACCCAAGCAGGAGTTACAGTGCCACATACAAGATAAAAATTCAAAGATTTCTATTTTCAACAACTAAAACGTAAGTGTATAACTAACTGGGGATAGTCAAATAAAAATCACACAGGTATGTCGACTACTATTAAATAGCATGAAATGCAATCAACAAATAGTCTAAACGACACCCAACCCACTTCAAAAGAGAGATTGGAGAATTTAAGAATGTGACTGAGGTAGTATAAGTCTACTTTTCACTCAAATTACTGCTAAAGAAGAATACCAACATATATTCACAAACATAAGACTTACAGAACCCATTTGAATCAACATTATTCCTTAAGCTCCATTCAAGTTTCTCAAGGTCCATATCCACTCCTACAATTGTTCTTTTTGAGTCCGTGTGAAGCCACTCCGCACTACAAAACATCGACATATCAACATTTTAACTGCACCAAAATCCCAAAAAAACTTCACACTCAACTATGCAACACTTGTTTTCTTTGCAGCTATGGAGGCCATATGTTGATATAAATATAGAATCGAAGTATCAAAACTCCAGCTAGAGCACTAGTTTCTATTACCAAAATGAACCAGAGAAGCATTATTCTTTGGAGTTTTTGGACTATATATAAATTAAAAAGATTCTATTTTAAGAAATCTCAAATCAAAACAATCAAACAAATATAAATCCATCTCGTCAGTATAACCATAACAGTAAGAAATGAAATCTAATATCAGTGCAAAAGTAAACCCAATATCACTTGAACAGGGCAAAGTAGAACTGTGAAACCAAAATAGTTAAATTATGAATCCAATATCAATCAGCTAAATATAAATCCCCAGGGAAAAATGAACCCAGTATCATCGATTAAGAGAAAATATACCAAATAAATGAAAACATGAATCCATTTAATTATTAGGGTTGCAGAAAATCGAACAGCAGCAGAAATTTAAAGATCAATTCACCAAATTAAACATTCTTAGCATCATAATAGCACATAAGTATGAAAACCCATCATCAAATAAGTCTATACAAACAGAAATTTCAAATTAGGGCAACGAATTAGTACATGAGTGCTTGGGATTGAGGAGAAAAACAAAAATAGAAATAAGGTGTTGCCGTGGTGGTGGTTGTTGTATTTGTAACAGCGATTGCAGATGTTTGCGTGTTTCTTCTCGAGGAGGAATTGAAGAAAAAGACCGAAGGTTTTGCTGCTCGGAAAGGAACTGAAGAACAGAATAAGAATGAAGAAGAAAGATGGTACTGTATTAGGTATAGACGAAAGGGTGAGATTCAATCTTTAATTTCTAATCAATGGTTACAATTCCATGGGAGGGTATAAGTGTAATCTTGTACTTCATTTTCTCATCTCGGTCAAGGATAAATTGACTGGACGACCGAGAAATTGACTTTTCTAACGGATTTGGATGGAAAATATCCAACAAGCCTATATTTGTAAATGGGAAAAAAACGGGGGTACATTTTTAAGTCGGATGTAAATATAGGGATACATCTGTTTATAATCCTATTTTTTATTTCTTTTCGCAGGATAGAAAAGCTTCTTTTGCGGTTGCCTCAGATCTAGAGAGAAGACGCGAAATTCTTGAATAGAAGAATCTTCAATTTCGCAAAAGGAATGAAGAATTGGAAGTTGAAGTTAAAGGTATTCGCGAGAAGAATAGACAATTAGAAATTGATTCTTCCCCTTATAAGAACAAAATTTCTAGTCTTCAACAAGCTAATAATCAGCTTTACGGTATATTACTTTTCTCTTTTCACTTTATTTATTCATCTTGTTGTTTTATCTTATTTAAATGATCATTTTTGCAGACATTTATGGTCTTTCTGATGAAGCTACCCTTCTTCGTTCATTTCTTAATGCCTTGGATAATGATACCCTTCTTGAACGTCTTAACAATTCTTTAAATAGCTTTTCTAATGATAGAATTTCATCTCTTTCTCTAAATGAACTTAGATCACAATTTCGCCTTCTAGAAATTGATCATAGATCCAGTTTAGACTTAGCTAACAGATTTAAACGTCTCCTTATTGATTCCAAAGAGAAAACCAATGAGTTGAGAACCAAGATTAGCGATCTCATAGATGATAAAGATCGTATTTCTGATCAAGGTACCAAGGCTCTGGCGAAATTCCAAGAGGCTCTCCTTGAAGTTCAACTTGAGCGAGATGAAGCTAACCGCAAGAATATTGAACTCTACGAAAGGGAAAATCAAATTCGTTCTCGTATTCTCATAAGTAGTGAGGAAGAATTTTTCTGGGCTGCGAAAATTTTAGATGACGCTAGAAAAGATTTAGGCGTAAATGTTAGTCTCCAAGTTGAACATACAACCTTAATTAGAGACATGATTCCTGACAGAGAAGGTTGCTAATTCCTCTTCTTTATTAATCTTTTGCTTCTTATAGATTTTCATCAAATTAATATTGGTTGTCTTTTGTTCGCAGATTCTGAAAATAGATATCGTGAAAAGATTGAAGAACTTGAAGCTGAAAAGGAGGAACTCGCAAAGAATCTTTCTTCTCGCAACGACAAGAATCAAATCAAAATCACCATTGAAAATTTTAAGAATGATGCTAGGCATTTTCGCAGTCAAACAATCCAGATGGTTTGTGATGATCATAATATCCCACATTCTGATTACCCTTGTCTTTTAGAGGAAATCCCACAGAATACTCCCAATTTGATTATCTCTGATAGTGAAGCTGACGATGAAGAATCTGATAGTGATGGAAGTTCTGATGGTGATGAGGATTCTGACGCAGATGAAGAAGGAAATAAGTCTGATGAAGATAATGAAGGATTAACCAAGAAATAGTCTTTATTTCTTCTTTGATTCTTTGTAGCACTTGTATATTTATTTCTTCTTTCTGTATATTTGTGTTTCTTTCATTTTAGCCTACGTAAATTAAAACAATTCTTCTTTGCAATACAATTTATCAATATAATCATTAATTCTTGAATTTTTGAGTACATCTCTCATATGGAGACAAATAGCATTTTCTAATTTCATACATTCCCATACTTGCCTCTGTTATTTGAATCCAAAGGAGAGATTTCATAAACTTTTTCTTATTGTACAATTTCGCAAGCTCTTGCGAAGTGAATTTTGTTTCTTTTCAAAATCTCATTCATGTGTGGTATTATTTTGCCTTCCTAATTAAAGGTCTTATTATGCCACCTCTTGTCATTGCGACAAAATCGCAGGACGTCCTTGCAATTTCATGCAATAACCCATTGATCTTGCCTTAACTTTTTCTTCTGTATTATGGCCTCTTAAGGAATATTGCGACAATACGACAGACCTAAATATTCTTGAGAAAATAAAGCCCCACGACATTGCCGTCTTGCGATGAAATCGCAGGACGTCTTCGCACTTTCATGCGAAAACTCATTGATCTCATCTTATCTTTTTCTTTTGTATTATTGCCTCTTCAGGAATGTTGCACAAATATGACAAGCCTTAATTATCCTTGCGAATAATAAGCCTCATGACATTTGAGTCTTAAGACACTTATCAGCTCCCTAATGGAGGGTGCCGCCCTTATCTTCCCCCTGGTTGCCCCTTCAAGGAGGCGTACTTCTACCATACAAGGTTAGCTCCTCCCATCCAGTCTTAAAAAAAACCAGTTATTTTCGCAGCCTCTTATCCCTTTTACCTATAGGGCTTGTGGTTACGAGACTGCACCCTAAGTGAGGTTTTCTTCGGGCCGAGTGCAGTATAATCCAAGACTTGTCAAGAATGGCAAGGACGATTCAAACGCCCTCGGCACTCTTGACTCAACCGTGTACCTCGGCGACTTGATCAGATCTTCACTCCTTGGGAGAGTTCTTATTACCTTAGTCTCCCCACCTAAGTCATATGCTTAAGTTGAGAATCCAAGGTTCCTCTCCCGGATGAGCTTTATTGACCCCAAATCTCCATGACTCAGGTTCCGGTGGCGGTGTAGCCTTTCCCTGAGTCATGTAACAGGTACCCCCTAATATGACGTACTTTAGGTCTGACATTTTCCTCTTGCGAAATTTTATTCGCGAACTAGGGTGTACGCCATAAAGGTTCGCCTCTTTCTCTTTTGTCATTCTTTTCTGATTATTTTCTTTAAAATTCATTATCTCTGCGAGAGTCTCACAATTCATAATATTGTATCTGAATTTCGCAATCTCAATTTTGTTGTTCAATCAAATGTATTTTTGAGAATTTTACTTATTGCGAGATTATCGCAACAACTTAATCATTCATACATTTCTTTCTTTAATTACTTTTTCCCTCCTCTGCTTCTTTATGATTTTCTGCTACTGCTACCTTGGTAATGGTATGTTCATCCTTTTTACCCTGAGCTAGTATTGATTTTGTAACATCTCTTCTCCTTTGTTTTCGATTGTATCCACCATCAACTTCTCACTTCTTTGTACATCCTTGACTTTATGTCGCCAGTTTTCCTTCTTATTTGCTCTTCCTTCGCAAGATTCTATCTCAGTTTCGTAACATTTGTTTCCTTCAACCCAATCTCCCTTTATGATTCCTACACCATTCGGGTGAGGGAATTTGATGCATTGATGGAAAGTTGAAGCTACACCCAGAATCCCATGTAGCCAAGGTCGACCAATTAATGCATTGTAGGGTGATTCTTGTTATAATTTTGAAAGTGGTAGTAAAAGTTCGTTGCTCGGAATTGTAAAAATTTAAAAATAAAAATATATACACAATATTTGTCACAATGGGCGAGAGGTACTGGGACTAGGATTCCGCCAATTTCATTTCTTAAGGTTCAAATAATAATTCTTTTATCAATAATAGCTCAAAAAATATATTAAATATATCGACTCTAATTTATTGCCAAGATTGATTCTCAAAATATTAGGTGTAAATGTTAAGCATGGGACATCAAATCATCTAAGCTAAGTATGACCCATCAAATCAAATCACAACTAATTAATTTAAATCATAATTTCAATTAAAATTAATGCAAAAGTCATGAAAAGAATTAAATATAATTACCCAAGTGTGAAATAAGGCTTCCTCCATTGCCCCAGTGTTGGGATTTAGCTTCTCATATTAATCATAATCTCAAAATACATGTATGTTGCTCAAAAGTTGATTAAAATGATAAAAATGAGTAAAACAGTGAATGTACGACCAACAAGAGGCGTCACAAAAAGAACGATAAGAGACAGGTGCTGCTGATATTTAGACTGCGCTGCGACCCATAGTTGTGCGTCTTAGACACTGGTGATAAACGACAGCCATCGCGAGTCCGTTCTTCGTGTTCCTGGTGTTCTTCATCAGCAGCAGCAGCAGCAACATAGTTTCATCAACTCTTGATTTCTGCTTCTCTGGACCTCCTCTAGACCCCAAACTCTCGACAGCCTCTTCCCAATGACCGATACTTGTATTTATAGTGTTTTGGAGCAAGAAATCCGACCATTGATTGAGTATATTTTCTCTTTAATTCGATTATTCTTTGCTGCCCAAAAATGAGAATACTTACCATTTATAGAATTTCCACACGTTAACTCGCTCCCAAAACGCTCCAAATTAGTTTCTTCATGCCTCAGAAGCTTTCCCGCACCTCCACATCACTCCATGCACAACAGAAACACACTTGAGCTCGCTTACAGTGCGTGTTGCTCTGTTTTGGTTTGGTGAATCGAACCAGGAATTTTAGCCAAAATTGACCGATTCCGTCACCCATACTGTGTTCCTCAACCTATATCACGTCTCTATGCCAAAATTCAGCCATTGAATCGACCTACCACTACTTCATTTCTTCGATCGAAAATTCTCCTGTGCTGTGAACATTTTTCCCGCCAAAATCGATATTCAAATGAAGAAGAGGGGTGTCCCCCTATCCTGTCTTGGTGTCCCCTTAGTAATTTGGGCTGAAATAGTAATTCTTGGGTTGAAATAGTAATTTTTCTGGTTTCCTCCGGGACATTTCTGGGACGTTTCCGGTACATTTCTAGGGCGCCTCCAGGACATTTCTGGGGTGCCTTTAGTACTTTTCTCCGGGGTGTAAATCATTCACTTTTGAGCAACTCTTTCCATACAAGGGTATTTTCTCCAAAAACACCTAAACAAAATAAAAACACCATAATGAGAACAAATGGGTTACTAATAAAATACATAAAAAAGAGATCAAAATAGACACATAAATGCGTCTATCACATACCCCCACACTTATTATTGCTAGTCCCGAGCAAATTTTATTCTTGAAAAGTGACCGAGTTAATCGGGTGGGTTTATCAGAGGGTACTCACAAAAACCAATACTCCAGACCTCTAGCTATCTACGAAAAATCTTGGAAAGCACTAAAGAACCCCTTGGTTGGCATACTTATTAATTACAGGAGGAGTACCCTGACGCGAAATTCCAATTGTGTACGAGTTTTCACTCAAGCATACTAAAATTCATATAAGTGACAGAGCTCTACTAAGATAGTTTCACGATGGACATCCATACTCGGAGTCAGACTAATCACATGAAAAGATTAAGAGATGAAAAAGAAAAATGTAGATGGTGAAAAGTGAACGGTGTTTCCCATATCTGTCTGAAGGCCTCTGCCAGGGAACCTAACTAAATGACTGAAAACGGTCTGACTAATATTAACACACTGGCATATACAAGGGAACCAGTGGTCATAAACTTAAATCTAGATCAACAAACTGGAAATACAAGGGAACCAGCAGTTGAACTACACATAACAATAACTTTTTTTTTTTTTTAACTTAACGGCATGAATAGATCTTTTTGATCCAAGCGCATGCTTCTTGTCAGCAGATTACACGATAGTTCCCACGGGTCCTGCATTCCACGCTTTCTTAGGCGACGGAAACAGGGAGAACACACGCATATTGTTATCCAAGTGTTAATACTTATTCCGATTGGTCTAACTGGTCCGGTCTTTTTTTTTTTTTAAAAAAGGTAACTCAGTCACTCTATTTCACCCTAGCAAAGGTAACAACTTGAATCGTGTGCCCCACCAAATCACTTGAAATAAAAGAAAAAAAAATAGAAAGTGAAAAGGACTCGACGAGATATGGCGAAACTATCATGTTATTTCTAACACCTGAGCTCTGTGATTTTATGAATAGACTCTATAGATGTTTCCATCTAGTCAGATTGGTTCCTCAACTCCTAAAACAAAAATGTTTCCATCCACTTAGATTGGTTAGTGCTATCCTTAATAGGCGTAAATTTCTAGGCTCTGGAGTTTACTTATTGCAACTTAAAACTAACAAAAAGTTTCTTCCCCACCCCCAAACTTAAATATAACATTGTCCTCAATGTTCTAAAGATAAAATTAAAAACATGAACAAGGAGAAACTTTTACCACTTGAAGAAAAAGAGTTAAGGAAAGATATTACCATGTTGCATGAGATTGGGTTACCTCCCAAGAAGTGCTAAGTTTAAAGTCTTCAGCCATACTTAGAAAAGGATTGGTCAACTCGAACCATAAAGTGACAGTCGAAATAACTGTGGGTCTTCAAAACCAAAAAGAGCTGACCATGGGAAACTGCAGTGAACCAAGAAAATGGACAAGAAAAGCATGCCCTTACCTAGTTTCCTGAAAACTATCGCTAATTGCGGTTCAGGTTCAGGTTCTATGAAAGGGTCTAAATAGAATATTTTCATTGGCTGCGTTTCTTCATAGGTTGGATCCAAATTATTAGGTCCTAGAGTCTGGAAAAACTTAAATAAGAACTTGGAATCACAAAGTAATAACCTAAATAATTGCGGATCCTCTAAGTCAATCAGATATGACTTACAAAATTGACCACAATGAGAATAGTGGTCATTCTTAAGCAAATGTGTTGATTCTAATTTCCTAAGGCATTTAGGTTTAGTCTCACAACTTAATATTTGACACATTTGAAATCTATATGTTCCCACATTTGGAAGAAAACTATTTGGTGGGAAAACAAAATCAATCTTGGTATTATTGCCTGGGTTAACCACATCAACCAGAGGATGAGTTTCTAACAGTTGAGACTCTTGTTGGATATCATTAGGTTCTGGAAAACGAGTATGAAGATAATCTTGTAAGATGGTTGAGGCATTGATGTCAAGTCCCAAGTGAGGGACCTTACTAAGAGTTAAAGCACATGGAGGATGATACTCACCCCTAAACTTAGAGTTTTCAGTGTCTCTAGATAGACTAGTCACAACTTCCCTAATTTGTAGGTTATCAGATTCTTGAAAATGGGAAATTGATTCTTCTAAGTTGTAATCTTGCGATGCATCCTCACTCATCTCTACGAGTTCATCAAAAACTATAGTTTCTAAATCGTATGACTCTAAAACAGTATTCTCAGGATAAACCGGTTCCTCTAAACCTTTCTTGGTTTCGTAAACAGGACATACTACATCGTCTGAAACGGGGGTATCTCTAGTCAAATCCTCTTCCTTTTGAATAGGTGAATAATTTTTAAAATTATTAGGATCTGAACCAGAAATAATATAATCATTATAAGGCTCAACTGGGGTAACAAATTCCTGATCACTATTCCCACACATTTCCGATTCTTCATCAGCACTATCTTCATCATCATAATATAATTTTTGACATCTAATAATTCTCAATCTTTGTTCCAAACTAAGCGGTCTATTTTTATAATACTTCTCATAGATCGTTAGAGGTGATTCCTCAATAAACGTTGGAGTATCCATATATCGCTGCCCACGCATATATTCACCAAGAGTCATTTCCGAAGACGTCTCTTGATAACGAGAATTTCTAGACATATATTCTCGCAACGTCATCTCAGGTGGCGTCTCCTCAAAAGGATTCATCACTGAAGAAATATAAACTACAGAGGGATTCTATACAATCACAAACAAGGCTGACTCGACTCCACCAAAACAAGCCTAAAGATTTCTAGCAAACAAAAAGCATGATGGCTCCACTTAGATTGTTTCTAGACCAGCTTCTATCTTTCGAAAGGCAATTCGTTGCAATTTGAGCAAACCCCTCTAGAATCAATCCGAGTCAAAGTAAGTTGAATTGAGGCGAGGGAAGCTCAGTGGAGATTTGATACCCAAGGCCTCACCGCTATCACAAGGCGGCGCAGTCACGCATTCAACTCACAGAAACCATCATGAACTTTGGAGTGTGCTTAAAGAGCAACCAATATTTTTCGAACAAGTTTCCTATTAAGCTCGTTACCCTATCGGTCTTGTTCTATTCCAAATTTTAAGCTTGGGTTCGCGTTAGGTTTCGTTTTGCTAAGGCGGGCAAGAAGGGAGCGGTGATGAAATCCAAACCCTTATCTTGTATTGGCCAGGCCTTGCCCTTTACTAGGAATTTAAAAACAGTCCAAATTCGTCCTCAATCAATGAATCACCTTAAGGAATACAGTAACTCGCTTACAGGAGATTCGCGAGTGTTTCGATGGACTTACCTCCCGTACCAGACGGGGGATGAACCGTTGAAGTCGACTCGGGCCACGACTCCTATGTCATGTACGAACCCGAGGGGCCGAGACGATATAGTAATCGTCGTCCTTCCCTGCACACAATTTATATAATTTTTTATTTTTATTTTGTTTAATAATACCCTTCCGTAGGGTTAAAAAAAATAAAATCCAATTGTTTAAAGTTTAAAGTCCAAAATAAATAATAAAAAAAAATTAAAGTTTTCCTCACACACTCTAAAAAAAATTAAAAATTAAATCCTAAAATTGTCCTTTTTTCTTCTCTTTTCGCTTTAAGTTTTTTCCTCTCCAAGTCCTTAGTGCTCCACTTCGAACCTGTAAATCAAAGAAAAAAAAAGACAAAGTAAAAAGGAACAAATAATAAAAATAAATAAAAATAAATCTATATACAAGTCCGCGTCGGCGGCGTCATTTTGTTATAATTTTGAAAGTGGTAGTAAAAGTTGGTTGCTCGGACTTGTAAAGATTTAAAAATAAAAATATATACACAATATTTGTCACAATGGGCGAGAGGTACTGGGACTAGGATTCCTCCAATTTCATTTATTAAGGTTCAAATAATAATTCTTTTATCAATAATAGCTCAAAAAATATATTAAATATATCGACTCTAATTTATTGTCAGGATTGATTCTCAAAATATTAGGTGTAAATGTTAAGCATGGGACATCAAATCATCTAAGCTAAGCATGACCCATCAAATCAAATCACAACTAATTAATTTAAATCATAATTTCAATTAAAATTAATGCAAAAGTCATGAAAAGAATTAAATATAATTACCCAAGTGTGAAATAAGGCTTCCTCCATTGCCCCAGTGTTGGGATTTAGCTTCTCATATTAATCATAATCTCAAAATACATGTATGTTGCTCAAAAGTTGATTAAAATGATAAAAATGAGTAAAACAGTGAATGTACGACCAACAGGAGGCGTCACAAAAAGAACGATAAGAGACATGTGCTACTGATATTTAGACTGCGCTGCGACCCACGGTTGTGCGTCTTAGACACTGGTGATAAACGCCTGCCATCGCGAGTCTGTTCTTCGTGTTCTTGGTGTTCTTCATCAGCAGCAGCAACAACAGAGTTTCATCAACTCTTGATTTCTGCTTCTCTGGACCTCCTCTAGACCCCAAACTCTCGACAACCTCTTCCCAATGACCGATACTTGTATTTATAGTGTTTTGGAGCAAGAAATCCGACCATTGATTGCGTATATTTTCTCTTTAATTCGATTATTCTTTGCTGCCCAAAAATGAGAATACTTACCATTTATAGAATTTCCACACATTAACTCGCTCCCAAAACGCTCCAAATTAGTTTCTTCATGCCTCAGAAGCTTTCCCGCACCTCCACATCACTCCATGCACAACAGAAACACACTTGAGCTCGCTTACAGTGCGTGTTGCTCTATTTTGGTTTGGTGAATAGAACCAGGAATTTTAGCCAAAATTGACCGATTCCGTCACCCATACTGTGTTCCTCAACCTATATCACATCTCTATACCAAAATTCAGCCATTGAATCGACCTACCACTACTTCATTTCTTCGATCGAAAATTCTCCTGTGATGTGAACATTTTTCCCGCCAAAATCGATATTCAAATGAAGAAGAGGGGTGTCCCCCTATCCTGTCTTGGTGTCCCCTTAGTAATTTGGGCTGAAATAGTAATTCTTGGGTTGAAATAGTAATTTTTCTGGTTTCCTCCGGGACATTTCTGGGACGTTTCCGGTACATTTCTAGGGCGCCTCCAGGACATTTCTGGGGTGCCTTTAGTACTTTTCTCCGGGGTGTAAATCATCACTTTTTGAGCAACTCTTTCCATACAAGGGTATTTTCTCTAAAAACACCTAAACAAACATAAAAACACCATAATGAGAACAAATGGGTACTAATAAAATACATAAAAGAGATCAAAATAGACACATAAATGCGTCTATCAATTATACATCAACAACACAGAATGAGATTTCTGGAGATATTCCCTTCAATGGAATTTTCATAGTAACCTCCCCTTTAGGTTTGTTTGCAGTACCGTTAAAACCATATATCTTATATGTTGATGGGATAAGATCATCATCTCTTCCACCCACGGTTTTATAAGTATGATAAAATAAGATGTTCACAGAGCTTCGAGTATCGACTAGGATTCTATTGATTGCCCATGAATCTTCATCTTCAGCTTCATCATTCTCATCTTCTTTTGGTTTTGGATTAATCTCTAATTTTATTACCAATGGATTGTCATGCATCTCTTCTCCTTCGGGAACTTCTTCTGCGGTAAAGGAAATCATTTGTTTCTGCCATTCCTCTAGTTACGAAATTTTTGCAATATTCATAATTTATTTTCCATTATTATCTCTTGCGAACACTCGACTTAAAACATTATCATGAAAGTCTTCAATTGTCTTATATGAATGTACGATAGAGTGACAGAATAGATTTTTTTCTTTTGCACCCACTTCTATGAAGAATGTTTCTTTCTTTTTCATTGTATTCACTTTGTGATGTTCTAGTGGTGGTGGTAATGGTTTAGGTTGTGGATGCCCTACCAGAAAGTCGTTTAATTTCCCTTGATCTATCATTCTCAAAATAATCCTCTTTATATTTCTGCAATCGTTTGTGGTATGCCCATAAAAATGATGATAAGAACAAAATTCATGACTTCTGTGATTTGGAGGTGGTTCCGTTCCCATATTCCACGGTGTTGGTATATTTTCCATCAATATTATAGCTTCCAATATCTTCTCCACACTTGCATTTAGAGGAATCTTGATTTCTTCCCATACTACCTTATGACCTCCTTGTCCTCTATTAAAGTTTGGTCTTTGACCTCCATAAGTTTCTTGCGGTTGATTGAGTCTTTGAATCTTGTTATTTCCTCCACGACTGTAGAAATTTCTTTCTCTTTCATACTCTTCTTGATCTCGACTTCCCATAGCTACCAACTTCTGCTGATTGTTACGTGTCACCTTTTATTGTTGTACTTGCGAAGTATTCACCACTGTATTTATTAGCTTGGGTAATAAGCTTGAATTCGCTGCTTGTGAGCTGGTATTCGCAACTGGATATGATTCCATTTCATTTTGTCTTTCCTCCAAAGAAATGTATTCTTCTTGAAGCTCTCGCAATTCAGTCATTGTAATTGTATTCTTGACTCTGAAAATTTGGACATACAACAAACATAGCATTGATAAATGATAATATGAGATATCTCTCATCTACACGGCCAACCATTTCGCTACACATGGTTCTCCATCTTTTAGTCAAGTGTTTCAAATTTTCACCAATCCTTTTTTTTAATCCAAACACATCTTCTATACCAGGTCGTGAGGAATTATTACTTATATATGCTCCCAAGAATGTGGTCTGCAAATGATTGAAGGAGGTTATTGTGTTCTTTGGTATACCTTCAAACCATTTTAACGCCTCTACTGTTAAGCTGGATGCGAAATATTTGCACAATACCGCATCATGATTTTCCCATTGTAACATGCACCTCACATAAGCTTTAATGTGTTGAATTGCACAAGTTGTTCCATCGAAAATGCTGGTTAATGCGGGAAAATTGCATTTCGGTGGTATTCCTCCTAATTGTACTTCTCTGGTAAATGGAGTTTTCGCAGCTTCTTCTATTGCTTCATCCAATTGTCTTCTACCTACTTCTCCTCTGTTATTTAGCATTCCTCTCATTTCTTCTAATTCTTTCAAGATTTGTTGATTTACTCCTGAATCTTGACCCATTGGTCTCTTTAATTTTGCTTCTCTTCTTCTGCGTTCACGTTTATTTTCTCTTGCGAAATTTTGTATCTCTTCTTCATTATCCTCATCTCGTCTTCTTCTGCGATTCTCTTCCTCATCCCTATCTTGAATTCGCAAGTGATGATGTCGTTCATTTCCCCCCCCCATAATTTTGTTCATTTCTTATCAACTCAATTCGCTGTCTGTCAGCCATTCTCTTCACTCTATCATACTCCTCATTGAGATTATCATTATTCTAGTTTTGTATACGCCTTCTTTCTCGGTTGTCATGATTGTTCTGGCGAATTTTCTCCTGAAGCTCTTGCTCTTCCATTTCCACTCTCAACTTTTCACGTTCGCAGATTAAACGTGCTTGTTCAGCATTATGTCTTTCAATTTGTTCTTCAATTATCTGTTGATTTCTTTGATTTTCTCTCACATGTAAATTTCTTCTTCCCTCCTCTTGATTTCCTTCGCCATCTTGGTTAGTTTGTCTCTGAATTTTCCCGTTCTCTTTATTTCCTCTAATTTGCCTATCATCAAAAGTTTCATTTTGTGGAATGTAACGATCATCAATTCTTTCTCTATTTTCGCGATATTCTTCATTAGGATTTGACATTTCTTCCTGAATATTGTTTCCAACATTGATTGTAGGTGAATTTTACCTCATTTCTCTTCTAGTTGATCTGGAATATGATTTTGAAATACTTCTCGATCTTCTATTCTGCAATATGATATTCTTCATCCTTAATTCGTGATTTTGTCTTGTTAAATTTGCACGCTCTTCCGCCTCAGCTCTTCTTTCCTCATATATTCTTCTTCTCCATGTTTCTAATGCTCCAATTTCTTCATCTCCATGAATTATTCCTTCATATGTTTCTTGATTTCTCTCTTACTGTCTGTAATTTCTATTTTGTTGTTCTTCTTCTATTTCTTCTGCTAAATTTGATCGCCAAGTGTGTACGCTCACTCTGTCATAATCTGTATTCCTCTCTTGAACTAGTGTCTGTTGAATTGATAATTGAATTATATTTTCTCTATTATTTCTCCTTCTTGTAGATTCTCCCATTTCACTTCTTTCTCTTCCAGCAATTCTTTTGCTTCATCTAATAGTAGTTGGTCTTTCAGATGTATTTCTTCTTCTAGCCATTTCTTCAATGCTAACAGTGTTTCAAGAAATTATGAAAAATTCTTAATCAACTATTTTAAATTTTCACAAATCTCAATGTTCATCTTCGATTTTTTCTAGAATAGTCTTCAATCTTCAATCTTCAATCGTCCCTGTTTCTAGCGCCATTATGTAGTTGCAGGAAATCCTACAATACACCCCTCGTATGATTTTATCATTGATCAGCCTATTTTTAGGTTTACACTCTTAATTTTATTGATTAATTTCTGAATATTCTTACAAGGAAAATAAAGAAATTATGAATGATCTCTGCTCTCAAATTTCTCTCTCCTATTTACTTATCTCTTATTCAGAAAAGATCTCTCTCTCCTTTACAACTCGAATGACTATTTATAAGGAAATACATAGTGGATGACAGCTAATCTGTCCTTTATTTTCGGATATGGTTCGCGATATTCTCGCAACCTTATAAATGTTAACTTCGCAAGCTCTCTAATTTTCGCAAGACTGTCGCATCTTTCCCATGATATTTGCTGACGTTGTTTTCTGAAACTGTTCTGCGACGCTATTGTGCAATTCCATTGATAATTTCGCTGAGACACAATTGTTGCGACAATCTGATCCTACTCTTAATTTTTTTGATTAATTTCTGAATATTCTTACAAGGAAAATAAAGAAATCAAGAATGATCTCTGCTCTCAACTTTCTCTCTCCTATTTACTTATCTCTCATTCAGAAAAGATCTCTCTCTCCTTTACAACTCGAATGACTATTTATAAGGAAATACATAGTGGATGACAGCTAATCTGTCCTTTATTTTCGGATATGGTTCGTGATATTCTCGTAACCTTATAAATGTTAACTTCGCAAGCTCTCTAATTTTCGCAATACTATCGCATATTTCCCATGATATTTGCTGACGTTGTTTTCTGAAACTGTTCTGCGACGCTATTGTGCAATTTCATTGATAATTTCGCTGAGACACAATTGTTGCGAGAATCTGATCCTACATCTTGCCTCTTCTCAAATCTTCTCTGCAAAGTAGAGAATGATTTGAGAAATGTCGCAACTCCTTATCTTTTCATATTCCACATTTATCACACGTACTCTCTCTCTCTTCCACTTATTTCTTGACACGTCTTCTGTAACCGCTACTTTTCAACCGTTCACGTCTCTTCGTTTTAATGGTGTTTATTTCTTCGAGAAATAAATTTTCTTTATATACTCTTCTCCCTCCCTCTTTCCACTTTTCTTTTTACTTTCTCTTCTATTTTTATTCTCTCATCTCTGCAACTCTGTCATTCTTCTTCAAATTCTGCTGTTGTAATTTTTTCTTCCTTCAATTCTTTTATTTTCCATACATTCCCATACCCTTTATTCAATCATGGCTCCAAGTGGTCATAGATATGAGAAGAATCTTCAAGATGTCCAAAAAGATCTTGCTAATAAAGGTCTTACACTCTCCCCCATTCCTGATGTGAATGCCAAATCAATTCTTTCTGTCAAGCTTTTCTCCAATCAAAATTGTGATGATCAATCAATCATAATTTCGCTAGGTCAAATTCTCGCAGGTCTCCCTCTTTATAACCCACACATTCCTTTATTTTATGAAATTCTCGCTCATCCGGGATTTTCGCGAGCCATTTTCCAACTAAGTGGGGATTGCATCCATCTAATGCTAGAGTTCGCTAATCGTGGTGCTGGTAGAGGATATCTTTACTCCAGTGAACTTAGGGATCCAAAATTCGAAAACCTAGAAATTGTTGCTGAGAAATATACAGTGGCGAATTTCTTTGAAAATTACGAACTTATCTCCATGAAGAAAGAGAATACTCGATGGGGTATTCGATTAAGAAGAAAAGATAACATTGATGAATCCAAAATTCTTATGCAAGATATTGGCTGGCATTCTGGTAAAAACACAACTCCTCGCCAATCCAAAGATGACAAATGGTGCGTGTTTCCTTTAATGCTAAAGGGTCCTTACATTGCTGGATCAAACGTTCTTCCTGCGAATCTCGCAGCATATCAACCTTGGGTTTTCTCCTGGACCGAAAAGGAGAAGGAGGTATAATTCTCCCCTTTAACTCATTTTATACTTCTTTATTGATTTTTACTATCATGTTCGCTAACTCTTGCGATATTCCGCAGATCCAAAAACTAAAAGATAGTTATAACAGGACTGGGAAATCTAGTACTCTGTTAGCTCTTCGCTCATATACATATGAGGTAAGAAATTTTCTCTTATGACCTTAAATAGTACTGTTATTCCCATGCTCCCATTTCTTACTTCTATCTGTATGCGAAGATTATTGCTGAAGTAGAAGAATCTGCTGATGCTGCGAAGATTGGCGATAGAGGTAAAGGTGCTCTTCGCAGAGAAAAATCAACTGGTCCTCCTCCAAAGAAAAGAAAAGTGCGTTCTTCTACTCCTTCAAATGTTCTTCCTAACGAGAATTCTGAAAGTGACAAGGATGATGAGGATAATGATGATCTCGCTGGAACTGAAAATTCTCCACCCAAATCTTCTATGGCTAAGCTTTCTGGCCTCTTTTCTGATTCTCTACAAGGAATGGGAGATAACCAGTTCGCAAATACCTGCAAAGCTCTCGCTACCCTTTGTGATGTCCCTTTACTAGATGGTGATAGCTCTCTTCGCGGAGTTTTTAGATCAGTGACTCCCGACTTCTTGCATTCTCTCAATAGTTTGGTATACTTTCATATTTTTACTTCTTCATTGTTATAACTCAAAATCTCTTTCTATATTAATATTTTTTATTTGTTTTCGCAGGCTGGAAAAGCTTCTTTTGCGGTTACCTCAGATCTAGAAAGAAGACGCGAAATTCTTGAAAAGATGAATCTTCAATTTCGCAAAAGGAATGAAGAATTGGAAGTTGAAGTTAAAGGTCTTCGCGAGAAGAATAGAAAATTAGAAATTGATTCTTCCTCTTATAAGAACAAAATTTCTAGTCTTCAAGAAGCTAATAATCATCTTTACGGTATATTACTTTTGTCTTTTCTCTTTATTCATTCATCTTGTTGTTTTATCTTATTTAAATGATCTTTTTTGCAGACATTTATGGTATTTCTGATGAAGCTACCCTTCTTCGTTCATTTCTTAATTCCTTGGATAATGACACCCTTCTTGAACGTCATAACAATTCTTTAAATAGATTTTCTAATGATAGAATTTCATCTCTTTCTCTAAATGAACTTAGATCACAATTTCGCCTCCTAGAAATTGATCATAGATCCAGTTTAGGCTTAGCTAACAGATTTAAACGTCTCCTTATTGATTCCAAAGAGAAAACCAATGAGTTGAGAACCAAGATTAGCGGTCTCAAAGATGATAAAGATCGTATTTCTTATCAAGGTGCCAAGGCTCTGGCGAAATTCCAAGAGGCTCTCCTTGATGTTCAACTTGAGCGAGATGAAGCTAACCGCAAGAATATTGAACTCTGCGAAAGGTAAAATCAAATTCGTTCTCGTCTTCTCATAAGTAGTGAGGAAGAATTTGTCTGGGCTGCGAAAATTTTAGATGACGCTAGAAAAGATTTAGGCGTAAATGTTAGTCTCCAAGTTGAACATACAACCTTGATTAGAGACATGATTTATGATAGAGAAGGTTTCTAATTGATCTTCTTTATTAATCTTTTGCTTCTTATAGATTTTCATCAAATTAATAATTGGTTGTCTTTTATTCGCAGATTCTGAAAATAGATATCGTGAAAAGATTGAAGAACTTGAAGCTGAAAAGGAGGAACTCACAAAGAATCTTTCTTCTCGCAACAACAAGTATTCTAGATTGAAGAATCAAATCAAAATCACCATTGAAAATTTTAAGAATGATGCTACGCATTTTCGCAATCAAACCATCCAGATGGTTTGTGATGATCATAATATCCCACATTCTGATTACCCTTGTCTTTTAGAGGAAATCCCACAGAATACTCCCAATTTGATTATCTCTGATAGTGAAGCTGACGATGAAGAATCTGATAGTGATGGAAGTTCTGATGGTGATGAGGATTCTGACGCAGATGAAGAAGGAAATAAGTCTGATGAAGATAATGAAGGATTAACCAAGAAATAGTCTTTATTTCTTCTTTGATTCTTTGTAGCACTTGTAAATTAAAACAATTCTTCTTTGCAATACAGTTAATCAATATAATCATTAATTCTTGAATTTTGAGTAAATCTCTCATATGGAGACAAATAGCAATATCTAATTTTATACATTCCCATACTTGCCTCTGTTATTTGAATCCAACAATGTAAGGAACCTTTAGCATTAAAGGAAACACGCACTATTTGTCATCTTTGGATTGGCGAGGAGTTGTGTTTTTACCAGAATGCGAGTCAATATCTTGCATAAGAATTTTGGATTCATCAATGTTATCTTTTCTTCTTAATCGAATACCCCAGCGAGTATTCTCTTTCTTCATGGAGATAAGTTCGTAATTTTCAAAGAAATTCGCCACTGTATACTTTTCAGCAACTATTTCTAGGTCTGCAAATTTTGGATCCCTAAGTTCACTGGAGTAAAGAGATCCTCTACCAGCACCATGATTAGCGAACTCTAGCATTAGACGGATGCAATCCCCACTTAGTTGGAAAACGGCTCGCGAAAATCCCGGATGAGCGAGAATTTCATAAAATAAAGGAATGTCTGGGTTATAAAGAGGAAGAGGGAGACCTGCGAGAATTTGACCTGAAATTATGATTGATTGATCATCACAATTTTGATTAGAGAAAAGCTTGACAGAAAGAATTGATTTGGCATTCACATCAGGAATGGGGGAGAGTGTAAGACCTTTATTAGCAAGATATTTTTGGACATATTGAAGATTCTTCTCATATCTATGACCACTTGGAGCCATGATTGAATAAAGGGTATGGGAATGTATGGAAAGTAAAATAATTGAAGGAAGAAAAAATTACAACAACAGAATTTGAAGAAGAATGACAGTGTTGCAGAGATGAGAGAATAAAAATAGAAGAGAAAGTAAAAAGAAAAGTGGAAAGAGGGAGGGAGAAGAGTATATAAAGAAAATTTACTTCTCGAATAAATAAACACCATTAAGACAAAGAGACGTGAGCGGTTGAAAAGTAGCGGTTACAGAAGACGTGTCAAGAAATAAGTGGAAGAGAGAAAGTACGTGTGATAAATGTGGAATATGAAAAGATAAGGAGTTACAACATTTCTCAAATCATTATCTACTTTGCAGAGAAGATATGAGAAGAGGCAAGATGTAGGATCAGAATCTCGCAACAGTTATGTCTCAGCGAAGTTAACAATGGTATTGCACAAAAGCGTCGCAGAACAATTTCAGAAACAACATCAGCAAGGATCATGAGAAAGATGTGATAGTCTCGCGAAAATTATAAAGCTTGCGAAAAGGTTGCGAGAATGTCGTAAACCATATCCGAAAATAAAGGACAGATTAGCTGTCATCCACTATGTATTTCCCTTATAAATAGTCATTCGAGTTGTAAAGGAAGGGGAGTTCTTTTTTGAGTGAGAGATAAGTAAATAGGAGAGAGAAAGTTGAAAGCAGAGATCATTCTTGATTTCTTTATTTTCCTTGTAAGAATATTCAGAAATTAATCAATAAAATTTAGAGTGTAAACCTAAAAATAGGCTGATCAACGATAAAATCAAACGAGGGGTGTATTGTAGGATTTCCTGCAACTACAGAAGCCATGAAAACATATGAGAAGGAATAAGATTAGAAGATTAAAAGTGGCATACCCTACTTATTGACACAGTCTTCCACAGTTTAAGGATAAACAAAATTGTTAGCATGATATTTAACAAACAACGATGCATACTTGAGCCACAAGATGCAGATCCTCAATCCTCTCAAGCTAAGAATGAGGATGCAAGCTTCTCCAAGCTAAACCAGAGACAAAGTGAGCCAGATGCTCCCCTTGCTTGTCAAGGCTTGTTGCAAAAACAAGTTTCCTCCTTCTTCTGATTCTGGAAGCATTGGTTTGGCACGACCTTTGATTATCCAGATTCAACATATGCATGTTCTCTTGTAGTTTAGAAATTATCTTGTTCCTTTGCTTGAATCTCCAACACGTGTTTTGAACATGATTTGCATCTCCACAAAACGAACAATCCGACGATCCTTTGTCTTGTTGAATTGCCTTGTGTTTATTACAACTGTCATCCTTTGTTTTCCCATGACACTTAGGAGCATAGTTGACGATACCTGCATTCTTGCTCTTAAATCCTACACCATTGGTGTTTCCAAAGGATTTCTGACCATATAACATTCCTGAGATTTTATCAGAACTTCCAGATAATCGTTGAAGATCATCTTTGAGAGTATTAATCTCTTTTTACTTTAGAAAAATGGTCCTGGTGAGTTGATCATTAAGACAATCTATCTCAAGATCTTTCACTTGGATTAATGATTCCAGTTTCTTCAATAAAGCTTTTAATTGTAGATTTTCTTGAAGGACCTCTTTGTTCAAGAAATCGAAAATCTCTGTGTCAGACTCAATTTCTGAATCAGATTTTGAGTGTATGGAGGTTTCTTCTGCGAAAGCTTTAACTTCACATTCAACAGACGTATTCAAGACGTCGACACAAGGATATTTATCTTCCATAGAATCTTTAAAAGCAATAGGTGACAGTGGATGTTTATCACATCTAACTCTCCTCTTTATGAAATCCTTGATCCTTTCTGTTAACAACGGTTTATTGAACTGATAACCAGGTGAACAACACTCATCATCCCAAGATAAGTTAGAGGATTTACTTGTCTCGGAAACAGCGTTGAAAGCAAAGGTTTGAACAGAATTTGGATCATGAATTGTTACCTGTCCACAGGAGGTATTCAAGGAAGGAGTGTTGAGGTTGTTTCCTTCATTGATGGCTTGTTTCTTAGAAACGTATCTCTTGTCTTCAAATACACTTTCTAAGATATCCCATGCTTCTTTAGACTTAGTGCAAGTAGCAACATAGTACTGAAGATCTGGGGTAACAGCCTATCTGATAGCATTTAATCCAAAGAAGTTTTGCATTGCAGCAAGAGATTCTTCAGGACTATACCTACCAACATCCTTTGGTATAGATACATCGTCTTTTGTATTAACCGGAGGATTATAGCCATTAACAATACGTACCCAGGTTTGAAAATCACATGCTTGAAGATAAGCACACATTGCAACTTTCCATGCTGAGTAGTTTGAGCCATCAAAGACTGGTGGTACGTTAATAGAAATAACACCTTTTTCCATAGAGTCAGATCGCTACAAATACAGACTGATGAGGTCTTTAACGTGTTTGCCTGCTCTGATACCAATTGAAAAAGAGGGGTTCTAACAACACCACCCAATATTTCGCTTATCAATCTGTATGGACTAACTCCGAAATACTTTGCTAGAGAATCAACTAGACAGTCAGACTCAATCTAGATAAAAGTATCTCAAGGAGTTAATATCTCTCTCTTGATTTGATTTCTACTCAAGCTAAAATCAATAGCGAGTCTTTATCAAATACAAGGAATAACTTGGACGGTACCAAAGACCAATATCCAAGGATCAATCAATATCAATCAACAACCAAAGGTTGGATTTCCAATTGATGATCACGAACACACAACCTGTATTATTTCTATTATATAAAATATGATATGCGGAAAAGAAATAACACAGATACCAGAAGTTTTGTTAACGAGGAAACCGCAAATGCAGAAAAACCCCGGGACCTAGTCTATATTGAATACACACTGTATTAAGCCGCTACAAACACTAGCCTACTACAAACTAACTTCGGACTGATCTATAGTTGAACCCCTACCAATCTCCCACTGATAAAAGGTACAGTTGTACTCCTACGCCTCTGATCCCAGCAGGACATTGCGTACTTGATTCCCTAAGCTGATCTCACCCACAACTAAGAGTTGCTGCAACCCAAAATCACAGACTTGATAATAATCTAAACTCTCATTTCAATCATTGAAACATTCTCAGAGGGCGATATTCAGTCGTGAAGAACAACAAACCTTTCTCGTCAGATCAATTTCCAACGTGATTGAAACTTTCATGACTTTCGTCACTAGGTGAAGATAACCTGATCCAAGCGAAACGCTTTACCAACACATGATCTCGAGTAAAAGATAAGCAATGAATACTCAGCTCGAAATATCAAGTGTATATGATCTAGTCTATATAGCATACGACTTTTGTCTCACAAGAAGTAGGAGAAGAATAGATAGACTTTCGAGTGATAGATAAGTTCAAGTCTTCACATACCTTTTTGTTGATGAAGTTCCACGGTTCCTTGGTGTAGATCTTCGTCGTTGTCGTTGAATCACCATGAAGTCCTTGAGCTCAACTACACTTTTCTTATCTTAGTCCGAGACTTAGCTAAAAGGCTAGAAATCAAGACTTTATAGTTTTGATCACTAACATTGACAAACATGCTTGATATAGTAACGCATGCGAGGTTGACCGAGCTATACTCTAACATTTTTGTATTATTATTTTTTTGAGTTTTTATTTATTTCAAATAACTAGTAGGGATCCTTGTCACCAGCTGGGTACCAATACCCTTCTGAATGACGATGCCTAATCTATGAAAAAAGAAATTACATTTCTTTGTACTAACATCAGACCTAGACAAATGATTATGCAGTCTATTCAAAAGATCCACAAAATCCTCCCCAAGTTCCCCAAAAGTCGTGAAATCTAGAGTACCAAACCCAAAACCATGAGCCAAACACTGATCAAAATATTTTTTATATTTACGCAAAATAGCATTACTCAAAGATAAACATGTCTGAAAGGCGCGAACCCCACTTCCAGTAAAAGGCGGCACCCCGGTCTTATCTAAACAGACGTCACGACCATTTTCCCAGTTGTACACTAAAATATCCGTAGGTTTCGGGGCCCACCATCATTAGAAAAGAAGCCCAAAGCAACCTCCTTCCCAGCCGGCACACCTGCAGGATATCACATTTCAGCAATAGTGTCTCTGACAAGATCGTGCCTAAATTTGAGACTCAACTCATGAGTACAATGTAAAGCATGATCCTCGAAACAATCCATATCCCGATCACAAAAGATACAATGACTATCCGCGGAAAATAGAGGGATCCCGAAACGATAACAAAGAACCGCACTAAATTGGCGCGCCTCAAGCCTCTGGTTAAGCCCCTCAATAGGTAAGGCTTTGAGAAAATCGGAGGCATGACGGGACTTATTACATTGCCAAAGGGCACGGTCACGAGCAGACATGGAAAACTTTGTTGTTGCAGAAAGATAGTTGAAGCTGCAGCCGAATCTGGTGATGATTGAAGAGAATATTTGTTGTTGCTGGTAATGAATATGCAACATGAAGAATCCAAATCAGATATTACTAATCCACATCAGATCTGTTTTCCTACGCTCCACTCGAGGTTAGAATTCATCACTTCTTTCCAGATCAATTCGTATCCATCCATCACAATGTCATTTTTAGGGTTTTAATTGACGATTCATTTTTTTGGTTCAAATTATGAGATGAAAATGATTCGAAACTATGATATGGTAAGGGTAACTGACCAAGGAATATTTTTTTTGCATGATCCATCCGATGACGTTAGATAGGTGCTTTCTTCACAGATTTTGTATTGTTTAGTGTTCGATTGGGAGTTGAATTGTTGGGTTCTTATCCATTTCGTAATTGTAGCTAGAAAAGAGATAGAAAACAAGAAATACAAGCCGCGGAAAGGAGAACATCCATACCATCACACTACTGCTTGCAATTCCAACATAAAGGAGCAAAAATCCTCTCCAGAACCAGCAACTCGTTCTTCTCTTTCCCTCTCCAATTCACATCCATCACCCTACATTCTACCTGTAATTCTAGGTACGGAGTTCATGGGTTCCCTACTCCATGAGTCTATTCTATTTAACTTAGCATTTCTTCTGGCATCTCTTTCATGACAACCTCAAAATACTTAACTGCCAAAAACTTCATGAAATGAGGGGCATTAAGATCGAAGTTGACATCAGGCCATAGACCGCTGAAGACCAAGATCAGGACCCAGAAGAGACAAATAAATATTAAAATTAATGTAACAAAAAGATAACAAATGAGAAAAAATCAAAAGTCTCAATCAACGAAATGTTAAAAAATTTCTAAAATGATTAACAGAAAGATAAATAACCGGGAATACCAAATTGAGCCTAATAAGATTCCGATCCAAATCTATATACCCATCGGATATGTAAGTTGCTAACAGGTCGAATTTTAAAATCGAAAAACAACTTAAGTCAACTGAGCCTGGGGTGAGCGGTTTTAACACGATTTAAAGGAACGATATTTGTATAAAAACTGGAATTATTTAGCTTAACTCTAGTAGGAAATGACCAAATATTATAGAGGGAATGTTAACTATACATAAAACAAAACAATCCCCGCTACAAGATTCACTTGATTGGTAATTCTCCGTAAACGATCTAGCTATTTATGAAGCAAGATGATTTTGTAGATGTGAGGGTGTAAATTGAGTTGTAGCATACAAAGTCTCAAATCCTCAATAGATTAGGGAGCACCACATAGTGAGGAGATGACGCATAAAGACGACAGATTATATGATACACTCCTTAGCTAGTTCTTGATTTGGGTTTTCTTTCTCTTGTATTTTTTTCCTGCTTGGTGGCTCTCTACGTGGCAGACTTGTAAATTTCCTTCCTTCTTTCATAATTTTATTTATCAAGCAAAAAGTGTTAAAAACACTCTTTAAGAGACTGGCGAGATTGGGGTATACCCAGATTAATAGGAGTATAACCAAAAAGACAAAATAGGATCATTTAGAAATAAAATCCAAAGCTCCTTATCCGTAGATTTTTTAAAATGATTAAATTATCCTTATTTAATTAGTACTAATCAACCTTTTTAGTTTAATTAATTTAATTTTAAAGTTATGAAATCTTTTGGTTAGATAGAAACTTTTGGATCTTGTTGGAAAAATTTTGAGAAAAGAATTGTTTTGAGAATTTTTCTTTTATAAGGGAAATAAAACCACACTAGCCACACACCTCTAATAAAGAGATTGTACAATTGTTTAATGGTTTCATCCACCAATTACATAAGAAATCAACACTTTCAGAAATCATAATGTGAAAAGTCGGCATCCTCGACTAAAAAAAAGCATGCCGACTAAGTACTTTCAAAGCTCAGTCCATGAACAGTCGGCATGCTCCACCGAAAAAAACATGCCGACCAAACTTTATTTTTTCGGATTTATGGTCGTCATGATCGAAAATTCAGCATACTCACGACTGTTTATTAGTCATGTTATTTTTACAAAATCATGACGACCAACAAAAAAGTTGGACACAGGAAAACTTGTTTTCTGGGAGTTATTAATCGTCATGGTTAAGATTTTCAAACCTTAACGACTATTCATACTGCAACACTAGTCGTCAAGGTTTAAGGATGAAGACCATGACGACCTTGTGAATGTTACTTTCAGAAATAGAAATTTTTGAAAAGTTGTCACGCTATTCATCCCATAACCTTGACGACTGAAAATAAATATGAAAAATCGTCATGATCGACGAAGAGAAACCATGACGATCGTATAACTGCAATTTAGTTATTTCAATTTTTTCGACCTAATATGTCATTCAAACAAAAATACAAAATACTCAATAGAGTTTTTCACTAGTCGTCACGCATTTCCAACCTTAACAACTATTCATACTACATCACTAGTCTTCAAGGTTTATGGATGAAGAGTCGAAGACCATGACGAACCTGTGAATGTTACTTTCAGAAGAACTCTTTGAAAAGTCGTCACGCTATTCATCCTACAACCTTGATGACTGAAAATAAATATGAAAAGTCATCATGATCGACGAAGAGATACCATAAAGACCGTATAACTGCAATTCAACTATTTCAGTTTTTTCGACCTAATATGCCATTCAAACAACAATACAAAGCACTCAATAGAGTTTTTTTTTTCTTTCTCTCTCGTCTCCTTTCATCTTCACTCTTAAAAAAAACATAGACTTCATTTCCACTTACTCAGATTGTTTTTCCTTTTTGGACCACATCTGAGCAAGTTTTTTTTTATTAAGTTTTAATTGGATAAAATTAGTTTCTCTTTTGTTTGTCTTTTGACATATTTATTCGCTATTTGGAGCGACTTTTCTACGCTATTTTGGGCGAGTTTCTCTTTGCATTAAGGGCGATTTATTCAAACCTTGATCGTTGGTTCGTGACTTGCTATTCTCGATTCAAGAACATCGACTATTCAACCAGTATTGCTTTAAATCCATATTCAATCCAAGAGATTTAGAGCATTCGGGATCATTTGGTTCTACAAAATTTTGAGCAAATTACTCCTTTCTTCTAGGAGCATCTCTTATTGAATAAGAAGAAGAAGAAAATCATATTAAATGGTCAGAATCGATTCCGGATTATACCATCATCATTCCCTACTACATATACAAAAATTGAATATATCTTTGCAGTTTATGGCTCTTTTTCTTCGCGATTTACTCGTAATTGATATCTTCATTTCTATTAGGGTTTTGATTATCTTGTACTTTGATGTTTTTTGTTATTCTTGTAAGTGATCATGTAATCACGTTTTGATTTGAATAAATTGAAATTAGTTGATTGACCAAAATAAAAAATATTTAAAAATTAATTGACGATAAATTTTTTTAATCGATTAATTTTTTTCTTAACCTGTAAACGATGAAATATAAAGAAGGAGAAAGGAATTGATCATTAGTTAATGATGAAGGAAAAAGATAAGAATAAGGTTTAGCTCTAAAACCCAAAAATAAATAATATTAATATTTATTACGAAAAGGGTAATTAGGTAACTTTTTACGAATGAAACATCCCTTACTCGTTATTATGGTTGGGAACAAAATGGGTATACCCCAATTAATTTGGGTATACCAATCTGGCCAGTTTTATGAGTTGTCGTATAACTGCCATTTTTAACAGAAGAGATATTATTATTTTATGGCATTGGCATGACATGATGGGTGACATCTGCATTTTGGAGATGGAGAGAAATTGCCTCCAACTATTAAAAAAACATATGTTAGTATCTTTGACAAAACTAGAGGCAGGCAAGGAAATATGGTGGTGGTATAGGTAAAAGAAAACACAGCAGTAGAGAATCTTTTCAGATTCATCCTCCTTATTCACTGAATCAGTACTTCAGTAGTAGTATCTGAGAGTGAGATTCACTTTTCTGACTTTCTTCACTTCTTGTCTTTCCAGCTATGACTTTCCTTAGCTTTATTATGTGGCCACACAGACTGGTGATGGCCGGCGGGGTTGGCCTATCGTGGGCGGAACCAGGTAAAGAATTTGACTTAAGAAAAACGATGAATATATCACGTTTAAAGATATTTGTTGGGAATATCTTTAAACGCATTACCATTAAGCAGGCTTATTGTTTTCAAAACACATTACCATTAAGCAGGCTTGTTGTGCGAACTCTATGGGATTCAGTTGGAACTTGGGTCTCACTCATAGAAGATTCTCTGATGTTGAAATCTCTGAGCTAGCAATATTGTCCTCCAAACTAGACTCGATTGTTTTCTATCCCGAAGAAGACGATGCCTTGGTTTGGGTTGATGACAAATCTGGAGTTTTTACCGTTAGATCTGCTTATCACAAGTCCATTGTTGATGTTCAGCCACAAGATTTTCCTTACAAGAAGATTTGGTCTCGAGATTGGCCCCATAAAATTGGCCTTTTCTTATGGCAGTGTACTCTAAATAGGCTCCCTACTTTAGATAATCTACACTCAAGAAGGTCAGCGATGGTCACTTCTAGCGGTAATCCTATATAACTCTTGTTTCCTATGCAATGTTTCTCCTGAAACCAATGCTCACTTATTCTTGGATTGATGTTTTTCTAAACAACTCTGGAGGTATTTATGTATGGAAGCTAACAAGACTCTCAACTTATCGCTGTCTACTACGGATCTCATCAAGACATGGTCAACTTCTTATTTATCTGCTCGTGGTAAGGAAGTATGGAAGTGTCTACCTGCTGCAATTTTTTGGGTCATTTAGAATGAGCGTAATGCTCGCATCTTCGAAAAAAAGAAGAAAAGTGGAGAATCTGATTAATGAGGTTAAATTTAAAGTCTACAACTGGGCTAAATACTCTACTTGTATGTCTGGTGTTGTGGCTGGTGATGTTATTACCAGATGGAGGGAGGTATTTTTTGATCCCCAGTAATTTGGTTGGATTTTTATATTTGGTTTAGTTGTTAGTCTGTTTCCTTTGTTCTTGTGGTTAATTTTGATACACGCCTGCTGTTGATGGTGGTTTTTAGCTTAGGGTTAAAATCGTAAAACTGTACATCTGACATGACGTCACTATGACCATTAGCACATTTATTGAATCAATCAGCATGCCTACGTAATAATTACCGAGGTACCCTTTTTTACATGGGCCATGTTCCACGACAGAATCCTTAACAATGACTGACATCATCTACGCCAAAACGCGCCAAAGCATACCATGCCACAGGTGCCAGTGGCATGCCAACCACCTTGCCGCGCCATACCATGTCGTCCTTCCCTATGCGGCTACCAAAAAGAAGGCGTGCGATGGTCAACGACCACCCTTCAATCCTAGATGCAAATCCTAGCCGTCCAAGGTCTCCAAACAACGCATAGTAACCTTTGACCGAAACCCTAGTTTTGGCCACGCCAAACTGCGTCAAGGCATGCCATGCCACATGTCCCAATGGCATCCCAACCACCTTGCTGAGACATACCATGCCGGCCTTCCCTATGCGTCTACCAAAACGAAGGCGTGCGACGATCAATGGCCGCCCTTCAATCCTAGATGCAAATCCTAGCCGTCCAAGATCGCCAAACAACGCATGGTAACCTTTGTCCCAAAACCCTAGTTTTGGCCACGCCAAACCGCTCCAAGGCATTGCCATGACACATGTACCAATGGCATGCCAACCACCTTGCCGCGCCATATCATGCCGCCATTCCCTATGCGACTACCAAAACGAAGGCGTGCGACGATCAACTGCCACCCTTCAATCCTAGATGCAAATCCTAGCCGTCCAAGGTCGCCAAACAATGCATGGTAACCTTTGGACCAAAACCCTAGTTTTGGCCACGCCAAACCGCGTCAAGGCATGCCATGCCACATGTGCCAATGGCATGCCAACCACCTTGCCGCGCATACCATACCGGCCTTCCCTATGCGTCTACCAAAATGAAGGCGTGCGACGATCAACGGCCACCCTTCAATCCTAGATGCAAATCCTAGCCGTCAAAGGTCGCCAAACAACGCATGGTAACCTTTGGATCAAAACCCTAGTTTTGGCCACGCCACACCGCGCCAAGGCATGCCATGCCACATGTGCCAATGGCATGCCAACCACCTTTCCGCGCCATATCATATAGGCCTTCCCTATGCGGCTACCAAAACGAAGGCATGCAACAATCAACTGCCACTCTTTCATCTAAGGTGCAGATCTTAGCCATCCAAGGTTACCAGCTAACGCATGGCAACCTTTGGCCTTAGTTTGGTCGCGCCTAAAAAAAGCCAAAACCTTAACTTTTGGTCGCGCCTAAACTAGGCCATACTGATGATGCTTTCATGTCACTGGCCACCAAACGAAGGGTTGCAATAATCAATGGCTACTTTTCCTCTTAAGATGCAAAATCTCGACCGTCGAAGGTCACCACCGAGCCGGCAAGTCTCCCAAGCTCAACTTGCCAGACAACAACAACGTGCTACATGTTTTCCATTGAAACACTCGAGACATCAACGCATGTCACAAACTGGGGGATGCTCATTGGGTATTGATTTGGCGGTTTACAGCGTGCGACGTACACTACGCCCGTTATAAGAAAGTGTCATAAGGATGAGGCGGTTAGTAAATACAGGGAATAATGGCGAAACGCTTTCTTTAATGGAACATCAGTTCCATGCGTTACCGGTTACCACCTCCTCCCATTCACTCACCCGTTTCCAATTTCTTAATGAGACCAGAGTACGTTTCACTTCGACTTGTATAAATAGGCATTACCTATTTCCACCGAACAACAAGTTCAGGTCAGGAGCATACAACACTCAGAAAACATAGCTAGCTTTCCATCTGTTAGCTTCCCACTTTCTGATACAAGTCGTAGAAAACAACTACTCTTCCAGAATCAATTATTCTGGTCTCAACACTTTCTTCGCTTCCCTCCCCAAAACCAACCCTTCTCCTTCACTTTTTGACCGAAGCAAGTCTGGAATGACCATTTCTTGGTTTAGGCCGGATTTGTACAGATTGATCTCTCGAATATAAATAGTCCCTTGCAGTACATTGTTTAGGGTTTAAATTCAATTCTCACCCACACACCCGAAATTACCAAAATCAGCAGAAACCGTTTTCACCCTCAAACAATTGGCGACCACAGTGGGAGATTGATCTTTCGGTCACGACGTCAGTTTTCAATCCTCGATCTCATACCTCGACCCAGACGTCAAGACAGTAGAATCAAATGATCCGCTCAGGAATCGACGACTCAACTACCAGGCGGCTCGATTACCAGTCGTAACACGGCAAGGGACGACTGGGGACTTCCGAGGGGTTAGAAGCAAACTATCCGACCAGGGATCAGCGGCACGACAAGGAATGACTGGGGACTTTCCATAGTCACGGTGATGTTTCCCACAGAACTCGGTCTTACATCCGGGAGATTCCTTTTTCACCAGAAGATCCGAAAAACCGAGTAAGTCTTGATAGACAAAATACATGGTGTACTACCTCAAGTCTTCACAGGGGAAATAAAAACCAATAGCCATATTTTCTCTTGATTCATGCTTTCTTCTATCGCACAACATTCACAATTCCATGACTCTCCTGGGGTACTCATGACACTTATGTTCATAACCAAAACATCTTTATTCTAAAATGATTCATTCTAAATAATAATTCAAAACCCTCAATGTAACATTTGTCTACCAACCCTCAAAACCATAAACTAGGCATTTCATTTGCCTTTCAAAAAAAAAAAAAACTAAAATAAGAAGTTCAGAAGACAAAAATGCGTTCAAGGAAAGTTTTTCAACAATGATTTGCTCTTCTTGGCGAAAGCCTCCTTCGTGCTTTGGAGAGCCGCCCTCTTCAACTTCCTAGACAACTTTTCGACTTCCTATTCCTGCTTCTTCACCATATCTACAGAAGGAGTTTCGACTATTTCGGCCAGCAACTTTTCAACCTCAGAGAGACCTTCAACGAACCAAGGAACATTGAACTCGAAGTTTACACACACGTCACGATGGAACCTCCAGCTCGAAACTACATCCTCAGAAACAGTATAACCCGTCACGTTCCACATGTCGTCAATCGAAGACAAAGCTTCCTCCACATGCTTAACCACGCAAATCGACTAGTAATTTTCTTGGTCGTGGCGATATGTCCGTAGCTTTCCCATATCTTAGTGTATAGCGTCGCATGTTTGGCTGGAACGCTAAATCCACGATCAACACATGATCCAGATGAGGAACCATGTATGGAGGACTGAAAGTGGCGCTCGCGACTGCATCAGCGACATGCAAGGGATTCCTAACGATAATTTCACCTGCGTCCACTGGGGCACTCTCCATTGTCTGAGTCACAAAGACGTTTTCATCTCGATCAACATCCATTTCAAGGTCACCCGGTGCGGCTGCCACAGTTGGAGAAAAGGTCGTATCTCCGCCAGTCTCCATCTCAGGGCCATCTTCAGAAACGGCTTCCCCCTATGATATCACGGATTAAATATTTTCTAAAGAGAAAGGGAGAGACGAAAGAAGAAAAAAACATGCGGGAGACTCACTGATTCGCTTTCAGACCGACTAGAGGGATTCAACACTGCTATCGGAAGAACTACTCTCGCCATCACTGGACTCTGAACTTTCATCCTTCTCGAGTTCCCCATCACCATGGATAGGCTCAACACCTCCACCCTTCATCTATAGAAGCGATGTTTTCTGACTACTTGCAAGTTTGGTAAAGGCGTTCATGCTGGTGAGACCCTAGGAAAGATACAAATACGGATACTCAGAAAAGAAACAAGGATATACACGATCCAACTAAAGTCAAGAGGAAAATCATACGTACCCGCATATTGGACGAACTGAAAGTCGGTAGGGCTGTCGAAACTGACTGGGAACCATATGCACAGCTTTTAGATCTACGCTCCTTCACTTGGGGACTATCTGCATTCGGGCTAACGAATTTTCGCTTGGGCGAAGAAGGATCCCTCAGCAGTGGATGCTCCGCTAAAACCGCAGGAGAAGGCTTACCACGACGGTTTTCTACCACATCATTCACGAATCCATGGAAAACGAGAAACTCATCCCGCCAAAATATGTAATATTTGGAGGTTGTTGATGGATTTCATTCCGCAAGCAGGAAAGGGAGATTTTTACCCGACACAAGAACAGTAGCATCGAGAACAGTTGACAACGAGACTTCTGGAACAACCGGCTGATGAACAAGTGGGACCCCTTGGTAAAAACCCATATGTCCTCCCTATCGATATTGTAAGAGACTTCTTTGCAAGATCCTCGAAAGAAAGACGACACATGACCGGGCGTGCACCTTCGCATGAACACCATCTCTCCAACACTCATATCCTATTTATCAGAAGATAAAGACATGCTCGGAGCAGGAGAAAAGGTACTGATATGAGTTATGGACGCATGCACCGGAGCCCATGGACGAAAATTGACCGTGTGCGAGTTGTCAAGGAATCCAACCAGGTTCGAACCAATCTTTGGGCGCCTATTCGAAAATCGGAGTATTCTAAAGCCACCCCAAGACTCGGGAAGTACGGCAACAGTTTTGGAGCATACCTTTCGAAGTGCTCCCACAGCCACACTTGGAGAAATGCGGCATGAATATACGAATCCGCTTTCATGTAACCATTTGAAGCGCACATATCCGCGACCAGCTGATCCAAGTGTGTGTACAGAGAACCAAGAAACAAGCCGCCAATAGGGAGAACGACACCTTTTGCCAATTTTATGGCAAACTTGATAAGTTCCTGTCTTATCTCCTTCTTACCCGAGCCGTCATCGAAAACATCTCTGGATAACTAAAGAGCCAAGAACGCCGCGACATGAAGCGTACTATTCTTCTGATTCGGCTCCAACTTATCGGGAAACCACTGAGACACCCACCAGCCATAGAAGCACCTCGTCTTGTTTTCTTACCGAAGGAATCCTTTTGATTTCGCAACCAGAGCGGCGCGCATTTCTTCTTCATCTGTAGACAATTTGACATCGAGGTTTCATATTACGGGAAGGTTCAACAACACGACCACGCTCTCTAATGAGATAGTCATTTCACCCCACCTGCATATGGCCGTGTGAGTGTCTGGACACCATCTAGAAATAAAAGCAACCAATCCTGGAATATCTTTCCTAATTTTAAGCATTGCGGAACCCGCGACAGCATCAATGATCTGCACCTTGGTCAAACTGGCGTTTGCACATTCCTGGCTCATCATGAATCGCATCCATTTCTCAAAGGGACGCAACAGACTCACTGAGATTTTAAAGTCAATAGGAGAAGCATGATACTCTTTCCTCTGAAGACAAAACCTTATTACACCTCCTGACCGAACCGACTGGGCCTCTCCTTCACTTTCCTGACCATTCAGAAGAATCGACACATACTTGAGATGATTTTTCCTAATCGTGGCGGATGTTGTAAAGAACTCATCATCTATGTTTGGCTTGGAATTTCCAACATCTTTCGGTACGGAAGAACTTTTCTCAAATGACATCTTAACGAAAATTCTCTCACGCTACTTCCACATTCGAAATAACTATAATGGAACAATACGAAGAGAAATTATTACGGAAAGTGCATAGAAATTATTTTATCAGACACGGGAGATTCATCCTGGACGCAAGCCAATTTGTTTCAAAGTCATAATGCGCATAGGCAAAGAAATGGGGACTGACAGTCCCTGCATCACCACCTCATGCCAAGGCCGTATCTTGCAGCAGGAAATTTGCGCCCGGCCGAGGAGGCGCGCCCCACCACGGGAACCATACGCACGGCCACACCAGGAAAAAAAGAGTAAACCCTAGAGGCTAGGTTTTCACGGTAAGGGAATGACAATTACCAGCTCATGCATGCCTACTTTGCACGGTAATTGAGGCGACCAACATCACTACGGCACCTAAATGTTACTACAAGTTCGTGCAAAGCATACCTACGGCTAGGATTCATACCAACGCAGAAGGACAATATTTATACAAGTTCATGAAAAGGTACGCCTACAGCTAGGGTTTGCACTAACAACACACACACAAAAAAAAGTTAAAGAGGAAGTGTTGGGAGACATACCTGGAATTCACTCGTCCGTTTTACTGTTACCACACGACCAAAATAAAAAAAAAGGTGTGAAATAAAAGGAAAGGCCGACCCTCCTTTTAGAGGAATGATACTTGGGAGTTTGAATAAGGAAATGACTTCCTATTTGAGTCAAGTAAGGAAAAGAGGCAACCGGGACCGCGAAGACAAATCACCATGCCAAGACCACCGCGCCATGCCTTGGCCACCACATGCCAAGCCGTCCGCGCATGCTTTGCCTCACCAAACCGCGCCTTGCCTTGGCCCCACCATGCCAAGCCATCCGCACCATGACTTGTCGCGCCAACACCAACAACTCACCAAGCCAGCGTCATGATATTCCCTAACCCAGCCGGGGTGATGCATAGTCAGACTAAGCCGACGATCTTCATCTCACCACTTCACGGTCTACACCACGAATAGAATCTACTCAAGGCCGCCAAACACGAGGATCATGGACTCTCCTTACCTCTCGAAAAAGGTTAGTCAGACCTTCCTGGCCATCTTTCCACGACTTGTCGTTTTGATTTTTGTCCTTTCCCGTCACCATCTTATGCTTACCTCGCAACAATGCTTCTGTTCCGAGCTAAGCAGGGGACTTAATGTTGATGGTGGTATTTAGCTTAGGGTTAAAATCGTAAAATTGTACATCTGACATGACGTCACTATGACCATTAGCACATTTATTGAATCAATCAGCATGCCTACGTAAGAATTACCGTGGTACCTTTTTTTTTACATGGGTCATGTTCCACGGCAGAACCCTTAACACTGACTGACATCATCTACGCCAAACCGCGCCAAGGCATGCCATTCCACATGTGCCAATGGCATGCCAACCACCTTGCCGCGCCATACCATGTCGACCTTCCCTATGCGGCTACCAAAACGAAGGCGTGCGACGATCAACGACCACCCTTCAATCTTAGATGCAAATCCTAGCCGTCCAAGGTCGCCAACCAACGCATGGTTACCTTTGTCCCAAAACCCTAGTTTTGGCCATGCCAAACCGCGCCAAGGCATGCCATGCCACATGTGCCAATGGCATGCCAACCACCTTGTCGCTCCATACCATGCTGACCTTCCCTATGCGGCTACCAAAACGAAGGCATGCGAAGATCAACGACCACCCTTCAATCCTAGATCCAAATCCTAGCCATCCAAGGTCGCCAAACAACGCATGGTAACCTTTGGCCCAAAACCCTAGTTTTAGCCACGCCAAACCGCGCCAAGGCATGCCATGCCACATGTGCCAATGGCATGCCAACCACCTTGCCACGCCATACCATACCGGCCTTCCCTATGCGGCTACCAAAACAAAGGCGTGCGACTATCAACGGACACCCTTCAATCCTAGATGCAAATCCTAGCCGTCCAAGGTCGCCAAACAACGCATGGTAACCTTTGTCCCAAAATCCTAGTTTTGGCCACGCCAAACCGCGCCAAGGCGTGCCATGCCACATGTGCCAGTTGCATGCCAACCACCTTACCGCGTCATATCATGCCGACCTTCCCTATGCGGCTACCAAAACGAAGGCGTGCGACGATCAACGACCACCCTTCAATCCTAGATGCAAATCCTAGCCGTCCAAGGTCGCCAAACAACGCATGGTAACCTTTGGCCCAAAACCCTAGTTTTGGCCACGCCAAACCGCGCCAAGGCATGCCATGCCACATTTTCCAATGGCATGCCAACCACCTTGTCGCGCCATACCATTCTGGCCTTCCCTATGCGGCTACCAAAACGAAGGCCTGTAACAATCAACGACCACTCTTTCATCTAAGGGGTGCAGATCTTAGCCGTCCAAGGTTACCATCTAACGCATGGCAACCTTTGGCCCTAGTTTGGTTGCGCCTAAACAAAGCCAAAACCCTAACTTTTGGCCGCGCCTACACTAGGCCATACTGATCATGCTTTCATGTCACTGGCTACCAAACGAAGGGTTGCAATAATCAACGGCTACCTTTCCTCTTAAGATGCAAAATCTCGACTGTCGAAGGTCACCACCAATCCGACAAGTCTCCCAAGCTCAACTTTCCAGACAACAACAACGTGCTACATGTTTTCCACGAAAACACTCGAGACATCAACGCATGTCACAAACTGGGGGATGCTCATTGGGTATTGGTTTGACGGTTTACAGCGTGCGACATACACTACGCCTGTTATAAGAAATTGTCATAAGGATGAGGCGATAAGTAAATAAAGGAGTAATGGCGAAACGCTTTCTTTAATGGAACATCAATTCCAGGCGTTACCGGTTACCACCTCCTCCCATTTACTCACCCGTTTCCCATTTCTTAATGAGACCAGAGTACGTTTCACTTCGACTTGTATAAATAGGCATTACCTATTTCCACCGAACAACAAGTTCAGGTCAGGAGCATACAACACTCAGAAAATATTTGCTAGATTTCCATCTGTTAGCTTCCCACTTTCTGATACAAGTCGTAGAAAACAACTACTCTTCCAGAATCAACTATTCTGGTCTCAACACTTTCTTCGCTTCTCCCCAAAACCAACCATTCTCCTTCACTTTGTGACCGAAACAAGTCTGGAACGGCCATTTCTTGGTTTAAGCCGGATTTGTACAGATTGATCTCTCGAATCTAAAGTACTCCCTTGCAGTACATTGTTTAGGGTTTAAATTCGTTTCTCACCTACACACCCGAAATTACCAAAATCAGCAGAAACCGTTTTCACCCTCAAACACCTGCATCTGTGTTTAGTTGTGGGTTAGGGGTTTTTTCTTGCTTGTGTTTCCTAGGGGTCTGTTTTATAAGTTTCTCGATTTGTAAGACTTTCTATTTCTAATAAATCTTTTCTTTACTGAGCAAAAAAAAAAGGTTTATTGAGAATATAGTTATAAATAGGGTTTTTGAGCCAATTTGTAAAATGGGGGCAATCTGCTCTACTTATTCTTGCTTGCCTCTATACACTAAACTCGGTCCCAAACTGAGTTTAGGACCAGGGATCTTTAAGTTTTAATGGTCCAAAAGGCTTACATATTTGGAGCTAAATAGCTATTTCTATTTGTCTTGAACGCTCAAAAAATAATTCCATGGTCATGGAGAACATGGAGAGCTAAGTAACAGTCTCATCGTCATGGGTGACTAGTTTAGAAATGCAACTTGGAGCATATGTCCAAAGAGTTGGGAGCCAGGTAGAGTGTATGTTTGTTACCGGCAGAAGACTTGAATTCTTGATGGTACTGCTCAAAAGCCTTCATAGTTATTTACTCTTTGTATCCGTGTCGAATTATGGATCTTAGAGAACAAACAGGAGGCTAAGAGGGCAGTACAATTTCTGGCTCACAGTATAAGTCCAGAAGAAGCTTTATTGTACATCTTGGACTAATAAGGTCAATAGTTGAATTACCAAACATGGAGTTGTTTTGAATGTGCTTTTATCTCTACATTTGTTTCCATTCAAGTTTTTTCGTAGTTACTTACAAAAAAAAACAAACTCTTGGAGCTTTCTTCTTAATGTGGCCTATCTTGGTTGAAAAAATGAAACTTCCTTGGTCGAAAATTTGTTTCTCGTTTCATCTCAATCGCCTCTATAATAATGCATGGCCATGCGACCCTTTTTAATGTAAAGTGGCGAGACGTCCATGAGGATCTTTACCAAAATTTGTGAAAAATTAAGTCTTTTATTTTTTTTCTTCTCTTTCTTCGTCACTTGTTCTTTTTCTGATTAAAAAAAAAAAAAAAAAGCTACTAAGGGAAATCTATGATTTTATTAAAATTTGGTTATCAATATGAGATTGCCAATTTTGTGGTAATTTCATAAACACAAAATTGGTTAAAAGACCAAAATCAACAATTTTTGGATGAAAAGGACAAAAATGTAAAAATAGGCAGGATGTAAACAGTTTCATCCTAGCCATTTTCAAATATTTTTTCTTATTTTTAATTTACATCAAGATACATCCAGTTTCATCTTTGCTATTTTTTAAGTTTAAGTCAGAATGAATCCATTTTCATCCTTTCTATTTTTTTTATGTCAATTTCACCCGTATTAATTTTTAGTCGTCCATTTGAACCATGTTTTAAAAATATTTGGACAAATGATCCATTTTCCGTTTCATAAAAGGGTCTTTTGTGCTTCTGCTTTTCCGGAAGCAGAAATTATTATGAGATTGCGTTCTTTAAATTAACTTTTAAACTTTTTACTTCTGGAAGATGAAACGGCTACTTAAAGGTATCCAAACAGAATATAATGATTTTTATATGTTTTATTTTTTCTTTTTCTTCTGTTAGTTTTGTGACAATATCAGTTTTTTATCTTTGGCTTCAAACTTTGTTCTTCCATTAGTTTTGTGACAATTCCAGTGTTTGTATCATGATAATTTTTATATATTGGGCCAGAATATTGTCTGGTCTACCATTCAGTTGTCATCTATCCAACCCATGAAGCTCATCATCCAGCCCAGTGTTCCATAAAATCAACTGTCGGTCAATGGTCAAAGTCAACTACTGGTAAATGGTCAAAGTCAACATCAATTGGTAAAGACCCAGTTTTCCTGACCTGGTCCGTCAGTCCATTTTTTCTGGCCTACTTCAGCAGTCCGGTTCTTTCGACCCGACTCACTGAACTCGGCTCGTGGACTCAATTCATGTATGCTCGTAGTCAAATATGTCATACATATGGTGAGACAGTATATTATCCAGTTCGCTAAACACGTTGTCATCCATGTGGCCAGTCGTGCTGCCAGCCAGTCAACAATCCAGTTTTCAGCCATGTTAGTAGTCTTGCTGCTAGCCGGTCTCCATCTATGTTTCTAGCCAAGGCAGTCTGCCAGTCCAAGATCGACAGTCACAGTCAACATCAGATAGTCAATCCGTTGGTCAAAGTCAAAGCCCACCAATCAAATCCGCTGGTCCATGAAAGCTTGGCCTCCACCGATCAAACAGGAAAATGTGTAGCTCTAAAGACAAGTGAGGTATGAACTAGACACTAGACCAGGTCTCTAGTTCTTGCTCTCCATTGCCTAGCTTTCAAACTAAACGCTTAGATAAAATAGGAAGTTTCTGGATTGCTTGTTGACCAAGTTGTTGTAGTGAAAGTTCTAGAACGTTTTAGATGACTTGTTATCTAAGTTACTTCCATATGAAGTTGATCTCGAAATTAGAATTTAATCCAGATATTCAACTGTATAAATGGAGGGGAATCTCAACCCTAAAGAACACATGCCTTGATACATGAAAATACACCAGCAAACCCTAAAAGGGATCAAAAATCATTGTAATTGATAGATCAATAAAATATTTTTCCCTACGGGGCTTCGTCCGTGAATATAGTCAAAACTTGTCGAACCACGTTAAATTCGTGTCTCACTTATTTAGACTTGTTTATCAATTGTGTTCCGTATCTAGAAATATTTCGGGGTATAAATAATTATGTTTTGTACCTGGAAATATTTCAGGGTACAAATAGTCGGTTCTTTATGTTTGCCTTCAAACTTTGTTTTCCATATTCAACTTTATGGCTGTTGATCTTTAGTTTGGATTTCGTTTTTTCAAAGATGAGCATGGCAGTATGATGAGATTTACATGAAGTTTGGGAAATTGTCACACAAATATCGTTTATTTATTTATTTTGATAAACTTGCGTTTACTTTTGTGAATTTGTACACACATGCCATAGACATTTTATACCGACTTACAGTCATTTACACCACTCGAAAGGGAAGAAACAACAAAAGATCAAACCAAAACCCAAAAATTAACCTATTTGTTTGTCATGACAACATGCATGACATGCAATATGCTGGAACTTCTTGTGCTTCTAGCTATTTTAATGACCGCATGGTGCATGATCATCAATTTCTTCGAGCTCGATTCCTTCTGCTGCAAATCTAGTCTCTTTGTAAACATACCAGTTTGCAGCAACCAAAAAAGCCCCAAAGTTAAGCATGCTTAGCCCAGATAATAACCAATAAAAGTCATACAGCTTCCCCTGGTTTAGATTGTCGGATATCCATGGATGCGCGTCCCCAGTAATCATGTGTACTATCGAAACCAAGAGAGAACTAAAAAAGAAACCTATTGCAAGTGTGCTCAAAAATAAACCGGTACTTATAGTTTTCATCCCTTTTGGACACTCTCTTAGGAAGAAATCAAGTTGCCCTGTATAGATAAAAGCCTCACCAGCACCAACTATTAAGAACTGTGGGATTAACCAAAATACAGTTAACGGTATAGTGGCATTTGGATCATTAGTCAACCCATTTGTTCGTGCTGAGTGTTGACGCTTTATTTCCGTTAGAGCAGCCGCTGCCATACCAATTACGGAGAGCACTAGGCCTACACCTATACGCTGTAAGGGGGAGAGACCATGCTTGTTTTTGAGTACTTTCCGGCAGATCGGAGCGACTAAGCGGGTGTAAATTGGGACAGTCAGCAGAGTGCTACCTACGAAGAAAACCGTTAGTGAAGCAGCGGGAATCTGGAAAGACTTTCCAAGACTACGATCCATGGTAGCTGCTTGGGAGACAGAGAATGTCGCCATTTGAGCATGAACAGTCCAAAACAGTATGGTCGTTGCCCATATTGGTAGCATCCGCACCACCATTTTTACTTCTTCCACGTCTGTTAGAGTTGATAAAGACCACTTGCTATCTATATGTTGCATATTTTGCTCTACATCTGTATCCTTGATTGCCGCCTTATCGAGAAAACTGCACATACAACATACTATGAGAATGAGAATATATTTACTTTTGCTGATGAAAAATCCAGCGGAGATTTGAATGGGACAGGAGAACAATAATCGGCTATCTACTCGTGATTCTTTGGATTTCGTCACTTTTATGTCTCATTCTCTTTAAACATACCTACCCTCCGATATATACTAGTTTTGTTACATCATCATCAATCATGCTGCAAATTATTAGCTAAAATGATACAGGATAAAAAATAAAAACATGCCATTTGTTCGTTGATGATGGACAATAGGTAGACTGCTAGATAGACATATTTTTTACTCATATGCAGTCGGGTATATTTTCAGCGCAAAGGTGGCTAGGTTTTAAAAACAGACAGATTTTCAACTCAATTTGTGGAGTCTCCTGTTTTCAACGGGTGAAGAATTCTTTTTTTTTGAAGCGCTTGTATTTTGAACTCAAAGGTGACTAAGATGTTTAGAAGGAGCGTGCCTATCAAGACTCAACTATTAGATAAATGACATAAATATCTCACCAGCTCAAACCAGATTTTAATTAAATAAAGAAATACTTTAATTCATAACTCCTTTCTCGAAAATTATATTGGATTGTCTGGAATCTAGATGTCTCTGTGATTAACTCTCACTATTATAAGTCAACTTTTCAATGCAAAATTAGATTTTTGTTTTAAGCACTTTTTAACTTTTAAGAGATTCCGGATTACGTACCGGAATTGTTTGCTATGAGGTAGTTTTTGCTTTTGGGTTTTCTTCCCGTCGTTTTGTACTTTGTCGTCGAGGTTGAAAAGAAATGACGGATCCGACGGTAACTCGGAATGACGTTTCTTCCATGCAGCAACAAATACCGTTGCAATTTGTGTTAACGGACTACCTACAAGGTTTTTGAAACGGTATTTTCTCGTCCCAGATAAGAAAATAACGAGGCCTAATACAATAGTCGCCGCACAAATACCGTAACCCCACTGTCTTCCGACGTTGTCTTGTACGTAAACAAGAACTGAGACCGCCATTAATGATCCAAGACTTATGAAGAAGAAAAACCAGCTGAAAAAACTCACCATTTGAGATTTTTCTTTAGTATCGGAATCGTCAAACTGATCAGAACCAAAACCAGATACACTTGACTTCAGACCACCGGTTCCGAGTGCAGTTAAGTAAAGTGCCATGTAAAGAACCGTGAGCTGAGTACTAGTTGCTGGAACACATTCCGACGAGCCTATTACTGCACACTTTGGTGGGTGAAGGCTTGGAATTACAGTAGATATTGTCAATAACGTCACACCCTGTTCAAAATCAAAAACTACCATATGGTTAGAAAATAGTTCAGATTATAAATAAAAATAAACTACAAAAAGAATAATCTATCATCCGAGAATCATTGATTGGTGCAGATTAATTACTATACCTGAATCTATAATTTCTTATTTTATTTTATTTTTATAATTTGTATTTCAACGGATAACCTAGTTGCACTGGGTATCGAAACTTCATTAAAAAAAATAAAAATTGTTGCATCATTATTAACTTCTATCCTTTATTTATCATACCATGGCTTGAATTGTGGTAAAGATGGCTATGGTGAGATATCTGCACAAGATCAACAAAATAGTGGTAGTTAGAATCAACAAAACAAAAACCAAGATCGAAACTGCGGTTTGCTAGCTAGTTATATTGTACTGACCTTCCTAGAAATGTATCAGCAATGAATCCACCGAGCAAGCACAGCATGAACGACGTTCCTAAAAAGTTAGTAACTGCATTAGCTGAAGTTGCATTTCCCAGATGCATCACACCAGTTAAATACGTAACCAAATTCACTGCGATCCCTAGCGTTGTTAGTCTCTCGTTCAATTCCGCCACTGCAAATAAAACAAAAACATATACGTAAGTCGGTATATAACTACTTACACAGTAATAACTAAATATACACAGTGATGGACATTACACGAGAGACAAACCTAAGATCATAGCAGCACTAAGCCATCCTCCAGATCTGGACCTATCTGAAGGTCGACCTTTGTAGTCCCGAGAATCTGAAAGGGTAGCAGTACTCTTTGTTTCATCAGTGGAAACCATTTTTGTTTGCAGTTAAAAGTACTCAAAGTGCTATTAATTTCAGGAAGAATATGAATATGAAGGGGATATACGGAGAGAGAGAGGGGAAGAGATGGATAGAGAGAATGATATGTGAGTTTGTGTCCGGAATATGGTGTTGAGATTCTCCATTTTATAGGGTGTAAGCTGTAAGTTAGTGAGTGGCCCTGGACTGGCTCATGGATGTCACAAACAGTGCAATACTCCTCAAATAATTGAATAAACTAATGAGTTCCCAGTTTCCACATAATTAAGTTTTTTTAAAATTTGTTTTGAGATTATCATGTTCGCTACATCCATAAAAATTGTGATGTCACCTCTCCTAGATGGTTTAACTTGGCCTTTGGGGATTAAATTAGTATAATTACTTCAATAATTCTGAGTAGTCGTCTCTCAGGGAAGCTTCGTCATCGATTTAGCAAATTTAGTTAACATTTGTTGTTATCTTTTCTTCTAATTAAGATTTTTATGAAATTATAGAAGAAAACTCGAGATCGCTGCAAACACCATCTCAAGTTTGTGCAAATTCAATCGAGAGCAACCGATTGATTGATGAGTTAATTAGTATTTGAGTCGTAGATTTTAGTACATGTTAGTGTTTGGGTCCTAGGTTTGTTCGTTATAGTGTTCGGGTCCTAGACCTGTTAGTCAAGGCGGTCTAATGGCCAACCAGTTAACGGACTTTAACTTCTGTTAGTCAATTAATTCACACGTTTGCATTATAAATTTTGTTTAAAAAATCGAAGTAGGAAAGATCAGAGTTGATGGGAAGTAGTAAAATGGGAAAATGGAGGAAGGAACAGAGGTGTGTAAGAAGAGGAGAGATGGGTTTGATTTTCATTCATAAGACGATGAAGGGTGGTTTTGTTGATTTGCGGACAGAGTTGTGTAAGAAGAGGAGAGAAACCCCTATTAGATTTCAAACCCATAACCATTATACATTTGGGGATTTAACAAATTGCCCATCACAACAACGAATTTGGGGATTTCTCTAGAGTTTCCTGTTAGAAACTGAAGAAATGAAAATCAATGAAATTTGGGGAGTTTTGCTGCCATTATAAACAAGTTTTCTGCCATTAGTGTAGATTTTCTGTTGATGGTTTGGGGGAATGTATAGTGGCTATTGATGTCTCTTAAAGGCTTATGAATGTTTAGAAATTTCTGGGTTTTTTTTATATGAATTTTCTGGGATTTGTTATAGGCGTTTGCAGAAGATGCATGATTCGTTAATGAACAACACCATTACTAGGTCCTGCTCATCAGTTGTTCGACATAAGTCTTCACCCCCGTCTGCATTAGTTTGTACAACCGTGAGTCATGGTTCAGTGTGTGTTTTCTTTTCAACAGGTTAAGAGAATTAATAGGTTAATATAGTCACTGGAAATTTGGTGTGTTTGGTTGCCGAGAAAACATGGAAGAACCTTACTTGCTTCCATGTATTTTAGTCATGAACGGAAGAGATTGAGTGGCCTTATATGACTGAAGTTGAACCCGTTGCAGTTGATCTGAGAGATGGATGCAAGGGATTAAGAGGGAAATATCTTATTTTAGACTAACATTTGCAGTCGTCTCGGCACACAGATGTTTCACTAACAGTAAATTCAAAATTTTAAATGAAAATTATTTCACTAACAGAAGTTAACGAGCGTTAACAGTTTGACCATTTGACTGCTTTGACTAACAGGTCTAGGACCCAAACACTATAACGGATAAATTTAGGACCCAAACACTAACATGTACCAAAATCTACGATCCAAATACTAATTAACTCTTGATTGATTAAGAGAATGCAAGTAAACTGGAGATCGTAAAATTTGATACCTTCAGATTAGTATAATTAAGGACAGAACTTCGACGTTCAATGTACATATTTAATGTTACTAAAACTAAAGTGATCAAACAATGAATTGCATACTCAATGTATAATGTACTCCTGTTAGCTTCTCATTATTTAGCTATAGTAACTAATATAATAATCCAAAAAATCATTTTTATTCGAAACTTCAATACTAAAACTTGGCAAACAATTGTCAGGTTGTATAACATGCATGACATATTTAAATTTTAGCGTGTTGTGCTGTGCATACTTTTAAAATCCTCTTTTAATGCTGCCCTTCTACTGATCCCAGAGTGATTGTAGACTATAGTTCTTTTGTGCTGTGCAGACTCTTAAAATCCTCTTTTAACGCTGCTCTTCTAATGATCCCCGGAGTGATTGTAACTGTAGTTCTTTATGTTTTATCATTAATGTAGCTTATTATCATTACCAGCTAGGTGCTACATAAGAAAAATGGAAAAGCTGAAACACAGTGGTCGGTATTGACTTTAGAATTGAGAGATAGAATTATAACCGACCAATCAAATTCATTGCATGTTTTTTATTGATTGGTCATTATCTAATAATAGGTTCGACTATTTTTAAAAAATATGTGACTTATTGCTCCTCGCCAGTGGAAAATTATCTTCTTCTTTTCCTTTTTCGTTGATGGAAATGGAAAATCAGTATTAATACACTGAATAATAATGCACTTCAAAAAAAAATTATGTGAGAATCAAGGATTGATGAGGCTGATATTCATAATCCAAATGGGGCCATGAGGAATGGTTTCGTATCTCCACAAAGTGTATGAGTGGCATATATATGTATTTTGTATGAAAATCGGATCATACAGCAGAGGTGTCTCTGGACTTTCAATAAGATATTTTTTGTGCAATTAATTATGAGATATTTGATTGTTTTTGTCCCCAGAGGTGGTAGAGTTGTCCAAGGGTGTCTAGAGAATGATGAACAATAATTTCACACTAATTGGCTCTCCACGGAGTTTGTTTGAAGAGGATTGGGTTTGTCATTTCAAAAGGACAAGCTGCCAAGATTGTTATGAATTTTCCCTCATCTCTGTTTCAAAGTAGAGCTAATTAATCATGGCTCTTAACACATTATAATAAAGCCAATCAATTAAGCTAGCTAGATTTTCATTGTCTGAGTATATTGGAGTTCATTGTTCCCCTCTTTCTCCTTGTGGGTGAGGGGGGGAGAATTTCATTTCAGATTTCCAGCTAATAGGAATATTAGTTAAATTTTCGCAACTATCTCTGTGTTTCATCCTAAAACGATTAGGACTAGTCGAGTTGCTTAGGAATCTAACTCTCATCGTTAATGTTATTTCATAAAATCTCAAAAAAAAATAAATGAAAATAAGCTGATCTTTACGAGGTGATTTATTTAAGGTATATGTAACTTGGTTGTAATTAGCTAGTTTTTCTTTTAGCATTTTCCATGGAGCTACATACTTTAGCAGATCGTTCTCCACATGTGGGAGTAACACCATGTTTGTTTACTCCTGACTCATCTGAGTCGTCTGGATCTGAATCATCTGGATCTGAGTGAAATCACCTGACTCATTTGGATCTGAGTCGATATGTTTGTTTTAAGTCAGATCTGACTCATCTGACTCAGAAATAAGTGAGTCAGTGGTTTGGTCCCATGAGTCAGGGGTATTTTGTTACCTGACTCAAATGAGTCCGAATCAGGGGTTATGTCTGAGTCATAGGTCGAGTCAGATCTGACTCAAAATGGAAAACAAACGGTCTGACTGCTGACTCGGTCCGAGTCAGGGGTTGACTCAGATTCAGACGCCGAGTCAGCTGCAAACAAACAAGTTCTAAGTGAGTACTGTAACTGAGTTGCTGCACATAATGTCTCAAGTTTTCTCAACTCTCAATAGTTTGGGGAGCATCGTAGATTTTGGGAGATAACCTAAACTTAATACCAGACTATTGTATTCAAGAGGGTAGGCGCATGGTTGTCCTTATTTACCAGAGATATTATTAGTATTATATTTTGGCATGGGGATGACATCTATATTTCTAAAAAAAAGAGACAACTAATAATCCATGTGGTGATGTTGGTATCATTTGACAAAACAAGCCACAGGCAAGAAAATATGGTTGTATCAGTTAAAACACCACAGTAGAGAATCTTCTCAGATTCATCCTCCTTATTCACTGGATCAATATATAGTAAGTAGCTGAGAATGAGATTCACTTTTCCGTCTTTCTTCACTTGTTGTCCTTTAAGAATAACTTTCCATAGCTCTACTAGGTCTACACACCGGCCAGATGGACGGCCATGGCGGAGCCAAGACTTTAGGCAGGTCTACAAAAGTCGAACAATGAGTAACAAGTTTACAGAGATAATTAACCAACAGAGTGTTGCGCTAAAATCCTGCAGAAGCGATTTCCACAGCTACACAATGGTAATCCAAATGTTGCAAAGAACACAAACTAAAGAAGATAAAAGAGACAAGAATTTAACGAGGTTGAATCCTCGGGAAAAACAAGAGATTTATATATTATCGTTTGGGAGAAAACATATAAACCCTAAGAGAGAAAGAACAAAAAATTTTGGTGTAATTTTCTAGGTTCTCTACTAGGCTATTTATACAGTACATTACTTAGCCTACAAGATTAGGGTTTCATAACTTGTCCACAAAGTTCCTAGAATTTAGGATCAAGTAAACCAATTAAGAGTTATATAAAACTCTTAATCCTAATCCTAACTCATAACCGATTAAAATTGGGTTTATCCCAATCTTTGGTCCACCGACTAAGTTTGGTGAGAGTTATTTAAAAAACCTCCATCACCGACCTGACCCATATCCAACAATTCTCCACCTCGGATCATGCATTCATGCATGAGACGATCAATAACAAAATCACCTTCGTCTTCCAACGTCGATTGCGCCATAGGCTGCCTACGTATCCTCTGCAAGGAATCAAACCGACCGTAGTTCACTCAATGGCCTTGCTAGAAGACCTCCACCAGGTTCCTAAGAACCTCTACCACAAAGGGTATCACCAAACCAGAAGAATGTGGATCAATTTCGAGCAATGACGAAACTTGACCCCAAATACTACTTTCGTTAACATATCAGCTGGATTCTCTTTGGTATCGATCTTCACAAGTAGAATGTCTTCTTCTTCCAGAATTTCTCTAACAAAGTGAAATCGAACATCTATATGTTTGGTTCTGGCATGATGCACTTGATTCTTAGCCAAGTAAATTGCACTAAGACTATCACAATGCACATGCAGTTGTTCCTGCACAACACCCAAGTCATCTAGCAAACCCTGTAACCATATAGCCTCCTTAAATGCTTCAGTCACTGCCATATACTCCGCTTCAGTAGTTGAGAGAGCCACAGTATACTGCAAAATCGATCTCCAACTAACCGGTGCTCCAGCCAAGGTAAATACATACCCTGTAGTTGAACGCCTCTTGTCCAAATCACCAGCATAGTCAGAATCCACATAACCAACACACAGCTGATTGTTCCCATCTTCCTTCACAAACTCCAAGCCAACATCAACAGTACCATAAAGATACCTCAAAATGCATTTCACAGCTTGCAAATGTCCTTTACCAGGATTATGCATATAACGGCTGATCATACTTACTCCATGTGAAATATCCGGCCTTGTACATACCATCGCATACATCAAGCTACCAACATCACTAGCATATGGGACTTGGGCCATATACTCGCGCTCTTCTTCAGTAGTGGGAGACATATCAGAACTCAACTTAAAATGAGGACCAAGGGGAGTACTTACAGATTTAGTTCCTTCGCAGATACCAAATTTCTGTAACACTTTCTTCAAGTATGCCTTTTGAGACAAACAAACTTTACCCTTCTTTCTGTCACGTTGAATCTCCATGCCAAGAATCTTCTTAGCTTCTCCCAGATCTTTCATCTCGAACTCAGTTGACAATTTTTCCTTCAAATTATCAATCTCTTTCTTGTTATTCGATGCTATCATCATATCATCGACATACAAGAGCAAATATATGAAAGACCCATCACTTAGCTTCTTGAAGTATACACAATGGTCATAGTGACTTCTTGTGTATGTCTGGCCAATCATAAACTGATCAAATCGCTTATACCACTGTCTTGGAGACTGTTTCAGCCCATACAATGATTTCTTCAGCTTGCATACACAATCTTCTCTTACAGCAACTTTGAACCCACTCGGCTGAGTCATATAAATCTCCTCTTCTAGATCACCATGTAAGAACGTCGTCTTCACATCTAGCTGAACTAGGTCTAAATCATACTGTGCTACCAAGGCCAACAAAATTCGGATTGATGAGTGTTTCACAACTGGAGAGAACACCTCATTGTAGTCAATCCCTTCCTTTTGGGCATAACCTTTTGAAACTAACCTTGCCTTGTAGCGTACTTGATTCATCTGAGATCCTTCTTTCTTAGCATATACCCATTTGCACCCAATGGCCTTCTTATCGTTCGGAAGCTTCGTAAGAATCCATGTGCCATTCTTGTAAAGAGACTCCATCTCATCCTGCATAGCATCTTCCCATTCTTGATGCTCTACACTGTGTATAGCTTCAAAATAGGTATTAGGAATACCTTCTTCAACAACTGGTAATGCATAAGCTATAAAACCATTCATCCAACCATGTTTTCTGATTGATCTTCTCGGTTTGCTGGTTGCTATGGTCTCAGTGACCGTAGCTTCTGTCTCTTCCACTGCTTCATGTTCCTCTTCATAAACATCCTCACTATCATTTGGAACTTCAGTAGTTACCTCCCTTGTAGACGTCACGCCTTCCGAAGTAGTCGTAACAGATACATACTTAGCTAGAATTAGTGGAGTTGCATCAATCTCCACCTACTGCAAAGGCTCACTAGTATTGGTGCTTTTGTTCTCCACCTGCTGAGAACCCCAAGACTTTACCATGGACGCTTCATCAAATTTAACATCTCTACTCATGACTATCTTCTTCTCTACTGGATTCCAAATTTTGAACCCTTTCACGCCTTTCTTCACACCCATAAAGATTCCTTTAACAGCACGGCTATCAAGCTTGTTTTCACTAACATGATACCAAGCAGGGCAACCAAAGATATGAATTGAGTCATAGTCATAAGCTGGTTTACCATACCACTTCTCCATCGGAGTTTTACCTTCTAATGCAGCTGGTGGCAACCTATTAATGAGGAAGCACGCATATGTAACTGCCTCATCCCAAAACGCTTTACCTAATCCAGCATTAGATAACATACATCGTACCTTCTCCAGCAAAGTACGATTCATGCGCTCAGCTACCCCATTTTGTTGCGGTGTCTTCTTAACTGTAAAATGCCTCTGTATTCCCTCATCCTGACATACTTGCAAGAATGGATCACTTTTGTACTCTCCACCATTGTCCGAACGTAGTACCTTGATCTTTCTGCCAGTTTGAGTCTCAGTTGCCTTTTTCCACCTCACAAAGACTTCTAGGACTTCATCCTTATGCCTCATGGTGTACATCCATACTCGCCTAGAATAGTCATCAATGAAAGACACGAACCAATGTTTCCCTCCCAATGATGCATTCTTGGAGGGACCCTAAACATCTGAGTGAACATAATCAAGAACTCCACTAGTGTTGTGGATTGTTGTGCCAAAGCTTGTTATTGTTTTCTTGCCTTTCACACAATGTTCACAAAACACTAATTTGCAGGCAATAGCACCTTTCAATAACTCTTGACGAATTAAAGAGTGTAACGACTTATCACCTTCATGATTACCAACGATCCAGAGATTATCTTTAGAATGCCATTTTCAGCGACTAACTTGTAGCCCTTAGCTTCCAAAGTTCTGAGCGAAATCAGATTCTTCTTCACAGTAGGTACGAACCTTACTTCCTTCAGTTCCCGAACCATACCATCATGCATCTTGATTCTAACATTACCAATCCCGATCACCCTGCAGGTATGATTATTCCCCATACGTACTTCTCCATCAAACTTCTCGAAGCTTGAGAACCAGTCCCGATGAGGACATATGTGATAAGTAGCACCAGAATCTAGTACCCATGTACCGTCAGTTACGATACAAGCTGATGGTGTCACAGTCAGTGAGAAATCCGAAGCTACATTTGAATCGTCACTTGCCTTAGCAATGTTCACCTCGGTCTTGTTGTTATCTCCTTCTCTATCTTTACGCTTGGTACAATCCTTAGCCCCATGGCCAAAGTCATGACACCATGCACATTCATCCTTCTGCAGACGCGCTCTTGACTTTGAACGCCCTTTCACTTTGCCACGATCACCATTCTTCTTTCTCCTGTCTGTTGAACGACCTCTTGCAAGAAGCAAGTCACTGTTAGCTTCACTTGACAGGTCTTCACGGTCCATCTTCCTGAACTCCTCACTACGCAATGTTGTAGTGACCTCAGCGTATGTCATCTTATCCTTGCCATGCATTAAAGCCTTAATCACGGGTTCATACCTTTCAGGAAGAGAGTTTATCAGACACAAAGCTTGTTCCTCGTCGTTGATCTTCTCATCATAGTTAACTAACTCAGCAAGAAGTTTATTATATGAATCCAGGTGCTCTGTTATAGTTGCACCTTTCTTCATGTTATAGCGATACAAGTTTCTCTTAAGATGTATCCTATTAGCCACGTTCTTCACAAGGTACTCCTTCTCTAGATTTTCCCAAAGATCCTTAGCTGAAATCTCGTGCTGATAATTAACTCTTACTGATGTTGTTAAACACCCACGAATCGAACCCAGACATAATTTATTCATCTTGTTCCACTGCTTGTCAGACATCTCCGCTGGCCGACCTTCTAGAGCTTCTTCTAGGTCAAGATGAACAAGAGCATCCATTACGTCTGTTCTCCATAAACCAAAGTTATTGGTTCCGGTGAACTTTTCAACCTTCAGTTGTGATCTATGAGAATGCAATATTTCTTCTTTTGTTTCTTTATCTTTACTTGTGGACTCCGAATGTTCTCCTAAAGGATCTTTCGGATCAACTGGATCTTTCCCGTCAACCATTGTTCACAAACAACCAAATATAGATAAAAAAACTAAACTCTGAGATCAGAATTACCTCAAACAACTTCAGAAAAAAAATACTCCCGCTGCAATATTATGAATACCGAAAATTCCAAGAACCTAACCCGAGCTATTGATGCCAATTGTTGCGCTAAAACCCTGCGGAAGCGATTTGCACAGCTACACAATGGTACTCCAAATATTGCAAAGAACACAAACTAAAGAAGATAAAAGAGACAAGAATTTAACGAGGTTGAATCCTCGGGAAAAACAAGAGATTTATATATTATCGTTTGGGAGAAAACATATAAACCCTAAGAGAGAAAGAAAATTTTTTTTTTTGTGTAATTTTCTAGGTTCTCTACTAGGCTATTTATATAGGTACATTACTTAGCCTACAAGACTAGGATTTCATAACTTGTCCACAAAGTTCCTAAAATTTAGGATCAAGTAAATCAATTAAGAGTTATCTTAAAACTCTTAATCCTAATCCTAACTCATAACCGACTAAAATTGGGTTTATCCCAATCTTTGGTCCACCGATTAAGTATGGTGAGAGTTATCTAAAAAACCTTCATCACCGACCTGACCCATATCCAACACGAAGTCCATCCAGTTGGTTGGTAAAGAGCTTAAGTCTCATATTTGAGGCATTAGATAGAGTCTCCGCTCTGAAACTAGGAGTCGAAGATTTAGATTTTATAACTCCTTTCTTTCGTATCTGGCTCTGCTCCTGATACATTGTTACTATAGATTCAGTGAAGAAGGTGGAAGCGTTAATCTTAGCAAGAGGTTTAAAGTGTGGGGGACATTCTAAAATTTGGACCAGCGGTCCAGCAGTGATTTTGATTTTTAATTGTCCAAATTTCAAGGGCTACATTAGTTTGGAGGCAAACAACTATTTCTTTTGTTTTAAACGATAAAAAATCAATTTTATGGAGAATAAGTAACAGTGTCAATCTTATGTATGACTAATTTAGAAATGCAACCTGGAACGTGAGTCCAAAGAGTTATCCCAATCTTTGGTCCCAAATTAATGACCGACTAAAATTGAGTTTGGTGAGAGTTATCTAAAAAATCTCCATCACCGACCTGATCCATATCCAACACTGAGTCCATCCAGCTGGTTGGTAAAGAGCTTAAATCTCATATTTGAGGCATCGGATAGAGTCTCCGCTCTAAAACTAGGAGTCGAAGATTTAGATTTTATGAATCCTTTCGTTCGTATCTGGCTCTGCTCCTGATACATTGTTACTATAATTCAGTGAAGAAGGTGGAAGCGTTAATCTTAGTAAGAGGTTTAAAGTTTGGGGGACATTCTAAAATTTGGACCAGCGGTCCAGCAGTGATTTTGATTTTTAAGTGTCCAAATTTCAAAGGCTACATTAGTTTGGAGCCTAGTTAGTAAGTTCGCGAATCATTCGCGAATCATTTGCGAATTTTTCCGTATCACGAATTTTACCGTCTTATTCGCGTACGTTTGTAACTCCGAACCCAAGTCGCGTATTATGTGGCATTTCCGAATTATTCACGAACCGTTCACGAATTTTACGTATCCCGAATGATACGTTCGCTTAATTCGCCATAAATTCTTTAGCTTTTACTTTTCAAAGACTCCATTTTTTGGGCTTTACTGCCTCCCGAGCATACACGACCGAATATTAGACGTGTTGTGATTTTTATGAAACAAAAACGACTGAAGAGATTTGAAGGTGAAGGTGAGAGAGATCTCAAACTCACTAACCAAGCATCTAAACCACCATACGACGTCCTCTTGGATAACTAATGTTGTATATATATTATTAATATCATCATATTAAGTTTATTTTTTCTTTAAATAACTCACACATATGCATAAAAATTGGTCTATGACCTTATAAATACAAATTATTTGTTATATGTAGATACCGAATTTTCAGAGCCGAACTCACATTTATAAATCGAATCATACACGTACGTATGCCGCTCCGAATACTGACGAATCATGTCCCGTTGACCGAATTTTGGACCGAATCTGAATTTTACAAAACCGTATAATACTCGTACGTTTGCCGTTCCGTACGTTTGCCGAATCCCGAATTACTAACTAGGGTTTGGAGGCAAACAACTATTTCTTTTTGTTTTAAACGATAAAAAATCAATTTTATGGAGAATAAGTAACAGTGTCAATCTCATGTATGACTAATTTAGAAATGCAACTTGGAACGTGAGTCCAAAGAGTTAGGAGCTAGCTATAGAGTGAGTAAGTTTGTTCCTATTCGTCGACAAATAATAGACAACATTACGACCTCTAATTTATCCAACAGGAGGCTTCAAATCTTGATACCACTGGGCAGCTGGATACATTAATTTACTGGTTGTACTGGTGAAAACAACTATTTACGATTGAGATCGCTACTGTGAGGTAACATCATTTGCTTTTAGATGAATAGCTAGTTCGGGGGAAGTCGCGTGCAGTTTCCAGCCCAACCATTATTATCTAGGGCAGTGATTAAGTGCAACCTTTTCTTTTTTTTTGGGTTAAACACAACTCACAAAAAAAATAAAAAATAAAAAGGAAAAAGAAAAATCACAATAAAATGTAAAAAAGAAACAATCTTCACGTCCAATCAAAAAGTTTAAAACACCCATGTCGTCCTTGTTTACATCAAGGCTTTTGTTTTAAAAAATAAAATAAAAAATCAAGGCTTTGAATTTTCTTGTGGTGCAAAATCTACTTCCTTGATTTGGCTTGCTCATGGATGTTAAATTGGGATGCTCTCTTGTCATGGAAACCTAGTTGAGTTTTCTTGGTTGGTTTGTTTATTTCTCTTTTATCTATTGATTCTCCAAAATATTTACTGATCAACAATTTCAAGTAAGGAAAGAAAATGTCCAGTTTATTGTGGAAAAAATGGTGAGAAGTTCATCTTCTCAACTTCAAAGTTTAGGGCTTATGGATTCAATTCAGCTGGTCAAGCAGGGTTAGACGAAGATTTCTGAAAGGTCAACATCATGGGTATAAAAGGTTAAGGGTACTCAGCGCAGTAATTCACATGTGACAGATGCAACAAAAGAAGTTGAGGTTCAAGAATGGCAGACAGTCTCAAGGAGAAGGAAAAATAACAGTAAGCATGAACACTCAGGGAATGAAATCATTGTAGATTGTAAGTTTAAATCTTTTATCCTCACATCTAGATCTGATGGTATCTTCTTTGATGAGAAAACTAGGGATACAAAAAAGGTTTTACAAGTTCTGATCAGTAATGAAGGAGTCATTTGGATGAAAAATATTATGAAAAGAGAATCGAAAAAGAGTTTTTATGGGAAATGGTATTGGATATTCCATAGGGGTAATGAACATATTCTTTTTCTCGTGATCAAAATAAATTTGGTGAGTTTTTTCGAGTTTCTTATTCTCATGAAAAGGTTAAGCACTATATGTGCTTTCAAACTGAAAATGATTCTTCCAGATGGTTACCTTTTGTTCAAGGATTCTCAAATATTTTCTTGCACAAGAAGATACCATCTCCACAGATTGAGTCGCAGTATGTTCCATCCACACAGAATTATTCAGCACCACAGATTGAGTCACAATATGTGCCTCTTGACAAGATTTCATTAGTTTCACAGGTTGAGTCGCAATCTGTTATTTCTAATGATTCTCTTTTTGAGAAGCCTTCACAAGAATCCTCTAACGGGAACTGTAATCAAGCTATTATTATAGAAACATCTATTGAAGTTTCTTCTTGGAATTCTATAGGAATCGAAATTTCCAATCGTTTCTCTTTAGATGTTAGCTTTGATATTTTTCCTTTTGCAGCTAAGAAAGATTTCTTCGTTGCCAAAGGTCATTGGGATTTTGATGGCATGTTCATTAGATTGATTCCTTGGTGGAATACATCAAATTCTATTGCTTTACCAGTTGCTACTTCAGATGGTTCATGGATGGAGGTCAAAGGTGTACCATTTGATCTATGGGGAAATAATCTTTTTGAGGATTTAGGTTCTATGTTTGGTGGATTACTGGAAGTTCATGCTTCTACTCTCACTTGGACTAATGCTTCAGCAATTAGAATTAAGGTCAGGAATTATAATGGTCTTAACACTTCTTTTATTTTCGTTTTAGAAGCTTTTCTTTTCCGATACAGATTTCTTCTTTCAAGATTATCAATGGTGTTTTTGATCAGTCTCAGCAAAAAGTTAGGGTTCAACACTTGGAGATTGTTTCTTCAGAAATTTCAGTTGTAGATACGGTACAAAATCTTCAGAATCTTTCGTTCAATGTTGAGTGGCCGAAAATCCCTCGGAACATCTTGAGACCCCATGACTCTCGCCGGAAGAATTTTTTTAAGAAATTTTCTTACGCGGAAAAAGGAAAGACAGCTATAGATAATTCAAATTTTGAAATACCTCTAATTCTAACGGTAAGAGAATTCGATTCTCGGATTCGGGTTCGGGTGAATCAACTTCTGCTCCGAATGAAGTTAACAACGGTGTAATTTTATGTGCAAGTTTCAAATTCAAACTCACCAATTACTTATTCAGATTCAAATGAGCTAAATGGCTACTCCACTTTCTTTACAGAATGAAAGTGAAGTTAATGCTTATCTGGCAATGGTAGTCTCTATCCCCTATTTCCAGAAGATTGATTCTACTGGCATTCCATCTGCTTTTACTCAAACTAAGATAATCATTCTAAACAGTCAGTTTTCTCAAAATCTCCACAACGATTTGATTTCTTTTTAAGCACAACAGAAAAATAGAGTACCTTAAAGTTGAAAGTTGATCCGATTCTGGGGCGTGATATTTGAAACAGTTTTAATGCAAATGGTACAGATTTGTCCTAAATTGGGTATTTATTTTAAAGGTACGCAAACTGAGGTTGATGATGCTATGATGGACACCTTGCGAATTCATCTTTTTAATTTCAACTTGGAAAATATGAAGGCATGTTAGGTGGCTTCTTCTGGTTATTGGTATTTTTTTTAGTCTTCCATGGATTTTAAAACAATTTTCTGGAATATCATAGGTCTCAATGATTTAAATCGAAGAGACATTGTTGAGAAGAAAATTCATGATTGGAAACCTAATATTGTTTTTTTACAAGAAACAAAAATTCAGCAATGTAATGACCTTTTAGTTTGGCAATATTGGAGCAATAAGGCTGCTATATGGTTGGGTTCTCCTTCTCAAGGTAGTTCAGGTGGAATTTTGTGTATGTGGGATTCTACTAAGGTTGAAGTTTTCGATTCTTTGATTGGGCTGTATTCTATTACTCTTCACTGCAAAACTTTATCAAATTTCTTTGAATGGATGTTCACAGGAGTGTGTGCACCTTGTGCATCTAATACTGATGAAGTGAAACTCTTTTGGAGAGAAATTGAAGAGGTCAGGTGTTTCTGGAAGTTACCTTGGGTTATTGGTGGTGATTTCAATGAGATATGATTCACTCAAAAAAGAACTTCAGGTGGTGACTCAACCACTGGTATGACAAGATTCAATAAATTCATCTCTAAACATTAGTTGATTGATCTTCCTTTGCTTGGTGCAACCTACACATGGACTAATAATCAATCTCAAAGTATTCGAAGTCGTATTGATAGAATTATAATCTCTCCTGCATGGGAAATTGTTTATCCTCAAGTGAGTCAGAAGGCCCTTGCTAGAACCTGCTCTGACCATAATCCAATTGCTTTAATCCATGAATAAGTGAAGCATGGACCATTTCCTTTTCGCTGTGAGTATTTCTGGTCTTCTCATCCTAATTTTTTTCCTTTTGTCAAAGAAATGTGGTTGTCTTTTTTCTGTTTCAGGGAGTGCAGGAATCATATTCTGTAAAAAGCTACAACTTCTAAAGCCAAAGCTGAAAGAATGAAGCAAAGAGCATTTTGGGGAACTTGAAAGGAGACTTGAAGAATTGCAAGATGTTTTTGTTGATCTAGATACTCTGGAGAATGCAAATGATGGTTTTACTGATACATAATGGGAGAAGAAAACTGCAGCAAGGCAAGAATATTGTAAGCTCACAATTCTTAGAGCTGAAAAATTAAGAAGTAGAGCTAGAGTCACTTACACCAAAGATTTTGAACACATCACAAAATACTTCCACAGAATTGTTAATGTTAGGAGAAGAAGAAGCTACATTGGTTCAATAAAAGTAGATGGCACTCTCACTTTAGATGAAGAAGAAATCAAAAACGGAATTGTGAATTTTTTTCAAAACATCTTTCAAACTCAAGCACAAAGGACTATCAGCATCGAAGGTATGATTTTTCCAACAATTTCTGAAGAAATGTGTAATTAGTTAGAAAGAGACATTGATGAAGAGGAGTGTGTGGCATCCATCAAAAGTTTAGAGCAAAATAAAGCTCCAGGTCCTAATGGATTCCCTGTGAGTTTCTATTTACTTTGCTGGGATTTCATTAAGCATGACTTTCTCAATGTTGTTAAAGAATTGCAGGTTAAATCTTTTCTTGATTGGAGGCTTAAAAACACTTTCAATGCTCTAATTCCCAACAAAGGATTCTATTGAGGAGATAAAGGATTTAAGAAGACACTGCATGTTACTATTTCTCAGCATCAAACTGTCTTTGTCAAAAAAAGGCAAATCCTAGATGGTGTTTTAATAGCAAATGAGTTAATTGATTCTAGAATCAGAAGTGGAAAACCAGGTATCTTATGCAAAGAAGATTTTGAAAAGGCCTTTGATCATGTTAACTGGGATTTTCTGGATGAAATCTTTCAATTAATTGGGTTTTGGTGTTAATGGAGACAATGTATTAGGTGATATGTGGAATTCACTAGATTTTCAATTCTTATTAATGGAAGTGTAACTGGCGATAAGACAAGGTGACCCAATTTCACCTTTCTTGTTTCTTTTGGTGGGTGAATCTCTGACATTTATGATTAGAAGAGCACATGATCAGGGTCTCTCATCCATATGACACTTTGATTTTTCTGGATGCTGACATTGAACAAGTAAAAAATTTAAGGCTCATTCTTCTCTCATTTGAATTGCTGACATGGTTCAAAATTGACTGCACGAAAAGTCAATTTTTTGGTGTGGGATATGATCGTGACTTGAATGTGATTTCTTCTCTTCTGGGTTGTTATAATGGAGTTTTACCTATTACTTATTTGGGTCTGCCTTTGGGTGACAAATGTGGTGGTGTTTTTAAATGGGACAAGGTGGTGGATAAGATCATTGCTAGATTGCTTGGTTGGAAAAAGACTCTTATTTATAGAGCTGGTAAGATTACCTTAATCGACAGTGTGCTTGCTAGTTTACCAGTTTATTATATGTCTCTGTGTGAAATGCCTGTTTCTGTTTTGAGGAAAATTGAAAAAATCATGAGAGACTTTCTGTGGAATGATAATAAAGGAAAAAAGAAGATACATCCTATCAAATGGATTGCTTTATGTAAGAAAAAGAAATTTCTGGGTTTGGGTGTAAAGAATTTAAAGTTAGTCAATCAAGCTCTTTTATCCAAATGGTCATGGATATATGTTACTGAAGATGATGATGTTCTCTGGAAAAAGATTGTAAATGAAAAATATGGGCTTGGTGATATTATGTGGTCTCCTAAGATTCCAAAGTGCACTTATGGCAGATCAGTATGGAAAGCAATTTTGAGAACAAATTCTTTTTTCTTAAAGTTTGTCAGGTTTAAAGTTAATAATGGAGCTCTTGTTAGATTCAGGCAGGATAATTGGTTGTATGAGCACCCTATAAAAGATTGTTTTCTAAATATGTTTGCTCTTTAAAGAGACAAATTTCTCTCTGTTGCTGAGATGCGTATTGTTATTGGAGACTCAATTACTTGGAATTTTCAGGTTCCTACAAGACTTAATACTGCTGCAAGGGTGGAACTTGAACTTCTTAATGCTGACCTACAATCTTCCAAATTCAATCTCAGCAAGGAGGATGAGTTGCTCTGGCCTCTTACACCAAATAACTGTTTTTCGGTAAAAACAATGTATGATAAACTTTCTGTGGAAGATATGTCTGTGCAGGATTCAACTGTTTTCAGTTTCATTTGGAGATTAAAATGCCCTCCCAAGATTTTTTTTTTCCTTTGGCTCATTGCTCATGGAAGGTTTCCAATCTGTTAAGAAGAAGAATTGATTGTCAGTTTTGTTATGCTCCAGAGACAACCTTTCATTTACTCCTTCATTGTGATTTTGCTAAGAAAGTATGGGATTTTTTGACTGTCAAATTAAAGTGGCTTTATACAATGCCTAAAGATGTTATTCTAGCTCTTCAAGCTTGGCAGCGTTCTCTTTCAGACAAGGTAAAAGGGGATATTTGGAAGCTTGTTCCTGTTGCAAATATTTGGTGTGTGTGGAAAGAAAGAAATAATAGAGTTTTCAACGACAAGCATAGTTCATCTCCAACTATTGGCAATAAGGCAGTCTATACACTTTTAAATTAGTCTCTTGCTTTCAAAGAGTTTGAGGAAATTGATTCTAAGGAAGTGATGAAACATTGGTGTAGATTTTACTTCAACATTTATTGAGTTCTCTTAGCCTGTTTTGAGCACTTGTTGTTTTCCCTTTTCTTTTCTTTCCCTGTACTGTTTTAGGATGGTACAGATATTTTATGCCCTCTATTTTTTGATCAATATACTTTTCTTTGCCGATAAAAAAAATATTTACAAGGTTACCAAATTATTTGGAGATATCCCAAATTCCCTATAAGACAAAACACCCTCAAAACGTTGGAAATTTGGAATAGTACAACTTCAAGAAAATCGGTAATCCCAAATAGCAATTTTGCGATTTTTTTTTGTATATATTGTGGATTGCTTCGCTGGTATACTAGCAGTGTAATCTTCTACCAAGTCTATCTGGGCCAGTTAAATTAGTGCACGTGGATGGATAAACTCAATTTTGGGTCAGATAAAATAATTTTCAACGGCTCAAATAAGGCCGGTCGTCTCAAGTTGATTTCGCCGTCTTTGGTTGAAACACTCAGATCAATCTAAGATTGATTGGGCAAACTCCCAAATTTGAACATTTTTCCATCCATTTTCTTTATTTGGCCGTCTCATTATGTGATGAAAATGGCCAAATCTGATCATTTTCCCATCCTACAGGATTTGCTCTAATAAATATGTCTTATTTTATACTATTTCCGAAAGTGGTTCTGAGATTTCGATATTTGAGACGGTTTTTTCGAGATAATGTCATACACATGTAAATATAGAAAATAAAAATTCTTATACAAAATGCCTTAATTATCTTTTTTATCTTTCGGTTAAATGTTGAAGTGGCAATGTTAAAATATACAACTAATTGCACTAATTAGATTGTGCATCAACTCCCAATCCGTGGCGCATCCCACGGTGATTTTGCAATCAATCTTGATAATAAATCGTTCACAAATGCAATTGAAAGATTATAAAATTTATTCAAAATAAAGAACATGTAAATTATGTAACCTAAGCTTAAGGATAGCTCGAAGAAAAAATCCCCATACTTGTAAAACAACGAAAAGGAAACTAGGATAACATAAATATCTATCTTGTTTTTGTTATTAAAAAAAAGGATAAAAATATCCAAGAGAAATTTCAATAGTGAATACAACAACAATTTACCCTATCGGTTAAACGATTTCCGCCTGGAAAAAAAAAAACAAAATTAATCTGCAGACTTTGAAAGTATCGAAATTTCGAACATTATAATATAAAAGATTGATTATCGTTTAATTATTAATTTTTTTACCAATTAGACTAGTTATTTTTTTACTAAAAATTACTAGTTACTATAAATTTTATGGGTCTAGTTAATGACTGGTCCACCTATTGGAGGTGATCATTTTTCATGTTTTTTGACAAAAAAAATTAATTCCCGGTGCATACGTGTGTGAGACTTATAAAATGTATTTTTATATATGCCAAATTTACCCCTTCGTCTAAAACCCAAAGAGTCAAAGACTGAGTGAGAAAGAAAAACCTAAATTTCTAAGACTCAATCTTTCATCAGTTCTCTTCTTAATCTTCTTGTTTATTTTTGTTTGGTGTTTGGATGATAATCCTCGAAAATGAGATAGTTCATTTCAACCAGCATTAAAAGAACAAGAGTTTTGAAAATGACTGCGTAGAGAAGGAGCAAAAGAAGATTCAAGAATTGATCAAGTATGAATAAGAAGAAATTCTCCGATTCAGTCTATTGAAGAATGGATCTAAGTTTATAGATGTATCATGTTGTTTTTGTTTGAGTACATATTTTGATTCAAGTTGTTAGATTGATTTGATTATCACATTTTCAAGTTTATTTTAGCTTGTTTGTGAATCTCCGCCTCGTCTCGGCCGGAACCAAGATACTTTGACAACTTAATTTATCTCAGTGAGATTCTTAGTGAAATATCGAAGTCTTTGTTTTCAAATTTTATACCATATCATCAAGCAGTGATGAAGAAATAGGCGATTTTATATTTTCTTGAACTCGCCCCCCATAACAAGAATCACAATCTCTCCAAAAATAAGTCGAGTTTTATATGGTTGGTTTTGGTATTTTATAATAAAATTCTTACACTCGCTAACTCGTTTTCGCGGATATTTTGGCTCGCCGAGATTGAGATATTTTTGTCTCGGCCATGAACACAGACTGTGAATTCTTGACAAGGTCACAACTTTTTTGGCCGAAATTAACTACATTGATCACCTGACAATTTAACTATGAGAAATTGAACATGTCGGATCATATCGGTGGACTAAATGCCCACGGCCTACCTAAGCCTCTTATGTATTTCGTGCTAGTTTGGAATATGGCCGGGGAAGGATAAGCCCGGAAAGTTGTCAGGTTTAGTTTGGATGGAAAATGCTAAAGCTGGGAAAAATAACACTGACCAGATTTGGGATAATGAATCCTGATCTTTGATCATTCCCCTCTCCACTCTGCTATTAATCCCAATGCTATAGTCATTTTCCTTTCCACTATTCAGATTGTGACACGTCTTATCCCAAAATTTGAACGAACTCCTCCTATTGTCCCAGCTGCAACAAGGTCGAGTTTGGATCCTAGTTAGTAATTCGGAAAACTATTCGCGAACACTTCACCGAATCGACCAAATTTGTATGCTACGGCCGAACTAATCGAACTCCGACCTCTGTTCGCGCATTTTGTGAGCCTCCCCGATACATCGCTAATTATATGGTGAGATTGGAACCCATACCCTCATGCTCGCATAAGTAACATAATTGATCTCTAACCACTGTTTTGGTCGTTGTTTTTTGTTTATTCATTTACATATTTGATACTTTTTCTGTTTCTAAAAAAGAGATACTTTCACTTTTTCATTTTAGCCTAAATTTAGGTCAAATTGAAAAAGATAAAAGTATCTCATTTTTAGAAACAGAGGTAGTATTTAATAGATATGTTGTTAATTAAACCATGTTGCAAGTCTACAAACTTGTAACGCAATCTAATCGTGCAAAATTTCTTACTTCCTGCTACATAATCACGCCAAAATGTTTTTACCACCATTTATGTATGAAAAATTTAGTCTTATAAGATCATTATACTTATCAATTTATTATATATGTAAGTCGAATTTTCAGTGCCGAACTAACATTTCTGAAACAAATTATATATTTACATATCGGCTCCGAACTATCTCCTGAACAACGAACCGTTGACCGGATCTATCTGAATATATATATAATTTCCATATATATGCCGTCCCGAACTCTCCTCTGTACCCGGCCGAATTACTAACTAGGGTTTGGATAAGTCCCTAAGAATTGCCAGTACGGCTTCTGACTGACAACTTGGAGTGCAAGAGGGCAACAAGTAGACCTATCACTATTATATATAGATATATAAATCCAGAAGAAGCTTTATAGAACTTCTTGGACTAATACAGGTCAATAGACTATAATTGAATAACCCAGACAGGGAAGGTTGTTTCCACTAGGTCCCCTAGATAGTGAGACTAGCATGCACATCTAGCTAATAGTTATGATGCACATTGATCAAATTCGAAGAATCAAAACTAATATCAACAACACAAGTTGATTCATTGAAGACAAAGATGGAGTTGTTTTCAATGTGCTTTTACCTCTACATTTGTTTCAACTTTCGATCCGCAGTCAGCTACAGAAAGAAACAAACTTTTGGACCTTACTTCATCATATGGCCTAACTTGGTTGAAATTTTCCTTGGTTGAAAATATGTTTCTTGTTTCATCTCAATCAATGACTGTAATGCATGGCCATGCGACCCTTTGGCATGTAAAGTGGCGAGCCGTCCGTGAGGATCTTTTCCAGAACTACTGGAAAAGACTATTTATTTCTTTCTTTCTCTCTTTTCATCACTTACTTTTTTGTTTATTGTTGGATATTCCATGCATGGAAAGCCTATGATTTTATTGGTTTTAAAAGGTTTATGTAATTACTGTACTTGTGTTTAATTGGTGTGGTGTTGGACTGTTAGTGATGTCGTGTTTTTCACGAAAAGAAATGAAAATGACATTACCTTTATTGACTAGAACAAGTTTGGAAGAAAAAAAACTGCAATCAGAGTTAATTAAGTTGGCACGTTAATTATCACCAAAAGCCAAAAATAGGAAAACAGACAGTAAATTAATAATCATGATGATTAACACCGGCGGAATTTCTGTTTTCGGCTTAGAGGGTAACGAAATTTAGGATCTAGGATCTCGGTGGAACGGAATCAGGGCGGAAATCTCGCTTGAATCGGCCGAGATCAATCCGAGACGAGTCATCCGAGATGAGGGTCGTTTTGTAATTTCAGTACAATTACATCCCTAAAATCCTATAGCTCAGCTCTTTTTCTTCGGTATTCACTAAGTTCACTACTTTTTCTTCTGGATCCCTAAAATCGCCTCTCTCTCAGATTCATCCCACTCCCACCAGGTGTAGTTCATGATCTCGGTAGAGCTTCACATCTATCTTGCAGTAAGTAACTGAGGTACGTGATTAATCTGTAAGTTTGTAACTCCATCACCATATTTCTTAAAATGGCATGATAATTTAGGGTTTAGGTAGTTTAATTATGATCAATAAAGGACCAATGTTTTTGAGTTTCACTGTTGATGTATGTCTTGGGTTTTGTATGAGTTGTATTTTACTAATTTGTATTATTAACTTTCTCCAATTTGACAAATTTATCATGATTTTGGTAATTTGTAAGGTACTAAGATGGTTCAGTAGTAGTATTTGGTGTTGCAATTTTATGGGTTCACTTTCATTTTTTGTTGTTGCTGATCTAGGCCCCTTGCATGTCATGGGAATCTCTCTGATGCATTTTGTTCATATAATTAGGAGTTCTTTAGGGTTAAGCTTACGATGTTTGTGCAATGGATTTTGATTAGCAAGTTCTAATTAGCAGGGGATGGTCTGTGGTTCTAATCAGTTCATATGGATGATTTTATTCTAGGTTGTGATTATGGATTCTTCTAACGCTTCTAATTCGAACACCTCGAACACTACATGTGGGTCAATGCTGCCTCAATCTTCTACTCAGACTCAAAATAAAGATCCAGCATGGAAATGGGCTACATGCAAAGATCCTGCGTTTCCAAAGAAATTAAGTTGTGTGCTTTGTGACAAAGAAATGCGTGGTGGTGGAATTACTAGGCTTAAAGAGCATCTCACACAGGTCAAGGGGAATATTTCATCATGTTTGAAAGCAACAATTGAAGTTATAAATGAAATTAGACTTACTGACAATATAAAGAAGTTAAAGAAAGCTCATAGGGAGAATATTGATGCTATGTATCGGCGTACACAATCTGATGAGAATTCTGATGTTGATACTGATAATGAGGTAAAAGAAGTTGAAAAGGATTCCAACGTGGGCCGTCGTAGTTGTAGTCAAGTAGCTGTTCAGAATCAGAGAAAGAGAAAATTCAAGAGCCAAAGTAATTGTAGGGGTCCAATGGATTTACTCATGCAGACAGACCACCAAAAAACTCAGCAAGCCACTCTTGACAGAAACAGTTCAACGAAAGAGAAGTTAAAGAAAGATGCATGGAAAAGCATTTCAGCTTGGATGACTGAGAATTCTATATCTTTTTACGTTTGGTTAATCTGCTTGTGTGTTGTTTTATTTGTATTCTTCTTAGGAATGAGGTTGGGTATTTGTTGTGTTACTTATGCTGTTATGTTTTTTATTTTGATGTTAGCTATGCCCGCGCCATCTTACCATCAGATTCGTTCAAATCTTTTCAAGGAACAGTTAGAAGAAACGAAGAATTTTGTTGATACATTTAGGGTACATTAGAAGAGGTATGGATGTTCTATTATGTCCGATGGCTGGACAGAGGGGAAAAAGCGTCATCTTATTAACTTTTTGGTGAATTTTCCGAAAGGGTCAGTTTTCTTGAAGTCCGTAGATGCGTCAAACAGAACCAATGATGCTGATTTCATACGTGAGCTTGTAAATGAGGAAATTGATGATGTTGGGAAAGAAAATGTAGTTCAGTTCATTACCGATAATGGTTCAAACTTTAAAAAGGCTGGGAAGGATTTAATGCTTGAATACCCAAATCTATTTTTGACTCCTTGTGGTGCTGATTGTGTCCAGTTGATGCTAGAAGAACTTGGTGACAAGCTTACACGAATCAAGAGAGCCGTCATTCTAGGTAAAAGACTTGTTACATACATTTATGCTCATTTTCAAGTATTATGCTTAATGAGGGATTTGACAGGTAGAGACTTATATAGGTCTACAAAGACTAGGTTTGCAACTCAATATTACACACTAGAAAGTATTCAAAAGTATAAAAATCCTTTACAAATGATGTTTGTGAATGATAGATGGGCAAAAACTAGATTTTCAAAAGAAAATGTTGGAATTAATGCACTTAAAATTGTCACAAGTAGTACATTTTGGGAATATGTTGATTACTCTTGTAGAGTGCTGAAGCCTTTATTTAAGGTTGTAAGGTTAGTGGATATTGAGCGCAAACCTACAATGCCTTCTTTTTATGATGCAATGAGAATAGCAAGGGATCAACTAGAGGAGAATTTCAGAGAAGATGATGATACTTGGGCTGTAATTAAGGCTTGCTTTCAGAAAAGATGGAAGAATAACTTTAACCATGCTTTACATTGTGCGGCCTACTATTTGAATCCTTCTATATTCTACAATATTGAACCTTATGAAATGGACAATAATGAGAAGTACATAGAAATCAAAAGGGGGCTTCATAAAGCAATGGGAAGGCTTATACCCAATGAAGATGAACTTGATCTAGCTACAGGTGAATTGATAAAGTATACTGATGTTGTTGGGGTCTTGGGAACTCCGCCTTGCAAAAAAAGAAGAACCAAGGATCAACCTCGTAAGCTTGTTCGCTCTATAAGTTTAAAATTTGATTACATTTGTGTTGGATATCATTTATAACTACTTTGTTTGTATTCATAACAGATGAGTGGTGAATTATTTTTGGAGGAATCGATGCGCCAAACCTACAAAAATTTGCAATCAGAGTACTGAGTCTTACTTGTTCTGCTTCTCCATGTGAGCGAAACTGGAGCACATTTCAAAATGTAAGTATTCCAATCTTTTGCACTGATTAGTAATATTCTAAATATACATGAACCCTGCAAAGAAATTAGCATGTGCTTACTATTAAGTGTTTTAGTTGAATTATTTATGTTTGTATTTCAGTTGCATATTTAGCCATTTATTTTTCGTATTTCAGTTGCACTCGAAAAAACGAAATTGCATTAAACAGCAGAAACTGAATGATAGTGTCTTTATCCAGTACAATAAGAAATTCAAGCGTCGTTACATAGAAATCCAAAAATATAACGATGATGATAAAGCTCATGATCCTATTTTCCTGGAGGACCGTGATGAAAATGATGAATGGTTGGCTTTAGAAAATTTGCATGACTTGGAGGTGGAAGGTGATAATGTAACTTTTGGTGATTTGCAAGAAACAGTTGGTGAAGAACGTGGGATAGTTGGTAGTATAGGTGCCTGTAGTTCTCGAGGCAAGTCTACGTTTCCAACTAACTCGGAATACGATGGATATGATACTGATGATTTGATGTTGGACACCGAAAGAGGGCTACTCGGTGGTGACGGGAACGATGGAGTTACTCCAGATGATGATATCTATGCTGATTCATCCTATATTGATTAGAATTGTAATGGCCTTGTTTAATTAACATTTTGGATAATGAACTGAAGTTGTACTTCTCTCTCTTGTGTTTTCACTTTTGTTCAACAAAGACTTCTAAGATCAATGAAGTGTTCCACTGTTATGTTTTCTTAATGAGTATTTGTTTGAATTGGTTAATTTAATAGTATTTCATTATATTTTTAACATATGCATAATTATATGTATAAAAATTGGAACCGAGATTATATCGAGATTTGGAAACGGAATCTCCCGAGACAACGTTGTACCGGTATCTCGCTCGGGACCGAGACAAACCGGAATCCGAGATCAACTACATTGATTAACACATAAAAATATAGATATAGAATAGAATACGTAAATAACAGAGCGTGATATGGAAAAGTGGAGACAAATGCTCCTATTTTGTGATATCGAGAAATGGGTCATTTGTCCAAATATTTTTAAAACATGACTCAAATGGACGAGTAAAAATTAGTATGGGTGAAATGGACAAAAAAAATAGCAAGAATGAAACCGGATTCATCCTGGATTAAACTTAAAAAAAGAGCAAGGATGAAACTGGATGCATCCTGATGTAAATTAAAAATAAGAAAAAAATATTTCAAAATGGGTAGGATGAAACAGTTTACATCCTGGCTATTTTTACATTCTTGTCCATTTAAACAGTATCAAATTTTACATGTCTTTTTTACCCAATAATTGTTGATTTTGATCTTTTCAACCAATTTTGTGATATTTGTCTTGTTATTCTTACAAAAATATATTAGAAACTAGCTATTAAATGTTTGCTTGCGTAGCTTTTAGTGTTACTACTACTTCTTTTTATTAGGACTCTTTGCCATTGAGATCAAGCATGTGAAATATTAAAATCACTTACAAAAGCAAAAAAAAAAAAAAAAAAAAAAAAAAAAAAAAAAAGGTTAACTTTTGCATAAGCAAATAATTTTTACTTCTGTTTCCAGAATTGGCTTTACTTATGGTATCATCCAAATACCCTCCTAATAACTAGGTCACGCAACAACTATGATTACCGCAGCAATATGTATACCGATATTGATCGACAAAGAACAGTACGTATATCGAGGGAGAGATCTGAGAGACCAATAGAAGTATAGAACCATGAAGTTCCTTTCATTTCTGTCGATGGTGGTAGTCATACAAGTGATCCGCAAGGGCATATATACGTTGGCCGTAATGCATTGGGGTCGTTTTATAGATGCTTGCCACTTGCCACTGTTGCCAGAGTACCTCCAAAGATAACATGCAGTATTATATGGTTCAATCGTATATGATTTACATGGTCAGACATTTGAAGCCCATGCACGACATGGCTGTGAACCAATGTGAGGTAGACACCAAAAGAAAAAGGCAAACATTTTGCCTCCATTATTAGCGCGTGTCCACAGACCTAGCTTCTCTCTTAGCCATAACTCTGAAAGCTCCTGTTTGGTCCAAATGGTCCAACAAATTGGCAAAGATTTTGCAGGCCAGATTTTATTCTTCACAGACTGAGCCCAAATGGTCCAACAAATGGCAACATTTCTCTCTTTCTTTATGCAAAAGATAATTTATTTGTTGATTGAATAAGTTGGGAGGAACATTTATCATATCCTCCTCAACATGACTACTAATAAAACCAGGGGCATACCCTCGCCAAATTTAGACACTTTTCTTTTTCTTTTTGTTTGGAAATTACATTTTAATTCATTCAAACCAAAATGATGATTACAAGATTGCTAATAAGATTATCAAAAACACCAAAATACAGGACAATCAAAATCCAAATATAAATGACGACACCAATTACAAATACATAGTGAAGAGAAAGAACCATGAACAGCAAAGATATCTAATTTTTTTACCAGCAGTATTGACGAAAGATGGTTTGAACCGGAATCAACTCCGACCATTTAAGATAATTATCTTCTTCAGTAAGAGATGCTCCAAATAAAAATGAATAATTTCCCCAAAATCTTGTAGATTCAATCGAATGTGGATGCCTAAATCCCTCTTGCCGAAGATGAATCCAAAGCGAATCCGAGAAGAATCATTGATGTTCTTGATGAGTCGAGAATAGCAAGCCAAAATTTAGAGACTTTTAAAGATCTAGAATGCTGCTCCATCAACATGTATGCAAAGTTATTGCACTCTTTAATAAGATAAGGTGCGGAAAGAAATTTCGAAATTTATAATCTATGTAATGGGCTTTGAACAATTTTCCTATTACTACTTGAATTGTTTCGACTGATATAATGGAAAAGATTCTGAACTCTTTTGATTGTGATGACATGATTAGGTTTGGTTCCACTTAAATTAGTTATGTATCTCTCCTTCAACACTTCCCAGACTGCACGTGTCATACGGATGTTCACTCATCCTCATGTTTTGCTTGAGGATTGAACCAACTACATATCCAATTTTTAGTAGTCTAGTGATTATTTTGCAAAGAACTTAAACCACCAGACACAAAATTAAAACTGCTCCAGTGAAGTTGCATTGCACAAATGAGATGGTCTGTTGTTTCCATATTTTGATTCCAAAAAAAAAAGACAATCGGACAGTGCACCACCCACATTCCTCATAATCCTTTCACTAGCAGATACATTATTGGTAAGACATTTTCATATGAAGAGTTTCATCTTATGAGATCTTTTCAATTTTCATAACTGCCTCCAGATTCTGGAAAAAGTTGAGCGTCAATTGTTGATCTTGTTCCTTGGACTCATAAACTTGTTGTAGGATGACTTCACATAGAATAAGCCATTGTTGGTTAGAGTCCAAACCAATCGGTCTTCAACATTCTTTGAGATTCTCATCTTTAGAGCTTTAGAAGCAATAGTATTACGATGAAAAAGAACCATCACTTCATTCCCTTTCCATGTCTTGTAGTTACCATCTGTCAAATCTGAAACAAAGATGTAGTCTTGTCCTGGAATAGAAGTATTAATGATAGGTATTGGAGGATTATGTATCTCTACCACCCATTTGTCCTCCCAAATTTTAATGCTTGTCCATTCTCTAACTACTATGAACTCTACATGCTTAAACATAATGTTCCAAGCCCAAGTGGCATTCTTCTTCCTTTAGCATGAAGAAGAGAGTTATTAGGATAATATATACTTCTTCCAAAAAAAAATAATCCATAACCGAATGCAATTGGTATATAATCTCCAAGCATATTAGCAAGCAAAGTTTGGTTAACGCAACTCAAACTTTCGAAAATATATTAAGCCACCACAGTCTTTACTTCTACGAACCCTTTTCCAGGAAATGGTATACACTCCTTTGTCATTCTTCTTATTCAATCACAATTGTCTTTGAGTCTTATTAAAAGTATCAAAGTTGTTTTATGGAATTTCGAAATTAAGTACCCATCTAATGGGCTGGCATTGCATTGAGTGATGTCTTCAGAAGGGTGGATCTGCCCACTTGGTTGATGAACTTCACCTTCCATATTGACAATATCCTTTTTATTTTTTCCATGACTCCAGAAAGTGAAGTAGTTTTCCTTCATGAATAATGGAGTGTCTATGTATCTTTCAATTATCCTCATTTTCTGGACTCTTGATCTTCTTGACAGAATTCTGCAATGTCTTGGGTGAATATTTTTTGAGAAGTAAACCGCTGACTTTTGAAAATTTATTTATTTTCCAGAGCTAGCACTAAATTCTTCAATTAGACCAAAATATTATTTACATTATGAATATTTTCTTTGGTGAAAAGCAAACAATCATCTGCGAACAACAGATAAGTAACCTGGTGAGTACCTCTTGCAATTTTCACACCTTGAATCTTCTTGTGAAATTCAACATCGGTTAGAGATCTAGTAAAGACTTCATGGTCAGGAGAAAGAGATGAGGTGACAATGGGTCACCTTGTCTTAATCCCCAAGTTAGTCTGAAGGGAGAGCAAAAGTACCATTCAATTTGATGTTGGTTTCAGTAGTACTTAAACATTAATCAACCATAGATTATCAAATTTCATTCGTAAGTACCGGATTTGAGGCTTTATAGACTTTGTATATTACAATCGATTTCCTTTCTCACGTTGATCTTTGATCAGAACAAAAATCACATATAGGCTTATCTGTGGGAGACAGATTGGTTTAAAGTCTTCAATTGAGTTGAAACAACTCTTAAGTTGTAAAGGATGTCAGCTAAGGGAATCAATTGTGCCTAATCTTGCGAGATTCAAGAGGTGTAAGGAGCGCGACTGTAAATGAATCGATGTGACGGTAGATTCGGTCCCAACTACATTCCAGTACGAAGTTCTGATAGTATGCTAGAGTCTGTAGCGGCCTAATACAATATGGTGTTCAAATCTGGACTAGGTCCCGGGGTTTTCTGCATTTGCGGTTTCTTCGTTAACAAAATTTCTGGTGTTTGTGCTATTTCTTTTCAGCATTATATTGTTTATCTTTATAATTGAAATATCACAGGTTGTACGTAAAATCAATCAAAGTGGATAAGTCCATCGTAATTGTTGGATACGACTTGATTTATCTTGGATATTGATCTTTGGAATCTTCCAAGCACTCTCACGAAATAATCAGGTTCACAGACTGTCTCTGTTTACATACTGATTGTGAGAGAAAGAGATATAAGCTCTTCATATATAATTCCCAATTGAGATTCATTAAGTTGTAAGTCTCGGAATTGTATTGAGTTTAGTCCATACATGTTGCCTAAGAAAAGTTGGTGGTGTATTTTGGTACCCCCTGCATTTTCAAGCTTATATATTGTGTTGTAGAGGGTAATACACCTGTAATATGATGGTTGCTAGGGAAGCTTCACCTGTATTATGAGAGACAGATTTGTCTCATTGTTGGTTTTCATCAACTTGCCAGTAGAAAAGAGTCTTTGCACTATTTTAGTCACGTCTTTGCCAACAATATCCCATTGAGTTCGAAAGAAATCTAGTGAAATCTATCTGGCCATGTGTCTTTCTACGGCTTCATGGACTTTTAAACATAGAAAATTTTGACTTATCTGAGATCTTAGGGAGAAATTTATTGTCTTTAGAAGTAATAATTTCGGGAATAAGATTAAGAAGTCTTTCATGATATGTGAATTGATAGTAATACTAACTTTCATAAAATGTTGGTTAAGAAGAGTCTATAGGTCAATTGTACATGTACACCAATTACCCTCAGAATCTTCCAAAGATTCAATTTAGTGTTGCTTTCCACCTCAATCATGTGCTCTTCTCCAAATTTCAGCATCCAAAACTAGTCATATTTAATCTGCCATTCTTCAATATGCAGTTAGATCTGCTGCACTTCAGAAGTATTATATTTACTACATATATTACCTTGAAGGCGAGTCATCTGTTGCTTGAGATCACTTATTTTATCTTGTGTTCCGAAAAGAAGAATACAATTGCATATAGACAAATTCTTTTAGCATTGTTCCATGAAACAGTAATTTGGTCCTTGCAAGTCATATCTCTCAGCAAATACTTGAAAAAAGTTTCATGAATTTATACAGCCAGCGATCAGATGATGATTTGTCCCGTTTGAGTTAAGTGGAGGAGATGAGAATCTATGTTTTTTCTAACTTTGATTTACTTCTTCCAGTGTTGTGTTTGTTGCTTTTCCAAGTGAAAGGGTTACCATGAACCCCCAAATCAATATAACATGCACCATCAATAAGATGTACAATATTTGGGAAGTACTGGAAGTAGCACTATTAAAAAAATTATGCTCTAAGTTTAAGGTTATATTTAAATCACTTAATACAACCAAGGTAGTTTAGGATTATTACAACCTAATTCATGTATAAAAACACAATGAGCAGTTTTGAAACAACGATAAAGAGTGTGATACGTGCATGAAAGAAGCATAGTGGTTTGGATGGGTCGCTAGTTACATACTACTATCATTGGCAATTATTTCAATATTGAATCCATCTTTCCATACTAAAACAAGGCCACCAGCTACCTATTGAGGGAACAAAAAAAAAAGTTTAGGAAATTTAAAGTCCCAATTGACAAAACTTAGGATTTTACAAGAATCGATTTTTGTTTCTGACAAAAATATAATTTTGGGAATATGCCTAAAGTTCAAATCTCTAATATGATTTCTAGTGATAGAATTTGTAAAACCAATGTTGTTCAAGATATAACTCTCATAATTTCAAAGTCTAAGTGAAATGACAAGGGTACCGAGTACACTATAATCTTTTAAATATCAACCTATTATAGTCGCACCTTGTGTAATTCTACCAAAACACTAATGGCCAAAGAATTACTTCAACAAGATGCAACTTGGTATATAGTCTAAGTTCGTAACTGAGCTAACTACGAGATCGTACAAGTGCTATTACTTAATTATGACTATAACAATAATCATAATGCAAAAGGCAAAGTAGTGGCATGACACAAAAGTAATGTCATGAAAATTGCTTGGTAGAAAACCCTCGTGATCTGGTCCAGTTATGAATACTCTCAGAAACACCGTTATAAAAATTGACTGCCGCAACTTCGTATAGTTTAGACCAAGTAAACTACCATGATTATTTAATTTCTTCAGAATTCTCGCTCCTACAACCAATCTGGTCTAAGCATGTGAATCCCAAGATAGAGTTCACTATCTTGAGTCACTTCACCTGATGTGAAGACTTCTGAAAAGGCGGGGGTACCCAAATATACCTCAAGCTAAAACTTTTCCTACCTATAATTCCTTTCTCCGAAAGTGATTGTCTATGGACAGGGTCGAGACAATACAACTAATCGCTTCACACTTCGTGTGATCGTCTATGGATACGAGATCGAGATAATACAACAACGAAGTATGTTTACTTGATACAAAGGTTCGGACTTAACCAAACACAATAGGATTGCTTATCAAGTAAATAGGACTTAACGATTGTGTAATTTACTTTAATTATAATAAAACAATTATAATGCGTAAAATAAAAGTAAATGACACAGCAAGATTCTGTTAACGAGGAAATCGCAAATGCAGAAAAACCCCAAGACCTTGTCCAGAATTGAATACTCTCAAGATTAAGCCTCTACACAAAATTACATCAACTTCGTATAGTTGAGACCAAGCAACTAAACCTATAGTTCACCTAGTTCTGTCTGTATTCCTACGCCTCCAACTTATAAATAAGTCACTTACTTGGAACAATTCATTTGGTTCGTATTCCAAACATTAAAGGAACAACAAATCTGTTTGGTATCAACTCTCTTCAACCAAGTGATATGAGTCAAACAAAGGCTCTTCCGTTTATCTTAACATAAACTCCTTCGTCAGGTCCTTAGTTCTATCTTAAGTTCAATTACCGAAGTAATCGTTTAAGATTAATCCAACAACACTCTTAATCTAAATAATTGTGTTGATGCCGGTCTACTCAATTAATCAATCCAATCTACCACAAGGATAAACCGATTATTAACTGGATCCTCTTTTACCAAAACAAGTATTGTGCACACCCAAGATTATAAAACCCAAGTAAGATTTTCAATATCTTCTTTGTCTTCAAATATTCTTAAATCTTCAATAAAAACCTGCACACAATCACTTGAATCTCTTGTGATCAATCACGCACAGAACAGAGTCTGTTAACAATGGATTATCACAAGATCGTCTTTAGAACTCACAACAGTCTAAAGATCCCTGTCGAAACTCTGAACTAGTTTGAGTGAATCTTATATCAGAAGAAAAGATTCTCAAGAATAAACAAACTAGGTGCAATCATATTTCAACCACCGTTAGTCAATAAAATCAATGAAAACAAAAGATAATCCGCAATTATCTAGTTTCCCACCAACGGTACACGCTAGAGCTTCTCAATCCCAAAGAAGACTTTAAACTGAGCTGTCGTAAGAGATTTCTCCTAATTAGGCTACTCTCCTTTCCGAATAGGCGGCTACACTAGTAGCAACAACAAAATAGGAAGTTTGTTGTTACGAAGGATTAGTTTGCTAGTGTAGTTGCAGGAAATCCTACAATACACCCCTCATATGATTTCATTATTACTCAACTCATTTTTAGGTTTACACTCTTAATTTGATTGATCAATCTTCGAATGTTCTTACAAGAAGAGTGAAATGAATCAAGAATGACCTCTACTCTATACTTTCTCTCTCCTATTTACTTGTTTCTTACTCAAAAAAGATCTCTCCCTTTTCTTTACAACTGAATAACTATTTATAGGGAAATACATAGTGGATGACAGCTAATTTGTCCTTTATTTTCGGAAATGACTTGCGATATTCTCGCAACCTTATAAATCTTAATCTCGCAAACTCTCTAATTTTCGCAGGACCATCACATCTTTCTCATGATTTTAGCTGACGTCGTTTATTATATCATTTCTGAAATTGTTCTGCGACGCTGTTGTGTTGTGTTGTTGATAATTTCGCTAAGACATCGTTGTTGCGAGATTCTGATCCTACATCTTGCCTCTTCTCATATCTTTTCTACGAAGTAGAGAATGATGTGAGAAATGCCGCAGATGTTCATCTCTTCATATTCTGCATTTATCACACGTATTCTTTCTTCCATCTGTTTCTTGACACGTCTTCTGTAACCGCTGCTTTTCAACCGCTCACGTCTTTTCGTCTTAATGGTGTTTATTTCTTCGAGTAAAAAAATATCCTTTATATACTCTTCTTTCCACTTTCTTTTTTACTTTCTCTTCTCTTTTTATTCTCTCATCTCTGCAACTCTGTTATTCTTCTGCAAGTTCTGCTACTGTAATTTTTCCCCCTTCAATCTTCTTACTTTTTATTCATTCCCATACTCTATATTCAAATATGGCTCCAAGTTGTAATATATATGAGAAGAATTTAAAAGATGTCCAAAAAGATCTTGCTGATAAAGGTTTCATACTCTCTACCATTCCTGGTGAAAATGCCAAGTCAATTTTTTCTGTCAAACTTTTCTCTGATCAGTACTGTGATGATCAATCAATCATAATTTCGCTAGGTCAGATTCTCGCAGGTCTCCATATTCCTCTTTATGACCCAGATCTTCCTTTATTCTATGAAATTCTCGCTCACTCGGGATTTTCGCGAGCTATCTTCCAACTGAGTGGGGACTGCATCCGTCTGATGCTAGAGTTCGCTAACCGTGGTGCTGGTAAAGGATCTCTGTACTCCAAAGAACTTAGGGATCCTAAATTCATAGACCTAGAGATAATTGCTGAGAAATACACAGTAGCGAGTTTCTTTGAGAACTATGAACTTATCTCCATGAAGAATGAGAATACTCACTGGGGTATTCGCTTAAAAAGGAAAAATAACATTGATGAAGCTAAAATTTTCATGCAATATATTGACTTGCATTCTGGTAAAAACACAACTCCTCGCCAATCCAAAGATGATAAATGGTGTGTTTTTCCTTTAATGCTAAAGGACCTTACATTGCTGGGTCAAATGTTCTTCCTGCGAATCTCGCTTCTTATCAACCTTGGGTTTTCTCTTGGCCCGAGAAGGAGAAAGAAGTATGTTTCTTCCCGTTTATCTCAATTTATATTTCTTTATTTGTCTTTATTATTTTGTTCACTAACTCTTTCGACATTCTGCAGATCCAAAAACTGAAAGATAATTATAACATGACTGGGAAAGCTAGTACTCTATTATCTCTTCGATCATACACAGATGAGGTAAGAAATTTTCTCTTATGATTTTAAACAGTATACTATTGCTTCCATTTCTTATTTCTATCTGTGTGTGAAGATTATTGCTGAAATAGAAGAGCCTGCTGATGTTGCAAAGACTGGTGATAAAGGTAAAGGTGCTCTTCGCAGATAAAAATAAACCGTTCCTCCTTCAAAGAAAAGGAAAGTTTGTTCTTCTTCTCCTTCAAATATTCCTCCTCATGAAAATTCCGAAAGTGAAAAGGATGATGAGGACAATAATGATCTTGCCGAAAGTGAGAACTTTCCACCTGAATCTTCTATGGCTAAGCTCTCTGGCCTCTTTTCTGATTCTCTGCAAGGAATGGGAGATAGCCAATTCGCTAACACCTGCAAGGCTCTCGCTACAATTTGCGATGTCCCTTTGCTGGATGGTGATAGTTCTCTTCGTGGAGTTTCTAGATCAGTGACTCCCGAATTCTTGCATTTCCTCAATAGTCTGGTATATTTTTATCCTTTTATTTCTTCATTGTCATAACTCAAAATTTCTTTCTATATTAATATTTTTTATATTTTCTCGCAGGCTGGAAAAGCTTCTTTCGCTGTTGCCTCAGATCTAGAGAGGAGACGCGAAAATCTTGAAAAGAAGAATCTTCAATTTCGCACAAAAAATGAAGAATTAGAAGCTGAAGTTAAGGGTCTTCGCGAGAAAAATAGACAACTAGAAATTGATTCTTCTTCGTATAAGAACAAAATCTCTAGTCTTCAGTAAGCTAGTAATCAGCTTTACGGTATGTTACTTTTCTCTTTTCCCTTCATTCATTCCTCTTGTTGTTTTATCTTATTTAAATGATTCTTTTTGCAGACATTTATGGTCTTTCTGATGAAGCTACCCTTCTTCGTCCATTTCCTAATGCCTTGGATAATGATACCCTTCTTGAGCGTCTTAATAATTCTTTAAATAGTTTCTCAAATGATAGAATTTCATCTCTTTCTCTAAATGAGCTTAGATCTAAATTTCGCCTCTTATAAATTGACCATAGATCTAGTTTAGGCTTAGCCAACCGATTTAAGCGTCTCTTTCTTGATTCTAAAGAGAAAACCAATGAGTTAAGAACCGAAATTAGCGGTCTCATAGATGATAAGGATCGCATCTCTGATCAAGGTGCTAAGGCTTGGGCGAAATTCCAAGAGACTGTTCTTGAAGTTCAACTTGAACGAGATGAAGCTAGCCGCAAGAACATCGAACTCTGCGAAAAGGAAAATCAAATTCGTTCTCGTCTTCTTATAAGTAATGAGGATGAATTTGTTTGGGCTACGAAAATCTTAGATGATGCCAGAAAAGATTTAAGTGTAAATGTTAGTATCCAAGTTGAGCATACAGCCTTGATTAGAGATATGATTTCTGACAAAAGGTTACTAACTGCTCTTCTTTACTAATCTTTTGCTTCTTATGAATTTTCATCAAATTAATAATTGATTGTCTTTTGCTCGCAGATTCTGAAAGTAGATATCGTGAAAAGATTGAGGAACTCGAAGCTGAAAAGGAGGAACTCGCAAAGAATCTTTCTTCTCGCAACGACAAGTATTCTAGATTAAAGAATCAAATCAAGATCACTGTTGCGAATTTTAAGAATGATGCTATGCATTTTCGCAATCAAACTATCCAAATGGTTTGTGACGACATAATATCCCACATTCTGATTATCCTTGTCTCTTGGAAGAAATCCCACAGAATATTCCCAGTCTGATTATCCCTGATAGCGAAGCTGATGATGAAGAATGTGATGGTGATGAAGGTTCTGATGGTGATGAAGATTCTGACGCAGACGAAGAAGGGAACAAGTCTGATGAAGATAACGAAGGATCAACTAAGAAGTAGTCTTTGTTTCTTTTTTGATTCTCTATAATACTTGTACATTTATTCCTTCTTTCTGTATATTTGTGTTTTTTTCATTTTGACCTGCATTCATTAAAACAATTCTTCCTTGCAATACAGTTAATCAATATAATCATTAATTTTTGAATCTTTCAGTAAATCTATCATATGGAGACAAATAACATTTTCTAATTTCATTGATTCCCATACTTTCCTCTGTTATTTGTATCCAAATGAGATATTTTATAAATTTTTCTTATTTTATGCCTCAATTCGAAGTTAATTATGTATAACATAGCTATCTTATGCGAAGTGAGTTTTGATTCTTTTCAAAATTTCATTCCTGTGTGGTCTTATTTTGCCTTCCTAATTAAAGGTCTTATTATGCCACCTCTTGTCATTGCGACAAAATCGCAGGACGTCCTTGCATTTTCATGCAAAACCCATTGATCTTGCCTTAACTTTTTCTTTTGTATTGTGGCCTCTTCAGGAATGTTGCGACAATATGAAAGGCCTAAATATTCTTGCGAAAATAAAGCCCCATGACATTTCCGTCTTGCGACGAAATCGCAGGACGTCTTCGCACTTTCATGCGAAAACCCATTGATCTCGTCTTATCTTTTTCTTTTGTATTATTGCCTCTTCAGGATTGTTGCACAAATATGACAAGCCTTAATACCCTTGCGAATAAAAAGCCTCATGACATTTGCGTCTTAAGACACTTATCATCTCCCTAATGGAGGGTGCCACCCTTATCTCCCCCTGGTTTCCCATTCAAGGAGGCGTACTTCTACCATACAAGGTTAGATCCTCCCATCCAGTTTTAACAACAACCAGTTTTTTTCGCAGCCTCTTATCCCTTTTACCTATAGGGCTTATGGTTACGAGACTGCACCCTAAGTGGGGTTTTCTTCAGGCCGAGTGCAGTATAAGCCAAGACTTGTCAAGAATGGCAAAGTACGCTTCAAATGTCCCTGACACTCTTGACTCAACCGTGTACCTCGGCGCCTTGATCAGATCTACACTCCTTGGGAGAGTCCTTATTACCGTCACCCAACCTAAGTCATATGCTTAAGCTGAAAATCCAAGGTGCCTCTCCCGGATGGGATTTATTGACCCCAAATCTCCATGACTCAGGTTCCGGTGGCGGTGTAGCCTTTCCCTGAGCCATGCAACAGGTACCCCCTTATATGACGTACTTTAGGTCTTACATTTTCCTCTTGTGAAATTGCATTCGTGAACTAGGGTGTACGCCATAAAGGTTTGCCCCTTTCTCTTTTGTCATTTTTCTCTGATTGTCTTCTATAAAATTCATTATCTCTGCGAGAGTCTCGCACATCATCATATTGTATTTGGATTTCGCAATCTCAATTTTGTCATTCAATAAAATGTATTCTTGAGAATTTTACTTATTTCGAGAGTGTCACAACAACTTAATCATTCATATATTTCCTGGTTTTGTTACCTTTGACATCCTTTGCTTCTTTATTACTTTGTACTACTGCTTCCTTGGTAGTGGTATGATTCATCATTTTTATTCTGAGCTAGCATTAGTTTCGCAACACCTCTTCTTCTTTTCTTTCGATTGCATCCACCATCAACCTCTCACTTCTCTGTGTATCTTTGATTTTGTGCCGCCAATTTTCCTTATTGTTTGCTCTTCCTTCGCAAGATTTTATCTCAGTTTCGTAACACCTCTTTCCTTCAGCCCAATCTCCCTTTATGATTCATACACCACTGGGTGGTGGAAAGTTGAAGCTACACCTAGAATCCCATGTAGCCAAGGTCGACCAATTAACGCATTGTAGGGTGATTCTACATCAACGACACAAAATAAGATTTCGAAGATATTCCCTTCAATGGAATTCGCATAGTAACCTCCCCTTTAGGCTTGTTAGCAGTACCATTAAAACCATATATCTTATATGTTGATGGTATAAGATCATCATCTCTTCCTCCCATGTTTTATAAGTATGATAAAATAAGATGTTCACAGAGCTTCCAGTATCGATTAGAATTCTATTAATTGCCCATGAATCTTCAGCTTCATCATCCTCATCTTCTTTCGGTTTTGGATTAATTTCTAATTTTACTACCAATGGATTATCATGCACCTCTTCTCCTTCGGGAATTTCTTCTGCGGTAAAAAATGATATGTTTCTGCCATTCCTCTAGTGGCGAGATTTTCGCAATATTCATAATTTCTCCATCGTTATCTCTTGCGAACACTCTACTCAAAACATTGTCATGAAAATCTTCAATTGTCTTATATGAATGTACGATAGAGTGACAGAATAGATTTTTTGCTTTTGCACCAACTTCTATGAAGAATGTTTCCTTCTTTTTCATCGTGTTCACTTTGTGATGCTCTGGTGGTGGTGGCAGTGGTTGAGATTGTGGGTGCCCTACCAAAAAGTGGTTTAGTTTTCCTTGATCTATCATTCTCAAAATAATTCTTTTTACATTTCTGCAATCATTTGTTGTATGTCCATGAAAATGATGATAAGAACAAAACTCATGGCTTCTGTGGTTTGGAGGTGGTTCCGTTCCCATGTTCCATGGTGTTGGTATATTCTCCATCAAAATTATAGCTTCCCATATTTTCTCCACACTTGCATTTAGAGGTGGCATCTTGATTTCTTCCCATACTACCTTGTGACCTCCTTGTCCTCTATTATAGTTTTGTCTTTGACCTCCATAAGTTTCTTGTGGTTGATCGAGTCTTTGAATCTTGTTATTTCCACCACGATTGTAGAAATTTCTTTCTCTTTCATACTCCTCTTGATCTCGGCTTCCCATAGCCACCAGTTTCTGTTGATTGTTACCCGTCACCTTCTCTTGTTGTACTTGCGAAGTATTCGCTACTGTTTTATTAGCTTGGGTAATAAGCTTGCATTCGCTGTTTGTGAGTGGTGTTCGCAACTGGATATGATTCCATTTCATTTTGCCTTTCCTCTAGAGCAATGTATTCTTCTTGAAGTTCTCGCAATTCAGTCATTGTGATCGTATTCTTGACTCTGAAAATTTGGACATACAATAGGTTTGTTGCAAACATAGCATTGATAAATGATAATATAAGATATCTCTCATCTACACGGCCAGCCATTTCGCTACACATAGTTCTCCATCTTTTAGTCAGGTGTTTCAAACTTTCGCCAATCCTCTGTTTTAATCCAAACACATCTTCTATACCAGGTCGCGAAGAATTATTACTTATATATGCCCCTAGAATGTAGTCTGCAAATGATTGAAGGATGTTATTGTATTCTTTGGTAGACCTTCAAACCATTTTAACGCCTCTCCTGTTAAGCTGGATGCGAAATATTTGCACAATACGGCATCATGATTTTCCCATTGCAACATGCACCTCACATAGGCTTTAATGTGTTGAATTGCACAAGTTGTTCCATCAAAAATGCTGGTTAATGCGGGAAATTGCATTTCGGTGGTATTCCTCCTAATTGTACTTCCCTTGTAAATGGAGTTTTCGCAGCTTCTTCTATTGCTTCATCCAATTGTCTTCTGCCTACTTCTCCTCTATTATTTAGCATTCCTCTCATTTCTTCTAACTTTCAAGATTTGTTTATTTACACCTGAATTTTGATCCATTGGTCTTTTTAATTTCGCCTCTCTTTCTGCGTTCATGTCTTTCTTCTCTCGCGAAATTTTGCATTTCTTCTTCATTATCCTCATCTCGTCTTCTTCTGCGAGTTTCTTCTCATCTCTATCTTGAATTCGCAATGATTATGTCTCTCATTTTCCCCTCATGATTTTGTTCATTTCTTATCAATTCCATTCGCTGTCTTTCAGCCATCCTCTTACTCTATCATACTTTTCATTGAGATTACCGTTATTCCGGTTTTGTATAGTCTTCTTTCTCGATTGTCGTGATTGTTCTGGCGAATTGTCTCCTGAAGCTCTTGTTCTTCCATTTCCGCTCTCAATCTTTCACGTTCGCAGATTAAACGTGTTTGTTCAGCATAATGTATTTCAATTTCTTCTTCAATCGTTTGTTGATTTCTTTGAGTATTTCTTTCATGTAAAATTCTTCTTCCTTCCTCTCGATTTCCTTCGCCATCTTGGTCATTTCGTCCCTGACATTGTACATTCTCTTGATTTCTACCATTTTTCCCATCATCAAAAGTTTCATTTTGTGGAACGTAATGATCATCAGCTCTTTCTCTATTTTCGCGATATTCTTCATTAGGATTTGATATTTCTTCTTGAATATTGTTTCCAGCATTGATTGTGGGTGAGTTTCGCCTCATTTCTCTTCTAGTCGATCTTGAATATGATTTTGTAATACTTCTCGATCTTCTATTCTATAGTCGTATATTCTCCATCCTTAATTCGTGATTTTGCCTTGTTAGATTTCCACGTTCTTCTGCCTCATCTCTTCTTTCTTCATGTATTCTTCGTCTCAACGTTTCTAACGCTCCAATTTCCTCATCTCTATGAATTATTCCTTCATCTGCTTCTTGATTTCTCTCTACCTGTCTATGATTTCTGTTTTGCTGCTCTTCTTCTACTTCTTCTGCCGAATTTGATTGCCAAGTGTGTATACTCACCCTATAATAATCTATATTCCTCCCTTGTACTAGTGTTTGTTGAATTGGTGGTTGAATTTGATTTTCTCTATTACTTCTCATTCTAGTAGATTCTCCCATTTCACTTCTTTCTCTCCCAGCAATTCTCTTGCTTCTTCTAACAGTAGTCGGTTGTTCGGAAGTATTTCTTCTTCTAGCCATTTCTTCAATGTTAACAATATTGCAAGAAATTATGTAAAATTCTTAATCAATCACTCTAAATCTTCACAAATCTCAATATTAATCTTCAATTTTTCTAGAATAATCTTCAATACGTCCCTGTTTCTAGCGTCATTATGTAGTTGCAGGAAATCCTACACTACACCCCTCATATGATTTCATTATTACTCAACTCATTTTTAGGTTTACACTCTTAATTTTATTGATCAATCTTCGAATGTTATTACAAGAAAAGATAAAGGAATCAAGAATGACCTCTACTCTAGACTTTCTCTCTCCTATTTACTTGTTTCTTACTCAAAAAACATCTCTCCCTTTTCTTTACAACTAAACAACTATTTATAGGGAAATACATAGTGGATGACAGCTAATCTGTCCTTTATTTTCGGAAATGACTTGCGATATTCTCGCAACCTTACAAATCTTAATCTCGCAAACTCTCTGATTTTCGCAGGACCGTCACATCTTTCTCATGATTTTAGCTGACGTCGTTTATTATATCATTTCTGAAATTGTTCTGCGACGTTGTTGTGTTGTGTTGTTGATAATTTCGCTAAGACATCATTGTTGCGAGATTCTGATCCTACATCTAGAAAGGAAAACTTCAAGTATTTATAGACAACGAAGTTTGGACACCAAGGAATTTCCAAAACCGAAAATATTCTCAAGATATTCATTAAATCACAAATTCGGTTTTCATAATTCCTGGAAATGCTCTGTCCAAAAATAATGATCGAAATCTCTCGGAAAATCTAATTAGTAAATGCACATTACTAATTCTGGAAGTTCCCTACAAAATGAAATTAATAACCTTAATTAAAAGATTCTTAACTTATTTATGTTTCGATCCTGGAATTCTCTTCCCTTAGCTATTAAGGAATAACTTTGAACAATTAAAAAACTAAACATTCATAGGACATGTTCAAAGTATGTCGACATCTTAACTTTGTAAGTTCTCTTTCACTCTTACAATCTTGAAACCGATTTTCCACACTTGCAAACAAGTTTAGAATTGGTTCATCTGACTTTCAAGAACTATGTGATTGATCAAATAACATTCAATCACAATCATGGGTTTAACGGTTCTACCAAAACAAGTTTCGGTTCTACCTTCCATGTGAGTATTGTGCATAGTCACACTAGCTTTCCAAAAATCGGTTGACTAGGTACTAGGATCGGTTCCCCGCATATATATGGTATCTAACTTATATGTGTTACACATGTCCATAGGATCGATTCCCTTTTGCCTAAAAACGTGTTGCACATGTTCATAGAATCGGTTCCCATTTCTGCTATAAACCTTGCTGCACCTCATATAAGGATCGGTTCCCCTTTGTGATGTACTGCACCTCTTACTAGGATCGGTTTCCCTTTCCCATATTTGGTCAGACATAAAATCACAAACCCAATCATACCATCTCAGGTGATTACTTAAGATCGGTTTCACTAATAAAAGTCATACAAATACACAAGTCAGGCCTTTATGAATAGTTCTACCAAGAATACAAACAAGTCGTGAACGGTTATACTCAATCACGCATATTGGTTGTTCATAAGATATGCAATGAATAACAAACCCAATAACGCCTGGCAATTTCCTTTTCGGTTCACAAACAAGTTTATGAACTTACTTCCTTAGAACACATATAAAACATTGTTCCCTAGGATGAAATCCTCGCCTCATACCCATACATAATCACAATAGCATTCAAATGATTATGGCGATGTCTTATCTACAAAGTTTAATGGTTAAGCAATAAACCTCGTATTGTATTCCTTAATACTATGTCTATCTAGAGTTCAAATATGCTTCACAGTTTTGTTTTCAATATGCACGACTTGAAAGATACGTTAGGGAATGAAACAGTTCAAGTCAAATATCACTAACCTCAAGTGGAAGGATGATTGTTGTCGTTGTAGCTCCTTGCTTCTTCACATCTTCAAGACTTCGCAATACTTTTAACGTCTCATATCCTAATACTTTCAAGCTAACCTATACGAAGTTGATTATAGTACATAATCAAGCGACTCTTAACATGAGTTTTGATTCACTAAAATATGACAATCAAACTTGACATACCAACGCTTGGTGGGTTCAACCGAACCATGCTCTAACAACTTCCACTCACAACTCCTTTGGATTGTAACCCGAAACATCAAAGGACTAAATCTGTTTTATTAACCAACTAATTTATCAATCTTCCAAATCACTTTTCAACTTATACTCTTGTAGTAGATATTTTGGATGAAACATGGGATTTCAAGCTTTATTCACTTGTTTTTCTTTCCCCCACTTTGTAGTCCTTGCATCTAGGATGCTTTCAAGTGTATGATAGATTTTATTACTATAGAAGTAAACTATAGACATTTCTCATCCCAATAATTAGGAAATTTCTAGTTTTCTATGAAAATTTGCAACATATTTTGGAAGCCAAACGGATAGTGATTTCCCGCTGCATCTGACACTAATAAACGGGGGTAACTAACATCGTCGAGGTACATTAGCTCATCGGTCTCGATATAATAAAAGCGGGTAATAACACTCTCCTAGTGCATTTAACTTTTCGTTTTGGAAGAGAAATAAATATCTTACTATAGCCGTTAATCTTACACATTCCAGCCTAAAATTCGATGTCCCACTAACTTTAAAATGAAAATATTCTGAATCATATGACGTGGTAGAAATTAAATCAGAAACAGAACACTTTTAAGTGTTTTAAAAGAAAAAATATATGCATGAAAAAAATATTAAAGTTGTTAGAAGACGAACCCATATATTTCTTTAAGAGAACATAAGTACGTATAATGTCCAACAAAAACACCATTAGCATCTTCATCTACTCAGATCTAGTCCATTTTGGGCTAGATCTGAGAAGGTTTCTTCACCTTTTTTTTGCTTTCTAGTTTAGTTAGTTAATTTAGTGTAGTTGTTGTTATGTTTTTTACTTATCTACCTCATTATGGTGATTTTATCTCCTCTTTGAAGGTTTATCTACGCTTTATTGGCAGTTCTTGGTTATTAGTTTGGGTTTTAAGATCAATGTGGATGCTCTCCAACAATGAAATCTTCATTGGAATCTTTATTATTCATTTATCCGGCGAGGAAATCTTTATCCTTAGTTGCACGGGATTTGAGAAAATCACTCATATTTTCGAAGCACGTCTTTCTAAAAAAGAAAAACCAATATAATGATTGGAATATAATTCCAAGAAGAACCATTCTTCCTCCGATTGAATTGGATCTTATGCATATGTATTTGTCTTTTTATGGGACAATAGGAAAAGATCCATAATTGTATTTTTGTTACTCCGGTAATCCTTCTTTTTCTCTTGTTGGATTTCTCAGTATTGTACTTTCACGGTATGATTTTGTTTCCTTGTGTTCTCTTATTTTTGATTTTAAACTCACTGTAACCCAAATTAGCATTAATGAAAAGGTTACTAATTATCAAAAAAAAAAGAAAAAAAGGTAAAAAGAAATCCAATATCCAACCACTACTGTACCGAAGTTAATTTCCACATAGCATTTGAAACTTGGGATGTAAATTGCCATGATTTATATGGGCTGATACCAATTTATTAGGGGCTGATACCATTTCATATAGGATAAAAAGATCCTAAACAATCCTAACTGTCATATTGGATAAATGATATCAACCCCAGTAATACTGGTATCAACCCATATAAGTCATGGAGATTTCCTTTAGAGAAGGAAACTTTATGTCTCTCAAAATTTGTCCCATGGCCATGGCCCATCTCTCCCGACCACAACCGCTTTAATAAGTAGCTTCGCAAGGGCATGTTACAGGTAGGGGTGAGCATTTTATCCGTAATCCGTGGATTTAACCGGGACCAACCGTATTTGTGTGGATGGATGTCCGGACCGTTCCCTAATGGGTTGGACGCGGATGAGATTTTTGAAATCCAACGGATTAAGGATTGGACCCGGATGCAACCTTGAAAATCCGTTGGACATCCATACCCGTTAGATTAAGGACATTTACATAGTCTGTAGAAAATATATGGATAGTTTTTGAATTTTTAAGATGTTTGCTTAGAGTGTTGTCCATGTCACTTCTATATTTATATACATATATAAAATGTGTAGGTTCTATAAGAAGTCAGCTATACTGGTTTTTATTTTTTCATTAAAATTTTAACTAACACACATCCATTGGATTATCCGCACCCAATCCGTTCATCCGTGCATCCATTGGATGCAAATCCGTTGGATGTTGAATTGGATGCCGATGCCAAAGTTAAATCCGTAGTGAATTGTATTGGATGCGGATGAGGTGAAAACCGGTCCATACCGGCCCATGCTCACCCCTAGTTACAGGTGACCCACAAGGGTTGCAATGCATGAGAGTTATTTTTCAGTTGCTTTCCACAAGGGATAACCTGTGTTATCACTTAATCATACATCTATAATACAAAACAGAATGGATTTTTGATCTTGGACGGTCGGATAATATTTTGATAGACAAACATTGCATCCGACCATCTCAGTCTCATCCCAGCGAAAGACATCTGACGGTCATCGTTTCTGTAACCCCTCTCATTATGAATCCAAATTTATTAATCTTTAATTATTGCATCACTTCTTAACTCAAGATATTCAAAGAAAAATTAAATGAAATCATAATACATCAATGAAATCATATATGCATTAATTGGATACAGTGGTGGCATGATGAACCTAATGGGAAATGAGATTTATTTATTTATTTTTATTCATAAATCATAAGTGAGATACGCATTACACATTATTACTTGAAAAGGCGGGGGTCTAACAACCATACCCAATATTTCGATTAGCAATCTGTATGGAATAACTCCAATATACTTTTAAGAGAATCAATTAGACAGTCAGGCTCAATTTTAATAAAAGTATATCAAACAGTTATATCTCTCTTTCTCGATTCAATACTTACTCAAGAAAATAGAAATATGCGAGTCTAATTAAATACAAGAGAAATCACTTGAACGGTACCAAAGACCAATGTTCAAGTATCAATCAATTTCAATCAACAACCAAAGGTTGGATTTCCCAATTGATTGATTCAACGCACAACCTGTAATATTTCAATTAAATAAAAAAATATAATGCGGAAAATAAATAACACAGACACCAGAAGTTTTGTTAACGAGGAAACCGCAAATGCAGAAAAACCCCGAGACCTAGTCCAGATTGAGCACACACTGTATTAAGCCGCTACAGACACTAGCCTACTACAAACTAACTTCGGTCTGGATTGTAGTTGAACCTAAATCAATCTCACACTGATTCAAGGTACAGTTGCGCTCCTTACGTCTTTGATCCCAGCAGGATATTACGCACTTGATTCCCTTAGCTGATCTCACCCACAACTAAGAGTTGTTACGACCCAAAGTCGAAGACTTTAATAAACAAATATGTACCACACAGAAAAGTCTACGGTAATAGATAAATCTATCTCCCCCAGAAATACCTACGAGTTTTTGTTCCGTCTTTTGATAAATCAAGGTGAACAGGAACCATATTCTTCTTTACCATAACTAGTTCAAATGACTCAAATTAACTAGTTAGAGAGTTCTTCAATTGCTTAGATCTTTATAATAGACACAATTGAAACAAAAACGATTTTATTAATTCATGAACTTTATAGCCACGGTTTGCAAACTTGCATTCCTTAGTTTATATAAGTTTAATTAATTTCACGAATAATCGTTTTTAGAAAATAACCAACTTAAGTTCGCGGACTGGTACACGAACTTAAGTACCCGGAATAAGTTTGTTTTCAATTCACAAACTCCAGCAGAAATTCTCGGGATGAGAACCTTTGACAGTACGCGGATTGGGTAAGCGGACTCTAGTTCCGGTTTTCCTGAGCAGCAAAGTACGCATACTTTGGTTCAAGGAATAAGGACTTATACATGTATGAGTTACCACACAATTCTTATATCCAACAATGGTTATGTAATCTAAACTCTCATTTCAATCATTGAAACATTTTTAGAGGACGTTATATAGTTGTTGTTCACACACTATTTTTCGTCAAAGCAATTTTCAAGTAATTGAAACTTAATATGACTTTCGTCATTAGTAAAGATGAACTTGGCCAAAGCGAAAGCTTACCAATACATATTTCGAGAAATAGATAAGCGAGATAAACTCAGCTCGAAATAGCAAATGTGTATAATCAAAGTCTATATAGCAAAACGACTTTTGTCTCAAGATAGGAGAGATAGAGTAGATAGACTTTTGAGTGATAGATAAGTTCAAGTATCCACATACCTTTTAGTCGATAAAGTTCCACCAGTTCCTTGAGTAGTTCTTCTTCTTTGTATGATGATCTCCATGGAGTCTTGAGCTCAACTACACTTTCTATCCTAGTCCGAGACTTAGCTATAAGTAGACTAGAAATCAAGACTTGTAGTTTTGATCACTAACATTGACAAACATGCTTGAGATAGAAACACATGAGAGTTCGACCGAGCAGTGCTCTAACAATCTTCCCCTTTGTCAATTCTAGTGACAAAACTATCAATACATATGGAATACAAAAATAGATTAATAAACTTTTGTAGCTTCTCTTCTACATGCCTGATCTTCTTGGTTCTTTAACATTACTCGAAATCTTCGTCACTTCCAAGTACTCCAATGATCCCAAAGGTTGTAAGTTTAGTATCACCGTTGTTGAAAATCCGTAGTCATAACAATGAGAAAACAAGAATTCTCAATCATTGTTATACATTGTCATAGTATTATTATGCAGCATGAAAGTTCAATGGTATTACAACTTCAACAACAATACTATGGTGATATGTATCACTCCCCCTTAGTCAATAATCCATCTCACATGGAAACCACTCCCATTTACATAATGATCCGAAAACCATATGTATTTGTAGTGTGAACTACACATTAATTCTCCCCTTTTTGTCAATAAAATTGGCAAAGGTACGAAAACTAGTGGGATCCTAATGAAATTTCCATAGAGACATTTCATGAACAAAAGAAAACACATATCAACTTTTTAGATGCCATCATATAGCCGAAGTTAAATTCATTCATCAAAGAGTTTATAAAGATACAAGATAACCCCTACAATATTCCACAGCCGCACTCCCCACAAAGATTTGGCAATAAAGCACAAGTTCAATTAAGAACTCTCCCCCATAAATGTCATTCCCGAAAGAACAACAAGAGCGACCTTACTTTCACAAGAAAAGAAGGATTTCTTTGGACATAACAAATCACATACGAATATGAATTTGAATCCAAAAATACTCAATTAAATTAACCACAAGAAAACCCATGATGAATTTAATCGGAAATGCTCAACATAAAAGAACTTACGGAGCCGCATAGTATATACATAAAATATGGATCAGGGAAGATCAATATTGCGGAATAGACAAGGATTCATTCTCTTTTCCATCACTATTTGCACAATGACATACAATAGACATAATCCTCGTAATCAAAAATTCATCATATCTTCCATCAATACTTGCATAATGACATAATAGGCTTAAAACTTTTGTAATATCAAAAGTTCATTCATTCTTTTATCAATACATGCATATCGACATATGAAAGACTTAACTTTTGATAAGGTATGGGATAATCATAGTTCACGGATGCAAACACACATATCCCATAACAAATTTGAAATATATAAAACCATAAAGAATAATACTGCAAAAATCATCTTCTAAACAACTTTTTAGAATTTATGCAAATAAATATAAAAACAATAAAGATGAAAACATTGGACATAGTTATGTGTAATCACAATAATGACTATTCCAAACTCTAGTTATTCTTCCTAAAAACACAAGAATGAAATTCTCATAAGAAGATTTACTAGACAAAATAAAATCAACAAGATAAAGAACAAGGATAGACTCTTAAACCATCAAAACCGAACACAAAATGAAATCAAATAGACGTTTCAGAATCCTCACGAGCCTTGAGGTCTTTGAGCTTGTGCTTGACAGCATCTATTGCTTCTTCAGAGAAGATATCCTCATTGAGAAGATCTTTAACATGTGTCTTTATGAGACCAAGGTCAGAAGTAACCTTTTTCAACTCAGTTCTTAACACATCAAGACTCTTCAAAGTATCAACGAGCTGCAATTTTTCTTCCTCAAAATATTTAAGAAAATCATGAACCACTTCAGCAGAAACCATATCCTCATTCTCAACATCCTGGTGTGTATAGGCATAGTAACATGAGGCATTAGGATGATCATCTTCTACTAGGGTTCTTTTCTTCCTTCCCTTGGACTCGAAACCAATACCTTTGTCAAGAAACCCTTTTGCAAAATAGCTAGAGTGAGAAGAAGACATTCTTGACAAATCATAAAAAAAAAATCCCAGAGTATGCGTAAAAGACTCAAGGGTTTTGGTATTTAAATGGTTTTTTAGGGAAGGTAACTTTTAGGGTTTTTAAAAATTGATTCGTGAGAGTAGCACGGGTACTTGTACGAACACAATCTTGACCCAACAACAAAGGTACGCAACCGGTTGATAGGTGTTTAAATTTATCTATTGTTTATGCTTTCTTCGCGAGTTTTCTTGTAAATTATGTATCTTATGATTGATTTTGAGTTTATTAGGTGCAATGGAGTCCTTGAGAGCAAAAGAAGGAGCAATCGTCCATTTGGAGTGCAAAGGGATAAGGTGCATGAAAAGGAGGTGACAGTTGAGTTGAACAGGAAATTAACCTGTCGGTTCTTTGAAACTGACAGGTTAAATGAACTAAGGTGGCCCTTATCCAATAACGTGGGTTGCCAATATAAGTTCCTATCATCACCTACCCCTAAAGTCAAGAGAAATGTCTTCTCTTCTCATTACTGTTCCCATCTAAAATTCAGAGAACGAGAGAAACGAGTGATGCTGCTAGTAAAGAAGAGATTGATGAGTTTGGTGGATCTTAGATCAGTGGTAATTCATGGGTACAAGTGTGGGTTTGAATCTGACAAGGATTTGTCATTACTGCTGCTACAGATCGAGAATGAAATGGGGAAGAAAATGGAAAGAGTTAGGGTTTGTGGTGAATGTTTTCTGCTGATTTCGGTTGAAATTGAGGAGGAGAAATTGAAGTGCTGATATTGATTGTGTTCATTGAGAGATGGGTTTGATCTGTAAGAATGAATCCGACAGTTGCTGGCAGTGTAATGAAGTTGTTTCTGTTAACGAATTTGAGATTGAATCTGAGATAGATGATGAGTATATTTACTGGAATTGGATCGAAGAATCAGAAGCTTCTGTTGCTAATGAATCTGAGATGGAAATGGGTTTGAGGTTGAAGTTGCAGGAATTGATTCAAGAGTTTAGGTGGTGTTCATGAAGTGAATCTGGTTAGGGGAAATTGCAGATGAATATTTGACTGAATTGCAGGTGGAATTGAAATCATGATACAGAGAAGATGGTATGAAGTAGAGGTGGTCTGAGATGTTGGTGTTGTGATGTTGTTGCAACGTACTACTAGGTGGTTGTCTCTGATTGAAGTTGAGTATAAGAAGTTGTAGGTATGAAGTTGAGATTGTGAGAGTAGATGTGCAGCTGCAAGTACAAGCATCACATGAAGTTGGAGCAACTGAAGCTCGAGTCTGTGGCAGTGTTGCTGTGCAAAGTGATAGTGTTGCAGTGGGAGTTGGCTTAGAAATAAAGAGAGGTGCAACTGGTGCTGGTGATCTCGTATTGATGAATGTCAAGAAGAGAATGGGTGTTGCAGCTGAAGTAACTGAATTAGCTGTGAACTCAGGAGGTAGTGCACTGATGCTGTCGCAGGTCTATGGGGAATGAGGGGATAGAGCTGAGATAGCAGGACAAGATGGTACTGATGTTGTTGGAGCGGTGAGTACAAGCATTGCAGGTTCTCGGATTCAGGGTTGTTTTGCTACTGTTGTAAATTGAAGAATGAAGTTGTTGTGCCATGAAGCTGTAATGGTACTGTGGATACAGGGTCGAAACTCAAGGGAATGGCGGAAGTATGGCTGGGTTCTGGTAGTTGTGTTGAATGAGTTGTGATAATTTGAGGTGGTGATTGCAATACAGTGCTAATCCTGGTGTTACAGAGAAAGATGAGAATGTGCTGCAATGCAATGTGAACAATGGGTACATGCAGATGATTGAAATTGGTGGGACTTGGAATTGAGCTGACATCGAGAAAGACATGTTGCTGCAGCTGTGATTGAAAGCAGGAGAACAATAAAGTTTATGTGCTGCTGCAGTGGGTTACAAAAGAAGTTGCAGGCATGAATTTGCTGAGTTTTTGCTGCAGAAGTGGTTTGAGTGGATTGGATGAATGTATGGGATTCAGAATTGCGCAGGGAAGGAGTCGAGTGATACTGTGAGCTGGTGGTGATAGTGCAGGCTCAATTTGCTTGTCAGTTTCACAAAACTGACAGGCATTTCAAATGGACCGGATGGGCTCTGTTATGGGCTTGGTTTGAGGCTTGAATTACAGTGGAGAGTATATGGGTTACACGGAATTGGCCGAGATTGAGACGGAGGCGTCAGGAAAGCAGGGAGAGTATATAAAAAGAAAGGGTCTCATAAAATCATGATATCTTTGCTTCTACTTTTGGTTTTAGGGTTTAGAAACATGATAGGTTTTCTTTTCTTTCATGTTATGAACTCCACTCACATGTTTAGATAATTCTCTTTTGGTTAAGGAATAAGTTGGAGTTCCAACCATGATATTTATGCAATGAATTAGTTTTGTCTCCATATTTTGTTGCTTATGATTCACTTTTAATATTGTTATATGATTTGAATGCATGTTTAGTCGAGTCGCGAATCGATTGAATTAGTTTTCATCTCTATTGCTAGATTAGGGTTATTATACGCAAAAGTGATAATTCCTGATTGCAGGTAGCATAATTGTGAGTATTGCTTGTAGTGATACATCCTAGTAGTCACAAATGGATCATAACCTTTGTTAAAACGGATTAGTGCTTTTACACGTTCATTTGCATTGATTAGTCTTATTTCATAAAACTTAGTGCTCTTAGGGAGTTAAACTTAATTGTGCTTTTACACTTTAGGTTGCTTTCTAGGTAGAATTCACATTCGCATCTTTTAATGTGTTTGTTGATGACAAGAGGAAATTAGCGGGATATTCTTGCGATCAAGGTATCCTAGGACTTTTAATAAATTGAGATTAAATATCAATTCTAGTTATTGTTTCAAATACATGTTTGTGAATGAAAACCAATCCTTGACCAATATTATAATCTTATTGATTTTACTTTATTTATTTGTCTTGCTATTATTTTATGTTAGTATATAAAAATCAGAAAATCCCCCCGGCTTTACATAAGAAACCGAAACATATTGGCAACCTAAGACCTCTCTGTGGGAACGTTCCTTTCTTGCCCTTGCTTCATAATATATTTTGAGTAGTAAGAAAGTGTAATTATTTTGGCGCCTACGACAGCAATGAAATTTTGGCGCCGCTGCCGGGGAGGCAGCGGTTGTCACTTGTTTTTGGTTTCTTATTTTTGTTTTTACTTTGTTTATTATTTTTGTTTTTCTTATTTTTCTGGTTTTTAACCTTGTTTGAGAACTCTTGTTTCAGGTACCTATTATGGAAGGAGCATATTAGAACAATGGATACGGTTCTCAACCTCCTCAACACTATGACGATCGCCCACCACCTATGGGATACGATCGAAACCAATTTATTGGTTATGATCAATATCCAAGAGCTTATGGTGATTTTCATACATACCAACAACAGCCTTGTAGTAGGTATGTAAGTCAAGCACCTAGATTGGACAATTCTACTTCTTATTTTGTTTATCCGAGATGTATGAGTGCTATAAATGGACTAGACCAACTTGACAGTGATAAAGGGAATGTCGCACAAACCAATTTATGCAACACTTTTTCTTACCCGACTTTAGATCGTAGTTATGATCATTCACCCATTCAAAGGGAAGAGTCATGGGAAACAGAACCTATTGTAGCCAATGGTGGTAAGCGTGTGAACGTTAGAAAACTTGCACAGAAATTATACAAGTTGGAAGATGATGGAAACTCGAAAGAGCTTGTCGATGAAATTAGTAGGACCATTCATATGGATCTTCAACGGCGTCGTGATAAAGGATGGGAAACCGATGAAGATTCTTATTACGGTGAGTCTGGAAATGAAGATGAGTGTGTTGAAAAGGACCAACCTTTGGAGATATTTGATGACACTAGTGTAGAGGACTCAACTCTTGATTTTTATAATGATCAAGCACCTATTCAAAAGGTACATGAGTATGATGAAACTAGTGTTTTACATAATTTCGTTGCAACAAGGTTTGAATCTAATGAAGACGAAGAGGAATATGTTGACACTTATGTAGATTACTCAAGCATTGATCTTTATAATGATCAAGATCCCATTCAAAGGGGGGGAGCTTGAGGATGATGCATTTTTGAGTCTTCTAAATCAGTTCCTTGTAGCGAAATTTGGAGCCGCAAAAGAGTATGTGCCTTGCAAAAAAGAGGAGTGTGTTGAGAATGAAACCGATATGACCAATATTGTGGAAGACCCAATTGAGCTTGCATATGATTGTAATGTTGATGTTAATGTCGAGACTTTGGTTAAGGCAGAAACTGACGAAGAATGGTTGCAAGGTTTGATAGAGGACCATGATATACAAGAGGTGAATAATTCACTTGAATTTTTCAAGGATGAAAAGGATTTCGTACTACAAGAGATTGTGAAAGGTTTGTCTAACCCTTTGCATATGCTTTCTTCTCCTTTACCTCTTATTGATATGAATGTATGTGCTTCAAGAATATTGTTGAACGACTTTGTTTCTCGATTTCCGCCATTAGAAACATTTGATTCTCATACTATGGATGTTTGCAAAGAAGAAACCATAGAAGTTCCTGATTTTTATGTTCTTTATACACTTCCAAGTGTAGAAAAGAATAAGTGTGGGGGAAACTTCTATCGGTTAATAGATTCGTTTATGTTTTATGAAACTGATATTTGTGTGAAGCTAGTGTTTGCAAAACAGGTTACGTGGAAGGATCCCCAACTTTTCAGATTGTTGGTATATGGGGAATGAATCTTGCAAGGTTATAGTCGGGCCGACGACTTTAAACCAAGCGCTAAATGGGAGGCAACCCATAGGATGAGTATTTCTTATCTTATTTTTATATTCTTGTTTTGTTTTTAGCTTTTTCTTGTCTTGCATTTACTTTTTCTGATTTCTTGTCGCATATCATTATGAGAAATTTCCCACCTTGACTTTCTTTGGACGATTCAATTTACATTGAGGACAGTGTAAAGTTTAAGTGTGGGGGAGTGGTTAAGCATTTGCATTGTAAATTTTTCATTTTTTTCAACTTTTGTGTAAATTAGTGAATAAAAAAAAACTCCAGCTTGTAGTTAGTTTAGAGTCACCTAGTATACATGTCGCTAAGATTACATCGAGATTCTCATAAGAGTGACTGAACTTAGAGATGACAGAGAACATGATCGGGTTTCTTACTTGTATGAGAGTTAAAGTTGGATTTAACCATCCCGGTGGCAAATTAGGTGCAGACTGAATTCGGTATTAGAGTTGTGGTCCACTATAGTGGAGACTACCCATGTTACATAATGTGAGGCACCGACCTTCAATTCTTTGTACCTGTTTAAATATGTGATTTTAGAGTGTGTGTCACCATACATAAACTCCGGGTAGAATGGTGAGCTACCAAATTTCCCACCAATAGAAGCACTATTTTGATCTCTTGAGTGTTATTTTATCAATCATGATGGTGACATCGAATTGCTAACTTACATACCACTTGTAATCTTATTCGCAGTTAACACCATCCACTTTATCTCTCTCTACACCAACAAGTCCCTAAAAACACTATCATCATCAACAAGAGGAGCATCACAAATTCGAAGGAAAGTTGAAGACGTTCAAGGTTTATAAGCAACGGTACAGAAATGAGCAGATTTCAGATTCAAGTAAAGCAACAAGACAAGGAGCAGAATTCTTACAAGTTCAAGACTATTGTACAAGAGCGAATATTATCAAGAGGAGAATTCAAGAAGTTTATGATATCGAGACATACAAGTTGTGAAGAATCGAGCGGTAAAGTACTTATACCATGGCCTTTGTACTTACATTTTTATTTTATCTTTATTTTTATTTGTTAATTTGTATTTTATTTTCTCTTGTCAAAAAAAAAAAAAAAACTTGGGACATGGTCATCACTACGCTAGGTCCCTTGTCAAAAAAATGAAAAAAATGAAGAAAAAAATGAAAAAAAAACAAAAGACAAGAGAAAATTTCTTTAGGTTCATTTAGTTTATTATTTTATCTTGTTTTGTTTTCATTTTGTATTTGTTATATTTTTCTTGTCTCAAAAAAAAAACAATAGAAAACAAAACAAAACAAAACAAAACAAAACAAAAAGCAAAAAAACAAAAAAAAAAAGAGACAAGAAAAATCTTTTGTATTATATTTTGGGTTTGTATCATTTTGGTTTGTTTTTAGTTTTGTTCTTTCAATAAAGCCAATGGAAGAAGAAATATCCACAATGAAGTTTCAAGCAACAAGGAATTAGAGGAAAGAATCTCATTGTCAAGATTCTACGAAGTTCAAGATTTCATCATCAAGATTTGAAAACCGAAGACGAAGATGAAAACAAGGATTGAAGACCGAAGACGTTTCTATGGATGCTGTGAGAGTGGTGCTAACTGCACGTCGAACGGATAACGAGGTAAGTAAGCATATTCCCACCTTCCTTAAGTGGTTGATTTCCTTTCGTAGAGATCGTCCGAAAAATGGGTTTTCAAAATTAATAAAAGATGTGGGTTTTCAAAACAATTTGGAGGGTTTTGCCTTCCTACTATTCAACGTGTCGCAGGATTTTTATCTTCATTCCTACCTGGACACATGTGTGACCCATAAAAAGCTATTTATTATTGAGAGAAACTTCATAAAACCCTTTCTTGTGAGGCAGAGTCGAGATTTTCGATCACTTCGAACCCGAATTTCTTTCGATAAGGGATGGTTATTTCTCTCTCAACTTTTAATGATGAGATTGTGTTCATTTATGTGTCTAACTTCTTATGACTAGTGTGCAAAATTTCTATGTCTTCTTAGCGCGTTGGATGCTATCATTTCGGAGAACTTGTAAGTTGGAAAAGTAGGTTTTGTGGGTATACTTCTAGTAAACCCTCACGAGACTAAAACTCGTCATTTAGGGACACCTAGGGGTTTAAAGGCTTGTTATACATGCTAAGTGTGACCGTAGCCTCGACGACACGGAGTTGTATGTATGTTTTAAAATTGTTTTGTTTGATTTGCTCGAGGACTAGCAAAGTCTAAGTGTGGGGGAATTTGATAGGTGTCTTAAACACCTTGTTATTTATCTATTATTCATGCTTTCTTCGCGAGTTTTCTTGTAAATTATGTATCTTATGATTGATTTTGAGTTTATTAGGTGCAATGGAATCCTTGAGAGCAAAATAAGGAGCAATCGTCCATTTGGAGTGCAAAGGGCTAAGGTGCGTGAAAAGGAGGTGACAGTTGAGTTGAACAGGAAATTAACCTGTCGGTTCTTTGAAACTGACAGGTTAAATGAACTAAGGTGGCCCTTATCCAATAACGTCGGTTGCCAATATAAGTTCCTATCATTACTTACCCCTAAAGTCAATAGAAATGTCTTCTCTTCTCATTATTGTTCCCATCTAAAATTCAGATAACGAGAGAAACGAGTGATGCTGCTAGTAAAGAAGAGATTGATGAGTTTGTATTAAGGTTCAAGACCAGAATATTGGACAACAGTGCCTTAGTAACCAGATAAACCTTAGAATTTGTATTCAGTTAACAAGAACGTGGGAATTTGAGAAGAATTGAGAGGAATAAGAAGACGGAGTTGAAGAAGAATCTGTATTATGTTTTTTCATCTCAATTATCAAACTTCAATGCAGTTTTTATAGCAAGTGGAATACGTACTAACTAAGGAAAACTAATTCAATCTAAACTAGGAAACCATAGAATGCTTAAAATAAGAAGAGCTAATTAAGGAAACTACTTCTAATAGGAGTTGGGGTCGTAACATCCCTGCCTCCTGGAAAAACAGGCTTGTCCTCAAGCCTCAAACACGAACTCTGGAAATTTAGTCATGAATTCATCAGCATCTTCCCAAGTAGCATCCTCTTTGTCATGATCCTTCCACTTGATCAACCATTTTGTTCCTGCAACTGATCCCTTCTTATACATTTTACGTTCAAGAATAATGTCAGGTTCGCACTTACTGTAATCTATAACAGTAGGAAAAGTTTGTTGCATAGAAACAGTAGACCCAATTTTGAGCTTCAATTGTGATACATGAAACACCGGATGGATTCGACTAGTGTCAGGCAAGTCTAACTTATAAGCCACCGAACCAATCTTTTCGATCACTCGAAATGGTCCATAGAATTTGGGAGATAGCTTAGAAAAAGATTGGTGAGCTATTGTTGTCTGACGATAGGGTTGCAGTCTAAGGTAGACCCAATCATCCACAGAAAAACTTCTCTCAGTTCTGTGTTTATCAGCATAGGCCTTCATACGATTTTGAGCATCCAACAAATGTGATTTAAGCATCTTTAGAGTATGATCCCGAGATTTCAGGTTCAAGTCAACATCATTGACGGAAGATGAGCCAGGTAAATATGTTGTAATGGTAGGTGGAGGTATACTGTATACGGCTTGATAAGGTGTCATCTGAATAGCATAGTGGAAACTAGTATTGTACCACCATTCAGCCCATGGAAGCCACTTCGTCCAATCAGTCGGCTTCATTCCATCAAAACACCTTAAGTAACATTCTAACGTGCGATTAGTCACCTCAGTTTGGCCATCGGATTGTGGATGATATGCTGAACTGCGACACAATTGAGTGTTTTGAAGGGAAAAATAAGCTTCCCAAAATTTACTCATGAAGACAGGATCACAATCACTTACTATGGTTCTTGGCATTACATGTAATCTGACAATTTCCTTTACAAAAACGTCTGCAATTGAGCTGTCCGAATACGAATGTGTGAGAGCAAAAAAATGGGCATACTTGGACAAGCGATCAACTACCACCAGGATTGAGTTTTTTCTGTTGGAATACGGAAAACCATCAATAAAATCCATTGATATATCAATCCACACATCTGCTGGAATTGGTAAAGGAATTAAAAGTCCAGGTGGTGCAATGGCTTCCGACTTGTTCCTTTGACAAATTTCGCAGTGAGAAATAAAGTGTTTTACTGACTTCTTAAGCCCTTTCCAATAAAAACTTTATTTCACACGTTTGTAAGTGCGCAAATATCCTGAATGGCCACCAACAGGGTTTGTATGAAACTCTTGTAGTATTTTGTCACACCAACTTGAATTGTGAACCACTACAATGCGTCCTTTAAAACGTAACACTCCGTTATCATAAGAAAAATTTGTCTTGCTATGTGGAGATGTAATGAGTTTTCGAATCAACTTGCCTAGTTGTGTGTCATTGTGACATTCTTGGATGATTTCTGTGACTCCAGAAAAAATTGGCATAGAAAGACTGAACTTGGAGCATGTTTGGCGGGATAAAGCGTCTGCAGCAGCATTATCTTTTCCAGGGCGAAAGATAATTTCATAATCATAACCCAACATCTTAGACACCCACTTCTGTTGCTCCATGGAAGACAATTTTTGATCCAAAAAATACTTAAGACTTCTATGATCTGTAAAAAATTTGAAATGTCGTCTTAACAAATATGCGCGCCACTTGTGTACTGACGAAACAATTGCTAGCATCTCCTTATCATACACAAAAAGATTAAGGTTCTTTCCTGTCAATGGTTTGCTGTGAAAGGCAATAGGTCGACCAGACTGGAGTAGAACTGCACCAATCCCATTTTCTGATGCATCACTTTCGATGGAAAATTCCTTCGTAAAATCTGGTAAGATCAATACTGGAGTTGAAGTGAGAGCTTGTTGAAGTGCCTTGAAAGCTACAGTGCCATCACCTGTCCATACAAATGCATCTTTCTTTAATAATTGAGTGAGTGGTGCACTTATTTTACCAAAGTTCTTCACAAACTTACGGTAGTATCCGGCTAAACCCAAAAATCCACGCAATTCCTTGATTGTCTTAGGTATAGGCCAAGATAATATACAATGTATCTTCTCCTTTTCCACTGAAACTCCATCAGCCGAAATTACATGACCCAACTAACCCACTGTAGACTGGGCAAAGGTGCACTTAGATTCCTTTACAAATAGCTGATTAGTGCGAAGAGTTTCAAACACCAAAGATAAGTGAGTTAAATGTTCAGACAAGTTCTTACTGTAGATTCAGATGTCATCGAAGAACACCAACACGAACTTGCGCAAATATGGTCTGAAAATTGTGCTCATCAAGCCTTGAAAAGTTGCCGGGGCATTTGAGAGGCCAAAAGGCATCACCAAGAACTCATAGTGACCATCATAAGTTCTGAAGGCTGATTTGGGAACATCATTTTTGTGCAAACGAATTTGGTGGTATCCCGAACGTAAATCCAGCTTTGTGAATATGCTTGCTCCATGTAGTTCATCTAGCAATTCGTCTACCATTGGAATCGGAAATTGATCTTTGACAGTAAGCTTATTCAATGCACGATAATCAACACACATACGCCATGAATCATCCTTTTTCCGCACCATTAAGATGGGAGAAGAGTAAGGACTGGAGCTTGGTTTGATAAATCCAGCTTGTTGTAATTATGACACGATCTTTTCTATCTCAGTTTTCTGGAAATATGGATAACGATACGGTCTAATATTGACTGGAGTAGCACCTGCAATCAAAGGAATACGATGGTCTTGTAATCTCTCTGGAGGCAACAAAGTTGGTGTGCGAAAGATATCCGCATACTGTTGAAGAAGTGCTTTCAACGCTGGTGAAGTTATTGCTTCAGGTGGAACTGGATCTTTAGTAATTGCAAATAATTGAAGAATAATTGCATAACTTTCTCGACACAGTAAATTTTGCATGGGTACAGAGTCCATCATCATTACCGATGAATAGTTATTGCCCTGCAATAAAACGGCTGAGTCATTGATAGTGAACTGCATTGTTAGTTTGGAGAAATCCCATATAATTGGACCCAATGTGCGTAGCCATTGTACTCCCAAAACAGCATCATAACCACCAATTTCTAAGAGATGGAAATCTATGGTGAATGAATGGTTTTGAAGTGTTATTTGCACCTTCGGAGAATACCCCTTAGTTGGTAATTGAGTGCCATTACCAACTGTGACTTGTAGAGCTTTATCGGCTGAACTTACTGGATAGCCACAATGGTTAGCCCATCGTGGAAGCAAAAAATTATGCGTAGAACCAGAGTCGATTAAAATACGAATAGGTTGAGATTTGGTATAACCATCTAGGCGCATTGTCTTAGGAAACGAAGAGCCCATTAAAGAGTGTAAAGAAATTGCAGGTTGAACTGGATCCTGAAAAGATTCAGTAGTCGTAAATTCTTCCTCAGCAACTTCCTCATCTGGTTTGTCCTCCTTTTCGTCAACTTTAGATGGATCCACTTCTAATACTAACAATCTAGGCTGAACACAGACATGCCCTCTCTTGTACTGTTCATCGCAGTTGTAACATAAGCCCTTGGCTTGACGTTCGCGTTGTTCTTCTATTGTAAGAAGTTTTTTACCCATAGGTAAAAGCGGTTTCTTGAACTGAGAAGTAGTAGAAGCCTGAATTGGTCGTGATTGATTAAATCTCCACGGTGGTTTTGATGTTGAAAGAACTTCATCCTGATTTAGTGCTTTTTTAAAAGCAGAAGATAAAGATGTGGGTTCCAGTAACTTAACCATATTGCCAACTTCTGTTTTTTAATGCCAATATGAAGAGATTTATCAGATGGCTCTCTGGAAAATCCACCTGATTCAAAAGGCTTTCAAATTCTGGGAGAAAATCCTTAACAGAAGCCTTCTGTTTAATTGTAGAAATAGCTATCTTAGGATCCTTAAAAGAAACCTTTTGAAACCTTTCACGAATCTGGCTACAAAACATTACCCATGACAGAATCTGTATCTGTGTTCGCTTCCATCTGAACCATGCATTAGCTTCCCCTTTGAGATGTGCACCAGCTAAATTAACTTTGTGATTAGTAGCAATAACATGCCAGGTGAAATATTGCGCTGCTTGAAAAATCCATCCATCAGGATCAGTGCCATCGAAGGTGGGAAACTTAAGCTGAATACGAGGAGGAATATCCAATATGGATGTTGTACGAGGAGTTTGTTGTCTGCCTTCATGGGCAGAACCATCATCCTCAGCACTCTTCTTTGGTACATATTCATCAAAAACAGTACGTAAAGAAGACGTGAGTGATGTTTCAAACGTCCTAGTTAACGCAGTTGTTAAACTTTGGATTGCAGTAGTTTGAGCATCTCTAGCAGTGTTATCTTCCTTACGAGCTGCATCCCGCATCTTCAAATCCTCTTGAAGGTTAGAAAGAATCTCATCAAACTTCGTTGTCAACTTTGAGATGTTTTCATTGACAAGCTTCAAATTTTCTGTGTAGTTTGACATCGTGAAAAAAAAAAAAATTGGTCGAAAATCTTAACCTGCTCTGAACCAGATATTAAGGTTCAAGACCATAATAATAGACAATAGTACCTTAGTAACCAGATAAATCTTAGAATTTGTATTCAGTTAACAATAATGTGGTAATTTAAGAAGAATTGAGAGGAATACGAAGACGGAGTTGAAGAAGAATCTGTATTATGTTTTTTCATCTCAATTATCAAACTCCAATGCAGTTTTTATAGCAAGTGAAATACGTACTAAGGAAAACTAATTCAATCTAAACTAGGAAACCATAGAATGCATAAAATAAGAAGAACTAATTAAGGAAACTACTTCTAATAGGAGTTGGGGTCGTAACAGTTTGGTGGATCTTAGATCAGTGGTAATTCATGGGTACAAGTGTGGGTTTGAATCTGTCAAGGATTTGTCATTACTGCTGCTACAGATCGAGAATGAAATGGGGAAGAAAATGGAAAGAGTTAGGGTTTGTGGTGAATGTTTTCTGCTGATTTCGGTTGAAATTGAGGAGGAGAAATTGAAGTGCTGATATTGATTGTGTTCATTGAGAGATGGGTTTGATCTGTAAGAATGAGTCCGACAGTTGCTGGCAGTGTAATGAAGTTGTTTCTGTTAACGAATTTGAGATTGAATCTGAGATAGATGATGAGTATATTTACTGGAATTGGATCGAAGAATCAGAAGCTGCTGCTGCTAATGAATCTGAGATGGAAATGGGTTTGAGGTTGAAGTTGCAGGAATTGATTCAAGAGTTTAGGTGGTGTTCATGAAGTGAATCTGGTTAGGGTAAATTGCAGATGAATATTTGACTGAATTGCAGGTGGAATTGAAATCATGATACATAGAAGATGGTATGAAGTAGAGGTGGTCTGAGATGTTGGTGTTGTGATGTTGTTGCAACGTACTACTAGGTGGTTGTCTCTGATTGCATTTGAGTATAAGAAGTTGTAGGTATGAAGTTGAGATTGTGAGAGTAGATGTGCAGCTGCAAGTATAAGCATCACATGAAGTTGGAGCAACTGAAGCTCGAGTCTGTGGCAGTGTTTTTGTGCAAAGTGATAGTGTTACAGTGGGAGTTGGCTCAGAAATAAAGAGAGGTGCAACTGGTGCTGGTGATCTCGTATTGATGAATGTCAAGAAGAGAATGGGTGTTGCAGCTGAAGTAACTGAATTAGCTGTGAACTCAGGAGGTAGTGCACTGATGCTGTCGCAGGTTTATGGGGAATGAGGGGATAGAGCTGAGATAGCAGGACAAGATGGTACTGATGTTGTTAGAGTGGTGAGTACAAGCATTGCAGGTGCTCGGATTCAGGGTTGTTTTGCTGCTGTTGTAAATTGAAGAATGAAGTTGTTGTGCCATGAAGTTGTAATGATACTGTGGATACAGGGTCGAAACTCAAGGGAATGGCGGAAGTATGGCTGGGTTCTGGTGGTTGTGCTGAATGAGTTGTGATGATTTGAGATGGTGATTGCAATGCAGTGCTAATCCTGGTGTTACAGAGAAAGATGAGAATGTGCTGCAATGCAATGTGAACAATGGGTACATGCAGATGATTGAAATTGGTGGGACTTGGAATTGAGCTGACATCGAGAAAGACATGTTGCTGCAGCTGTGATTGAAAGCAGGAGAACAACAAAGTTTATGTGTTGCTGCAGTGGATTACAAAAGAAGTTGCAGGCATGAATTTGCTGAGTTTTTGCTGCAGAAGTGGTTTGAGTGGATTGGATGAATGTATGGGATTCAGAATTGCGCAGGGAAGGAGTCGAGTGATACTGTGAGCTGGTGGTGATAGTGCAGGCTCAATTTGCTTGTCAGTTTCACAAAACTGACAGGCATTTCAGATGGACCGGATGGGCTCTGTTATGGGCTTGGTTTGAGGCCTGAATTACAGTGGAGAGTATATGGGTTACACGGAATTGGCCGAGATTGAGACGGAGACGTCAGGAAAGCAGGGAGAGTATATAAAAAGAAAGGGTCTCATAAAATCATGAAATCTTTGCTTCTACTTTTGGTTTTAGGGTTTAGAAACATGATAGGTTTTCTTTTCCTTCTTGTTATGAACTCCACTCACATGTTTAGATAATTCTCATTTGGTTAAGGAATAAGTTGGAGTTCCAACCATGATATTTATGCAATGAATTAGTTTTGTCTCCATATTTTGTTGCTTATGATTCACTTTTAATATTTTTATATGATTTGAATGCATGTTTAGTCGAGTCGCGAATCGATTGAATTAGTTTTCATCTTTATTGCTGGATTAGGGTTATTATACGCAAAAGTGGTAATTCCTGATTGCAAGTAGCATAATTGTGAGTATTGCTTGTAGTGATACATCCTAGTGGTCACAAGTGGATCATAACTTTTGTTAAAACGGATTAGTGCTTTTACACATTCGTTTGCATTGATTATTTTTATTTCATAGAACTTAGTTCTCTTAGGGAGTTAAACTTAATTGTGCTTTTACTCTTTAGGTTGCTTTCTAGGTAGAATTCACATTCGCATCTTTTAATGTGTTTGTTGATGACAAGAGGAAATTAGCGGGATATTCTTGCGATTAAGTTATCCTCGAACTTTTAATAAATTGAGATTTAATATCAATTCTAGTTATTGTTTCAAATACATGTTTGTGAATGAAAACCAATCCTTGACCAATATTATAATTTTATTGATTTTGGTTTATATATTTGTTTTGCTATTATTTTATTTTAATATATAAAAATCAGAAAATCCCCCTGGTTTTACATAAGAAACCGAAACATATCGGCAACCTAAGACTTCTCTGTGGGAACGATCCTTTCTTACCCTTGCTTCATAATATATTTTGAGTAGTAAGAAAGTGTAATTATTTTGACGCATACGACAGCGATCACCGGTCGAATTTTTTACGACAAGACATAATTTCTGCTATGTGAAAATTATCACAAGATTTTTTTGGCTCAATAAATTTTATATCTCCATAGAGAAATAACTTAGAGCGCACAACAAAGTAGCAACAAAAACAAAAGAAGAACAACATCAGACACAACCAAAACTTTAGACAAAGTTGTCTGCAAAAAATAGTTTAGCTAAGGACGATAAGAAAATAACTTAACTAAACAAACAATAATTTTTCCAACAGTATACCTGATTATTAACACATCTTACTCACCAAGATTTTTATGAGTAAGTTTTCAATCCTTGTGATTAATTGACACAAGTATGAGCTCTAAGCTCATTACATGCACTGTGTTTACGGTTGGGTCTCTTTTTCCTTTCGAATCTAGGAAAGAATTCTTTTTGATGTGAGAAATTATCATAAAACTTACTGTCATCAGAATACGAGACATAGTTTGAGTTCTTACCAGAAGAATTTTGAATTGACGAGGTTGACAACCTGTTGACAATTTATTTATAACCTTTAATTATCTCCTTCAGGTTATCTTTCATATCATCATTTTTTCCCCTTTCTCCTGGAATTTTGTTCACATCAAAAATAGCGTTATCTCCTCCCTTTTTTTGAAGAAAATACTTGATCTTTCCTTAGACGATCGTTAAGACGCCTGTTCTGCTTTTGGGCATTCGAAGAACTCATTGAACTGACCTTCCTGGTAGCATACACAGGGTAAGTGTGAAACTCAATTGGTTTGGACATACGAATTTCAGTTACACCTTTGAGAATTAAATCTAAGGTGTGTTGGAGTTGAACAAAGGAATTTTTATTCAACCTAGAGTTTCCCTTTTGTTTAACAGAACCTTTTGTCTTGCAAAGGAAACATACTTTCTGACTACAAGAGTGATTAGATAGTGTCGTCTTAACAACCTCGTTTGGAGATTTCTTCCTTCCATGTGATGTGGAACAACCTTGATTAGAGGAGGTGACTAACACATCTTTTCCAATAGGAAGGGATTCTGGTTTTACTTCTAGAACTGGAACTCCTTCAGTTGCGGTAGAAGTACATGGTATATTAGACTGCTTAGATCATCCTTGAATTATTAGTTTACTCAAGCGATGTTCAATTTCCAAAGCATCATTTTTGAGGCTCGCCTCGAGTAACATACATGAAGAATGATCTTCAGTATTTTCTTTGGATTTACAGTCTCTTATTACACCAAGAAGAACATTGACATAATTTTTCGACCGATTAAATCTATCATCTTGGATTCTAACAAGATTTAGAATCAATTCACTCTCTTCAGCTGTTTCCCTTTCATTAATAGAGATAGACCCGTTTGAAGGGTAATCGGAATAACACACGTAAGTGTCTGTCTGTCTGTCTCGTTCGAACACTAGGTTCTTCTATATTTGAGATTGACGAATATTTCCCTTTAATAGATACAGTCGAGACAGAACTTTTATTTCTGGTGATGCGTTTATCAGAGATAGTACTCTTGTCCATAGAGTCAGATCGCTACAAACACAGACTTATAAGGTCTTTAAACGTGTTTGCCTGCTCGGATACCAATTGAAAAGGAGGGGGTCTAACAAACACACCCAATATTTCGATTAGCAATCTGTATGGACTAACTCCAATATACTTTAAGAGAATCAACTAGACAGTCAGACTCAATCTTAATAAAAGTATATCAAAGAGTTATATCTCTCTTTCTCGATTCAATACTTACTCAAGCAAATAGAAATCTGCGAGTCTAATTGAATACAAGAGAACTCACTTGAACGGTACAAAGACCAATGTTCACGTATCAATCAATTTCAATCAACAACCAAAGGTTGGATTTCCCAATTGATTGATTCAACGCACAACCTGTGATATTTCAATTATATAGCAAAATATAATGCGGAAAAGAAATAACACAGACACCAGAAGTTTTGCTAAAGAGGAAACCGCAAATGCAGAAAAACCCCGGGACCTAGTCCAGATTGAACACACACTGTATTAAGCCGCTACAGACACTAGCCTACTACAAACTAACTTCAGTCTGGACTGTAGTTGAACCCCGATCAATCTCACACTGATCCAAGGTACAGTTGCGCTCCTTACGTCTCTGAACCCAGCAGGATACTACGCACTTGATTCCCTTATATGATCTCACCCACAACTAAGAGTTGCTACGACCCAAAGTCGAAGACTTTAATAAACAAATTTGTATCACACGGAAAAGTCTACGGTAATAGATAAATCTGTCTCCCATAGAAATACCTACGAGTTTTTTTTCCGTCTTTTTATAAATCAAGGTGAACATGAACCAATTGATAACCCGGACTTATATTCCCGAAGAACAGCCTAGTATTATCAATCACCTCACAATAATCTTAATCGACTAGCGAAAGAAGATATTGCGGAATCACAAACGATGAGACGAAGATGTTTGTGACTTCTTTTATATCTTGCCTATCGGAGAAATCAATCTCCAGTCAATCTTACGATTGTACTTAGTACGATAGAAACGGCAAGATCAGATCACACAACTACAAGAAAAGTAGTATCGGTTTGGCTTCACAATCCCAATGAATTCTTCAAGTCGTTAACCTATAGGGTTTGGTAGAAACCTAAGGTTAAAGGAGAATCGACTCTAGCCAATACAACTACTATCACACAACATGTGTGGGGATTAGGTTTCCCAGTTGCTAGAGTTCTCCCTTATATAGTCTTTCAAATCATGGTTTGCAATCAATATTAGCTTAGTAACAAAGCATTCAATATTCACCGTTAAATGAAAACCTAATTAGAGTGAAGCTAATATCTTTAAACCGTTAGATCTAAACTTAGCTTGTTACACACAAATGAAATGCACATTTATCTAGGTTCGTGTAACCGTGCCCAAACATGTACATCTAGTTGGTTCAATAGTAGTTAACCAAATGGTTAGCCATATGAGCACTTTCATATCAACCATATTCTTCTTTACCATAACTAGTTCAAATGACTCAAATGAACTAGTTAGAGAGTTGTTTAATTGATTAGATCTTTATAATAGACACAATTGAAACAAAAACGATTTGATCAATTCATGAACTTTATAGCCACGGTTTGCAAAATTGCATTCCTTAGTTTATACAAGTTTAAGTTCATGAATAATCATTTTTAGAAAATAACCAACTTAAGTTCGCGGACTTAAGTGCCCGGAATAAGTTTGTTTTCAATTCACAAACTCCAGCAGAAATTCTCGGAATGAGAACCTCCGACAGTACGCGGACTGGGTACGCGGACTTGGTACGCGGACTGGGTACGCGAACTTTAGTCGATGAAGTTCCACCAGTTCCTTGAGTAGTCCTTCGTCTTATATGATGATCGCTATGGAGTTCTTGAGCTCAACTACACTTTCTATCCTAATCCGAGACTTAGCTATAAGTAGACTAGAAATCAAGACTTATAGTTTTGATCACTAACATTGACAAACATGCTTGAGATAGCAACGCATGCGAGTTCGACCGAGCAGTGCTCCAACATTACTTAAATGATTTTGTGTTCGTTTTTGGATAATGCGTATGAGTAATTTCACAATGTGTTTATAGATATTATTTTCGCTTAAAACAAAATAGAAATCTATCTTGCAAAGGAACATGATTCAAAGTCCGGAAAAAAAATAATTACACCGATCAGATATCGTATTAAAGTAGCGCCGTTACGACACGAGCTATCTCAGGGGCGGAGGTAGGAATTTAAGATAGGGGGTGCAAGAAGAAATATACATCAAAAAAAAAAATCTTTAAGAGAACAAGGTACCAAGTTCAGACTAATGAGAGTTATGATTTTTATTTGCTTTTGCGTACAGATTTCCTGTGCACGAAGGATTGAAGAGACAGTCAAAGTAGACGTTTTTGTTTTGGCTGGTTGTTTTTTTGGGCTTAGGGTGGGCAAGAACTGAGATTTTAGGGGTGCAAAGTTTTACTTTTTTCCTTTTTCGCTTGAAAAATACTAAACTTCATAGGGGTTTTTGAAAATCAAGGGGGTGCAATTGCATCCCTTAGCAACATGTCGCCTACACCCCTGAACTATCTCTAGATATTTATTAGAATTCTCTATTAATCTCATGTCGTGCCGTTACGACACGGGTTATTTCTAGTGACTTTACATAATCGTTAGCAACTTAGATAAGATTTACCAGCATAATCTTTATCCAGTTGTTGGACATATCCTCGCATTAAGAGGAGTCCGATTTTATGCGCACTCTAATACTAATAGCAACTCAAGACGGGATTATACCATGTGTGCTGGTGGGATCATCCACTACTTAACGTAAACATGTCAAATTAACACTGGAATCTGCACAAAAATGGACAACAAAGAGTGATAATTCTATAGTTATCTAGCTAAATAAGCAAGAATTACTAATACTAAACAAGCTGATATATGACTAGACCTTGAAAGCTTAATTTTCATCTTATCAGTTAGCAATACGATGACAGTACCAGGCCTCATGCAACCTGGTTCTCAAAAGCCTCAACTGCTGCGTGATAAAGCGCCTAAAGAAGCTATAGATGAGGCCCAGCTTACTTTTTCAAATGAAAAACAAGATAGAAGTGTTCTTCTAGTGCAATGTTGTTTCATAAAGAGGGCAAGTTGTGTGGCTTTAAAGTGAACTCTCTAAACACGTCTGATCCCAATTAGGCACGTTCGTGGGGAATTTGCAACTCATTTTGGAAGCCTTAATTACCAAAAGGTAAAGTGATTTTCCAGAGCTTCTGAATATTAAAAAGTGGGATGTTAGTGATTTTCCATATTGGGTCGTATCCTTTCATCAACCACTCGGTCTCTAAACTTGTCAATAACCTGAACTCTATATTCTTTTGGCGCAGTCTTTCAAGTTTCAACACCTCCTTGAGCCATTTGGTAATATACGCAAGCGAGTCCTTCTTTTGCCACAACAATAGGGCCAGTACCACCACCTTCTTTACCCTTGTCAACGACATTTGTGATCTGGACCCTCAAGTCCATCTCTCCGTCTCTTAGCTCGCGGGCCTTTCCAAAGTCTTCGCCACGGAACGCCTCATTTCTCTCTTTTATTATTTGCCTGAGCTCTTTCTCAAGTTCTCTGGCTTCATCGGGAAGCTGCGCATTACGGATTTGAACTGAGAACCAGCTTCATGGAACAAGTCAGTCGCTTTGTTAGGGAGGAAGCGGGCTCCAAAATTAGCACCTTCTAGCTAGGGAAATTTGCAATGCATTTTGGAAGCCAAACCAAAATGGATAGTAATTTCCAAGCTAGGAAAGAGTAATATCCACTGTAGATTATCACGCACCAGTTGAGGGCGTGATGGGCCACGGTCATGGGCCTAAAATTCCGTGTGTTACCCAAAGTTTCATATGCAAATGCTACAGAAATTGGCTTCGACATTGTGACGAGACATTCTTGAAGTTTGAAACATTCTTTACGGGGAATCTAACGGTGCTTCGGCAATCCTTTTAGTATTAGGTGCAACTAAAAATAAAAAATTCACTGTAACTTCAATGCAATCGTATTATGAATCTATTTGTGAATAACAAACAAAATTAAAATTTTATTTCAATATCAAAAATAAGTACGATTGATTTCCTTTTAAGAAAAAAAGAAGTGGGTTCATAGAGAATTCCATGAAATGGGTATGAGTGTAAATGATTTAACGGAAGAAGATAAGACTTGATCGAGTAGGTATTAAGAACCCTTTTGACTTTCGTTGATGAAAGTTTCAATGAGATTTGGTTTACGAGTACAATTAATATTAAAATCGCAGAGAAAAGCAACATTGTAGTGTGGGAGTTCAATAATTCATAGTTGGAGAGAGAATAAGTGCGGTCTGGAGGCGATTTTCTTGCGACGTTGACCCAAGTCAAGAGTTTTCTTCTTCAGATTTTTGGTGTGTTTGTTCCTATTTTTTCCTCAGATTCTTCTTAGATCCAGGTTTAATGATTGGTATTTAACCTATTGTTAGTTCATGTATCTCTTTTTTCGTCTGATTTAAGTTTTTTTTTCATGGATCCCCTTATACCGAATGTTAAGGATTCTGATTTGATTTCTAGTTCTTCCAAAAGTGTTGATGATGCTCATATGAATAATGGATTTTAGGATCCTCCTAAATTTGGACCTACTGATTGGTCTTCGTGCTTTGGAAAAGATCAAACATAGAAGATTATGGGTGAACCTATGGAGTTTCGGGCTTATATTGTTGTTGATGGTGAAATGGTAATAGTTGTTGAGGATAATGATGTTGCTAGTGTTTTTTAGAGATGTGAGAGTTTAGTTGCTGGATGTTTTGTTGGTCGTCATCTTCCATTCTTGCTGGTTCAATGTTTTGTTCAAAAAGCTTGGAAGCTTAAGGGTGCTTTTGAGGTCATGGCGATTTGGTGTTTGTTTTTGAATTTATTAATGAAAAAGACAAGATCTCTGCTTTAGAACACATGGGGCTCTATTTATTTCTGATCAACTCTTGATAGTTAGAGCATGGACTTCATTACTTGAAAGAGAGATTGTAGAGTTGAAATTTGTTCTTGAGTGCGTTCATCTTTTCAAGGTCCCAATTCATATGTGGTATGCTAAAGGTTTAGCAATTATTGCTAGTTTTCCGGGTAAACCCATTATCTCTGATAAACTTACTCTATCTAGGAAAAGAATGTAATATGTGCTCTGGGTGGCATAGAGATTGGTGCTCTTTATGAGTTTCCAACTATCATTCTTATTGTGATTGAAAGAAAGAGGATTGAAATCCTTGTAGAATATCCTTGGAGACCTCCTAGATGTTCTTTCTGCAAAGTTTTTTGTCATTCTCTAGCTAGATGTGTTAAAAGGCCTAAAAAACCTGTTGTGACCATTGATCCTGTAGTTGTTGCTATAACTGCTGATATTCTTAAGAAAGTATGGACTAAGAAGGCTCCCAAAAGAACCTGAAATGTTCTCATAAGAAGGAGGATATAATTTCTGGCAGTAATTCTATTGAAGATGAAATTTTGGATAGCAATATTACTAATGTGGTTGATGGTTCAGTGAAAGAAAGAGTGGTGCAGTTCTTTAAAGGGCTTCAGTTGGTTAGTAGTAGTTCATCTCAGTTGGTAGATGTTCATGTATCTATGGGCAATAATTTAAAGTTTTATCTAAAGAAGTTGTTGGGTCTTGTAATGGCCCGACCCTCCACCGATACTTCCCCCACTTAGCCACTGCGGTTATCTGTCAGTGTAGGGTTTTCAACGGGCATCGCTGCGGTAATCAAGCAGCAACTTCCCGGGATGTCACCCATTCCTGGATTACTCCCGCCCGAGCACGCTTTACTACAGAGTTTTCTACTAACTCTGGAGATAATTGTGCTGAAAAGGCGTTGGTGTTAGGAAATGATAAACCATTACTTATATTCCATTCGGTCAACCACTGCCGAATATCAGTGTATTACAATACCACCACCTTAAATTGGAGTTGTCCTCGGCTCCTGAATATATTCAATCCCAGATCTCCGACGTTCCCTGCCCCTCATGAGACAAGCACCTGGAGCAACCTCGTACAGCGACCTTCCCACCCTCGGCAGGTGAACCGTCGTCGGCTCTGATACCATTTGTAACGACCCGACCCTTCACCGATACTTCCCCACTTAGCCACTGCGGTTATCCGGTAGTGTGAGATTTTTAACGGGCATTGATGCGGTAATCCAGCGACAACTTCCCAGGAGGTCACCCATCCTTGGATTAGTCCCGCCCGAGCACGCTTTACTATAGAGTTTTCTACCAACTCTGGAGCCAATTGTGCTGAAAAGGCCTCGGTGTTAGGAAATGACAAACCATTACTTATATTCCGTTCGGCCAACCACTTCCGAATATCGGGGTATTACAGGTCTTTATCAAGCAATAATTTTGTACCTAACGACATTCTTAAGGACTATAATGAAGTACATGCCTCTGCTGCTAACTCAATTAAGGATGCATACATGTCTTCTGGTGGTGTAGTTTTTATTGAGGAAGGAGCTAGTGGTGTGGGATCTCACTTTAATCACAAGACATATAGTCCGAAAGAAATTAAGAATCCTCTTAAAGTTGCTGACTATAAGAAATCTTGAAAGGGTAGTAGGAAGATCCATCATATTAATGTTATCAATGATTTGCTGGAACTCTAGGGACCTTAATGATCCCCTTAAACAAAGAGAGCTTAGTAGTTATATAAGTGATAATAATCTTTCCCTTGTTGATTTAGTTGAGATGCTTGTGCAATTCAATTAATAGTGATAAAATAAAAAGGAGTATATGTCCCTCTTGGAGTTTTCCAAATAATTATGCTCATAATAATTCTGGTAAAATCTGGATTTGCTGGAACCCTAAAATAATGAAGGTTTCCATTATTCAGTCCTCAGCACAAATTATATTTTTTTTTTGATGTTTTTCTTCCCAAATTATACTTTTTGATGCTGGAACCCTAAAAAAAATTTTGATATTTTTTGATGTTTTTCTTCCCAATAAAGGTTTCCTTTGTTTATGGTGATAATGAATCTCTTGTTAGAAGGTCCTTATGGGCTGAGTTAGAAGCTTTTGCTCTTTTTAATAAATCTACCTGGATTAATCTAGGAAACTTCAATTTCATTTTAGAACTTAGTGATAAAATTAGTAGTTCTGTAATTTAAGCTTCTCAATTTTCTGATTTTTGGAATTGTACTCGAAATGCTCAATTTTTTTATCTCTCTTTCACTGATTTTCGTTATACTTAGTGCAATTGTGATGATGATAGAGTTGTGTAGCTAAACTGGACAGAGTCTTCGAGAGGACTATGATCTGAAACACCCGGGTTAAAATATGTTATAGAATATTGAGATTCAACAAGCCATTCAGAATCACTTGTTATGAATGTAGGTTTCATGGCCCCACTCCTTTCAGGTTTTGTAATTTTCTCTCTGAACACCCTGATTTCTTAAATATTCTCAGACAAAAATGGTGTACTTCAGGGTAATCCCCTGGATGTGATTGTTACTAAGTTGAAGAAAGTTAAAAAGAGGTTGATTGAGATGAGGAAAGAAAATATGGAAAAATAAATCTCTGGATGCTAAAATGACTATGCCTGATCTTTAAGTTCAGGTACAAGTTAACCCTCTCTGTAGTGTGACTTCTAATCGTGAAAGAGAAGTTGTTATTGCTTATGCTAGACTGTCTATGCCTCCCTCGTTAATCAAAAATCTAAAGTGAAATGGATGGATATTAGTGTCTCAAATGTCATGTTTTTTCATAATTCAATCAAAGAAAGAAGGTCTAGAAACAATATCCTTTCCCTTCTTTCTAGTTTTGGTGAAAAACTTGAAGACGACAAGGCTATTATTGTTGATTGTATAAGGTTTTATGAAAAAGTGTTTAATTATTTGTCAGAGCATTGTTTGGTTGAATCCACAAGTTTTTTTGTCTCAAGCTTGTTGTCAATGTTAGGTGATCAAAACTATATCTTGGTTTTTAGTCCACTAAGTCAAGTTTCGTGTAGGTTAACATTGTAGTTGAGTATCAGAGATCACCCTTGAAGACTGAAGATGGACGAAGACATTTTGGAGAACTTTTGTATTAGGTATGTGAAGACTGAACCATTCTATTTTACTCATTATATCATCATTTTATCTATTGAGACTATATCGTGTGACTTATAGTAGAATCCCAAAGAATATGTTTCGAGTCAAGCTTGTCTTGTGAAAAATCTTGAAATATGATTTAGCGACTAGATATTCAAAGGTCCTTTACAATATTAGTTCTATGAATTAATTTGTGGATCAATTGTAAATTTCCCATGCAAATGATATATCACTTGGGAATGTTTCAAACATCTTAAGAGAGAAACATAAACTTACTGAAATTTCTTCTCAGGATAGGTTGGGGAACCAGTTCGCAAACTATAGATACCTGAGATACAAAAATACAGGAAGGTTGGCAAACCAGTTCGAAAACCGCAAGTTCAGTTGGGAACAGTTCGCGAGATCGGTTGGCGAACCGTGGTGAACTGATTTTTATAAGTTGGATAAATAGGCTAGCAGTTGGAGAACCCGGTTCACGAACCGTGGTCAACTAAGTACGGTAGTCTAGTAGGGTTGGAGAACCCGATTCACGAACCATAGCACCCTGACTCATGAACAAGCCCTACGGTTGGCAAAACATTGTACCAACTGTCTCGACAATGTTTAGAAGATGAAAAAGACTTATTATTTTAATATGTTTAGCAATGCTAGAACTATCTTAAACACTTATAAAACTTCATTGATTACTTAAACACTTATGTGTTTCTATTATGATTAATTTCTTAGGTGTTTAAATGAACATCAAATAGCTTTCAATTCTTTAGATAACTTGCCAAACCGAACAGTCATTATACACGGTTCTGTAACCAAACCTGTGTGTACAGTCTTCTATTGTATTTTGAAGACCTAAAGTGTTTTGCTTGATTCTCAAGTTATCTTAGCTTGAAATCTAAGATAACCCTAGTCTTTGAAAACTATAAATAGAGCATCTCTGTCACCTGGGAAAATCAATCCCTGACACTTTGTGTCCTAGTTGATTTTAGTGTCGTCCTTTATTGACCTAGTTTTAGAGCACTGCTAAGTCGAACTCGCAAGCGTTGCTATCTCAAGCTTGTTTGTCAAGTTTAGTTGATCAAAACTATATACTTGATTTATATACTACTTATAGCTATGTCTCGGATTAGGATAGAAGTGTGTAATTGAGCATTAGACTTCACGGCGTTCACCAATTGAAAAAGAAGATCTACTAAAGAGCTTGGAAGAACTTCATCAAAAAAAGGTATGTGGAGACTAAAACTTATCTATAACTCAGAAATCCATTATATTTTATCTTCTAAAGAAACTAAGTCGTATAGCTATATAGACTTTTACATTATACACATTTGAAATTTCGAGCCGAGTTTATCTCATTTATATATTTCTCGAAATACGTGTTGGAAGCTTTTTAACTTTAGCTAAACTTCATCATCTACTTGAAGACTTTAGTTGGAGAAAATTTATTTGTTGTAAACTAAATATTAAGTCAAGATGATCATGTGAAAATTACCTTGAACATCTTACATGATTTGTGTGAGACAATCATTTGTTGTTAACTTGGGAAGTTTCGTATTGATCAATTAATCAGTTGTAAATTACTTGAAGCTAGTGGTAAGTGTAAGACTACCATTGTTGTATTTTAAGGATGTTTCAATGATTAAATGAGAGTTTTAGAACAACTACCAATGTCTGGATATAACGCAGTATGCGTACCTAGTATCTGAACTGTGAAGTTCTAGTTCAGGTCTGGAACTCTTGTTTGCGAATTGTATTTTCGAACGGGTTTATGAAAAGACGAGGGTACCCAAATATACCTCAATCTAAAACTTTTCCGCCTATAAGTCCTTTCTCCGAAAGTGATTGTCTATAGACTGAGTCGAGACAATACAACAAATCGGTTCACACTTCATGTGATCGTTTATGGATACGAGATCGAGACAATACAACAACGAAGTATGTTTACTTGATAAAAGGTTCGGACTTAACCAAACACAATAGGATTTCTTATCAAGTAAATATGAATTAACGTTTGTGTAATTTACTTTAAATTATAATAACAACAATTATAATTGCGGAAAATAAAAGTAAATGACACAGAAAGATTTTGTTAATGAGGAAACCGCAAATGCAGAAAAACCCCGGGACCTTGTCCATAATTGAACTCTCAGGATTAAGCCGCTATACAAAATAAAACCAACTTTGTATAGTTGAGACCAAGCAACTAAACATATAGTTCACCTAGTTCCGTTTGTATTCCGATGCCTCCGACCTGTAATAAGTCACGTACTTGGAAAAAATCCTTTGGTTCGTATTCCAAACAGTAAAGGAACAACAAATATGTTTAGTATCAACTCTTTTCAACCAAGTGATATGAGTTCGGCAAAGGCTCTTCTGTTTATCTCAATAAACTCCTTCGTCAGATTCTTAGATCTATCTTATTTATCAACTATCGAAGTAATTGTTAAGATTTTGCAATCAACACTTTTAATCACAAAGAATTGTATTGATGCCGATCTACACAACTAATCAATCTAATCTACGATAAGGATAAACCGATTATAGTTGAATCCTCTTTTACCGAAACAAGTATTGTGCACACCAAAGTTATGAATCCTAAATCATAAATCTTCAAAGTCTTCTTTGTCTTCAAATCTTCTTAGATATTCAATAAACACCTGCACACAATCAACTTGAATCTCTTATGATCAATCACGCACAGAACGGAGTCTGTTAACAATAGATTATCACAAGACGTCTTTAGATATACAAACAGTCTAAAGATCCCCGTCGAAACTTCGATCTAGTTTGAGTGAATCTCATATCAGAAGAGAAGATTCTCAAGCATAAACAAACTAGGTGCAATCAAAGTTCAACCAAAATTAGTCAATCAAATCAATCAAAAACAAAAGATAAACCTTAATTATCTAGTTTCCCACCAACGGTACTAATAGAGCTTCTCAATCCCAAAGAAGACTTTAAACTGAGAGGTCGTAAGAGATTTCACCTAATTAGGTTACTATCCTCTCAGAATAGGCGGCTTCACTAGTAGCAGCACAGCTGAGATAGTTCTTGATGTACGAGGATTAGTTTGCTCGAAATGCAAACTGTTATAGCATTTCTCGGTCGAACTCGCATGCGTTGTTATCTCAAGCATGTTTGTCAATGTTAGTGATCAAAACTATAAGTCTTGATTTCTAGTCTACTATAGCTAAGGTCTCGGACTAGGATAGAAAGTGTAGTTGAGCTCAATAACTCCATGGCAATCATCATACAAGACGAAGGACTAATCAAGGAACTGGTGGATCTTTATCGACTAAAAGGTATGTGGAGACTTGAACTTATCTATCACTCAAAAGTCTATTTATCTCTTATCTTGAGACAAAAGTCGTTCTGCTATATAGACTTTGATTATACACATTTGGTATTTCGAGCCGAGTTTATCTCGCCTATCTATTTCTCGAAATATGTGTTGGTAAGCTTTCGCTTTAGCCAAATTCATCTTTACCTAGTGACGAATCTCATGTTATGTTTCAATCACTTTGAAAATTGCTCTGACGAAAAATGGTTTGTGAGTAACAACTATATAACGTCCTCTGAGAATGTTTCAATGATTGAAATGATAGTTTAGATTATATAACCATTGGTGGATATAAGCATTGTTGTGGAAACACATATATGTATAAGTCCTTATTCCTTGAACCGAAGTTTGCGAACTTTGTTGATCAAGAGAACCGGAATAGTGGCGTGAACTCAGTCTGCGAACTCAGTCCGCGAACCCAGTCCGCGCACTGGCGGAAGTTCTCGACCCGAGAAAATCTGCTGGAGTTTGTGAACTCCTTCCGGGAACTTAAGTCCGCGAACCCAGTCCGCAAACTTGAGTTGGTTATATCTAAAGACGGTTGTTCTTGAACTCATGTTTATATAAACTAAGGAATGCTTTTGCACATCGTTTTTGCTTCGATTGTGTCTTGTGTAGTTACATAAGATCTAACCAATTGAACAACTCTCTAACTAGTTCATTTGAGTCATTTGAACTAGTTATGGTGAAGAAGAATATGGTTAATATGAAATTGCTCATACGGCTAACCATTTGGTTAACTGTTGTTGAACCAACAAATGTACATGTTTGGGGTACGGTTACACAAGCCTAGAAACGTGCATTTCATTTGTGTATAACAAGCTAAGTTTTCGATCCAACGGTTGAGAAATATTATCTTGAATCTAATCAGATTTTCATCTAACGGTGAATATTGAATGCTTTGTTACCAAGCTAACATTGATTGCAAAACCTGATTTGAAAGACTATATAAGGGACAACTCTAGCAACTGGGAAACCTAATCCCCACACCTTACGTGTGATACTAGTTGCATAAGCTAGAGTCGATTCTCCTTTAACCATTGGTTTCTTCTCTAAATCCAGGTTAACGACTTAAAGACTTCATTGGGATTGTGAAGCCAGACCGATACTACTTTCTCATAGTTGTGTGATCTGATCTTGCTGATTCTATCGTTTTGAGTACAATCGTAACGATTGGCTTGAGATTTACATCTCTGATAGGCAAGATAGAAAAGTAGTCACAAATATCTTCGTTTCATCGTTTGTGATTCCACAATATTTTTTTTCGCTGCGTCGATTAAGACTATTGTGAGGTGATTGATAATACTAGGTTGTTCTTCGGGAATATAAGTCTGGGTTATCAATTGGTTCATATTCACCTTGATTTATCAAAAGACGGAAAAAAACTCGTAGGTATATTCGTGGGAGACGGATTTATCTATTACCATAGACTTTTCTGTGTGATACAGATTTATTTATTAAAGTCTTCGACTTTGGGTCGTAGCAACTCTTAGTTGTGGGTGAGATCAGCTAAGGGAATCAAGTACGTAGTATCCTGCTGGGATCAGAGACGTAGGAGCATAAATGTACCTTGGATCAGTGTGAGATTGATTGGGATTCAACTACAGTCCAGACAGAAGTTAGTTTGAAGTAGGCTAGTGTCTGTAGCGGCTTAATACAATGTGTGTTCAATCTGGACTAAGTCCCGGGGTTTTTCTGCATTTACGGTTTCCTCGTTAACAAAATTATGGCGTCTGTGTTATTTCTTTTCCGCGTTATATTTTGTTATATAATTGAAATATCACCGGTTGTGCGTTGTTCAATCAATTAGAATATCCGACCTTTTGGTTGTTGATTTAAATTGATTGACACTTGGATATTGGTCTTTGGTACCATCCAAGTTATCTCTCTAGTATTTGATAAAGACTCGCAGATTTCTATTTGCTTGAGTATATATCAAATCGAGAGATTGAGATATAAACTCTTTGATATACTTTTTATCTGGATTGAGTATGACTGTGTAGTTGATTCTCTAGAAAGTATATTGGAGTTTGTTCATACAGCTTGTTAAGCGAAATATTGGGTGTGGTTGTTAGACCCCCGCTTTTTCACAAACTTTCATATTTATAGACCAACGAAGTTTGGACACCAAGGAATTTCCAAAATCGAAAATATTCTCAAGATATGCAATATATTCCAGATTCGGTTTCCATAATTCCTGGAAATGCTTTGTCCAAAATATTGACCAAAATTCTCTTAGAAAATCTCCAACTAGTAAATGCACATTACTAATTTTCATTTTCCTAAAATAAAATTAAAAACCTTAAATAAAAGATTCTCAATTTATTTTATTCGATCTGGAATTTTCTTCCTTCAGCTATTAAGGAATAACTTTGAACAATTAAAGATAAGTGTTACTGCACATGTTCAAAGTATGTCGACATCCTTACTTTGTAAGTCCTCTTTCATACTTACAATCTTGAAACTGATTTTCCACACTTCCAAACAAGTTTAGAATTGGTTCATCTAACTTTCAAGAACTACGTGATTGATCAAGAACATTCAATCACAAATCATGAGTTTCACGGTTCTACCAAAACAAGTTTCGTTATGCCTTCATGTGAGTATTGTGCATAGTCACACTAGCTTTCCAAAATTCGGTTGACTAGGTACTAGGATCGGTTCCTCACATATATATGGTATTTAACTTGTAATTGATGGACATGTCCATAGGATCGGTTCCCCTTTTCCTAAAAACGTGTTGCACATGTCCATAGGATCGGTTCTCCTTTCTGCTAAAAACTTGTTGCACCTCATACAAGGATCGATTCCCCTATGTGAAAGGTTGCACCTCTTACTAGGATCGGTTCCCCTTTACCCAGAGTCGGTCATACCAATAACACAAAATCGATCATACCATCTCAGGTGATTACTTAAGATCGGTTCGCTAATAACAGTCATACCAATACAAAAGTCGGGCCTTTGTGAATAGTTTTACCAAGAACATAAACAAGTCATGAGCGGTTATACTACTCACACATATTGGTAGTTCAAAAGATATGCGATGAATAACAATACCAATAATGCCTGGTGATTTCTCTTTGGATTCAAAAAACAAGTTCATGAATTTACTTCCTTAATACAAATGTAAACCATTGTTTCCTAGGATGAAATCTTCACCTTATACCCATACATAATCACAATAGCATTTAAACGATTATGTCGATGTCTTATCCACAAAGTTTGATGGTTAAGCAATAAACCTCATATTGTATTCCTTAATACTATGTCTAACTAGAGTATAATCACTCTTGCTTCGCAGTTTTGTTTTCAATATGCACGACTTGTAAGATACGTTTAGGGAATGAAACAGTTCAAGTCAAATATCACTAACCTCAAATGGAAGGATGATGTTGTCGTTGTAGCTCCTTACTTCTCACTTCTTTAAGTCTTCGCAATACTTGTAATGTCTCATATCCTAATACTTTCAAGCTAACCTATACGAAGTTGACTTTAGTACATAATCAAGCGACTCTTAAATAAGTTTTGGCTCACTAAAATATGACAACCAAGCTTGACATACCAACGCTTGGTGGGCTCAACCGAGCTATGCTCTAAAAATCTCCCCCTTTGTCAATTTTAGTGACAAAACTCTTACATCATATGGATTACACATAAGCTTGATTCCCGAATTCAACAACACAATAACCTGTATACATTCAATCCTTAAATGCCGTTGTTGACATTACAATAACAAAGCTAATACTCCCCCTAAAGGTAAGATAGGTAGATTTTATCAATCCACATGTCTTTGTTATTTCCTTTGTAGTCCATATAACTACAAGTATATGATATGTTACTCCCCCTTAGTATATGCTTTCACTCTTTCGTTAGATAAACGTTTAAGCACCAATGTCCTTTCCCTTAGTGATACCAATCAATATAAATCAATACCAATATCACTTGTTTATTCCATATGTTTCTCCCCCCTTTTGTCACAAAATGATAAAGAAACGAAAAAATAAAGGACAAACCGAAAGGATCTTACAAATCTCAAAATAGACTTGCAAACCTATAGAGTTAAGCACGAGGGTTCCACACACCATTTTTGATAACCAATATCAAAACCGAAACTACAAAGTAATTTGTTATGATATGTTACCAAGGAAATAATTGCCCGAAGCAATTTTCCCTAATAGTTTAGCAAACCAAAAAATCAACTAAGCACCTTAGTTCCTTTGCTAAACCGATTGTACAAATACAATCGCTTGTTCGGTAAGACCAAAATAAAGATAACTCTATTTTTCTCATCAGGTTCTAATTATCCATATAACTTAGACCTTTAAATTTTAAACAAGACAAATACTAGGTTTGTTAACTAGCATTTCTTGTTAAGGCATTCGATTAGACTTGAATAACCGAAACCTCCACTTTGATAAGTCTAACTAAGATCAGAATTAACTTAGTTTCTCTTATCCGGAATCGAACTGGACTAAACAATTCATTTCGTAAACCTTTTCTTCCGTTAAGCCATAAAAAATTCATACAAACCAAATAAATCAACTTGCATAATTATTCACCTCAACCGGAAGCAATTCAAACAACATAGACATTAAAGCACCGCAATTGCACCGAAATTTTGTAAGCCAAAACAATTGATATCACACAATAAAGCAAGATAACAATAGTTTTTCTTAACCGGAACCAATTGAATCACACACACATCCATACACACATAACGGAATAAAACATCAATTGTACCGAAATTTTGTTAAGCAAAAGCAATAAATATATGAAATAAAATCAGGCTTTTCTTAAACAGGAAAACAATTAACTAACAAGATTGTTACCTCAAATTTCGCATCCACTTATCCAATATGTCTGCATCTTCTAGGGAGAATTGGTATCGAAATACCATTATGTTGTCATCCTTATGCAAAACAAAAGAATAACAACAACCAACCTTTACCAGAGAAAGGTTGAAAACCGGTTTTTAACTATTGCAAGCAAAAGTTGAAAACCCCGAAACACATATGCTTTTATGTTAAACCAAAACCGATTCAACATATTGTGACTTTTCCACATACTGTTTCTATCAGAACCCCTCATGATCATTTAATAAAGCCTACTAACATGGACTAGAACTTAATCCTGCTAAATCAAAAAGTCACCCAATCCATAAGGGTTCACAACATTATGAGATGGAATATCAAGGTTAGAAAACCGACATCAAACATCCCATAAACATACATAGCAATAATATAAAGCATTCAAGCACATGCTATGTAAATCAAAAACTATCACAAGAAAAATTATAAATCAAATAATTCTATTCATAATAAGATAATTTTATTCATAATAGACTTAATACAATCATTGAAAGAAATCAAAAATTGATGTCTATTTTCTTGGATTAAGTATTACAGCATATAACTTAATCTCTAGTGGTGCTCTTGTTGTTCATTGAGGTTTCTTCAGTGTTCAAACTTTTAAAGCATGTCTCAAGAGACTTGTCTGCAACCACTTCATGTTTCTCAAAATTTTCAACTTGAACCTTCATATCAGCAATATCAGCTTTTGTTTCCTCAATCTAATCCTTGAGCCAGTCCTGATTTCGAACCGTTATTATGAGATTGGTTCTTAGTTCTATAAAACCTTGGATATATTCAATCATGCTATCAGAACGAATCCACTTGGTTTTGGTTGGATCTTGTAAGTTGTAAGCCAACAGACATGACTCATCTTGTGATCCAACTGAACTATCAGAATCATAATCATACATGATATTTGATATGTTTTTCTTCTTCCTCTCTGTATTGATTCCTTGACAATCTATAACCTTTTGAGCTTCCTACTTATTAGCCTTTGAGATACTGCGAGTTATTGGAGGCATGCTCGGTTATATAGATAATTTCCCTTTAAAAGTATTGATCAGGGTATCAGAATACAGGCAAGAGATAGTTTCCCTTTAATAAGAGACAACTTTCGGACCGAAAGATATCAGGGGAATCCGAAAATATTAAAGAAAATATTTTGTTTCCTTTGTCCGGACTTCTTAAGGTGGAAGGTATATTAAAATTCGAAAATTCTAAATAAAACCTATTTTTGGAAGAACATGATAAACATGAACATTTTTTCGGACAACCATGGATTCGCAACTATCCATAAAGTGTCACAACTTTTCTGATAAACAACTACACAAACAAATGTGCTCCAATTTTATTGTGCTTATCCCATCCATGAATAAGAGCACGAAAGAGGATGAGAGTGCACAATTTTGATACAACTAGGTTGTATCGGAGTAAGCTTTTTCTAGTTTACAGTGAATATCAGAAATATAGTTCATGTTTCTCTTCGGGAATTTCTGCCCAAAATATTTTCTCCCAAGACGGTGATCTTTTCTAACTCTAGAGATATGATCATGTAGATAAACTGTACCGACGTGAGAATTTTCAGAGATAGATAAATCTCTCTTAATTCTTTCATTGAGATTTTCATAAGATTTTCTCATCCTAAAGACTTCCTTATAGTCCACATCAGTGTGATTATCTGAAACAATTATCATAAATTCCTGATTGTTTCTTTTGGCAGAGATTCTCTCTTTCCCTTCCTTCTGGAGTCGTTCTTCATCAAAACTAGAAATGTTTCGATATGGGTGAGGAGGAACCTTTCTCCAGAAGCGATTATCAACTCTTCCCTCTGACTCTTTTGAGTTGATCTTATAGGGCAGTGGTATAATCTGTCTTTCTACTGAGGAATGGTCTTTCAGTTTTTTAAGACAAGAAACTTCTTTCAATATTTTTACCACCATATGTTGAAGAAGTATAAGTTTCCTGTCAAGTGACTGAAAATTGTATTCCTTAAGATTACTTACACGGAATCGGTTCAAAGTTTCCTTCAGACAAGATTTCATTTGATCATCAGTAGATATAGAAGATGGTTCTTATCCTCTTATGACTTGATGTATTTAGGAAAACTACCATCATCTTGATCTATTTTAGATGTGACTAAACCGGTTTTATCACAATCTGTAAAATTCGAGCAAGGACTTTTAGTTTCCTCAACATCAGAATAAATCACAACATCATCATTAGTCAGAGTCATAGGACATGTCTCATTTTCTTGAGAAGGAGATTTACCAAGAGCTTCTAATTTGACAGTGAGATTCATATTCTCTATGGCTAGAATATTCAGTTGAATGTCTTTATCTCTGATCTCCTGTTTAAGAAGATTTGTCTCTGTCTTTAATATCAGCACTTTAGAAGACAGAGATTTTATAGGCTTTAGGAGTTTTACTAACTCTTTATCAGCATCTTCCTTTCCACCAGAGATGGACACAGATGTTTTCGCAACTCCTGGATCATGGGGTCAACGAAGTAGTAACATCTTCAACTTTTGAGTAGTCATACTCTTCCATAACGTTAACTGAATCAGACATAGATTCAATTTCTTATAAGTTGGATCACACCAAACACAGATTGTTATATATTTTCGTGTTTGCCTGCTCTGATACCAATTGAAAAGTCGCGGGTACCCAAATATACCTCAATATAAAACTGTTCCACCTATAAGTCCTTTCTCCGAAATTGATTGTCTATGGATTGAGTCGAGACAATACAACAAATTGGTTCACACTTCGTGTAATCGTCTATGGATACGAGATCGAGACGATACAACAACGAAGTATGTTTGCTTGATAAAAGGTTCGGACTTAACCAAACACAATAGGATTGCTTATCATGTAAATATGAATTAACATTTGTGTAATTTACTTTAAATTATAATAACAACAATTATAATTGCGGAAAATAAAAGTAAATGACACAGCAATATTTTGTTAACGAGCAAACCGCAAATGCAGAAAAACCCCGGGACCTTGTCCATAATTGAACTCTCAGTATTAAACCGCCATACAAAATCAAACCAACTTCGTATAGTTGAGACCAAGCAACTAAACCTATAGTTCACCTAGTTCCGTTTGTATTCCCACACCTCCGACCTGTAATAAGTTACGTACTTGGAACAATTCCTTTGGTTCGTATTCCAAACAGTAAAGGAACAACAAATTTGTTTGGTATCAACTCTTTTCAACCAAGTGATATGAGTTCGACAAAGGCTTTTCTGTTTATCTCAATAAACTCCTTCGTCAGGTTCTTAGATCTATCTTATTTATCAACTACCGAAGTAATTATTAAGATTTTACAATTAATACTTTTAATCACAAAGAATTGTATTGATGTCGATCTACACAACTAATCTACCACAAGGATAAACCGATTATAGTTGGATCCTCTTTTATCGAAACAAGTATTGTGCACACCAAAGATTATGAATTCCAAATCAGAAATCTTCAAAGTCTTCTTAGATCTTCAATAAACACCTGCACACAATCAACTTGAATCTCTTGTGATCAATAACGCGTAGGACGGAGTCTGTTAACAATGGATTATCACAAGATGTCTTTAGATCTACAAACAGTCTAAAGATCCCCGTCGAAACTTCGATCTAGTTTGAGTGAATCTTATATCAGAAGAAAATATTCTCAAGCATACAAACTAGGTGCAATCAAATTTAAATCACCGTTAGTCAATCAAATCAATCGAAAACAAAAGATAAACTGCAATTATCTAGTTTCCCACCAACGGTACTAATAGAGCTTCTCTGTTAGAGCATAGCTCGGTCGACCTCGCATGCGTTGCTATATCAAGCATGTTTATCAATGTTAGTGATCAAAACTATGATTCTTGATTTCTAGTCTATTATAGCTAAGTCTCGGACTAGGATAGAAAAGTGTAGTTAAGCTCAAGGACTTCATGGCGATTCATCATACAACGACGAATATCTACTCAGGAAACCGTGGAACTTCATCAACAAAAAGTTATGTGGAGACTTGAACTTATCTATCACTCAAAAGTCTATCTATTCTATCTCCTACTTCTTATGAGACAAAAAGTCGTATGCTATATACACTGGATCATACACATTTGACATTTCGAGCTGAGTATCAATACATATCTTTTTCTCGAAATCGTGAGTTGGTAAAGCGTTTCGCTTTGATCAAGTTTATCTTCACCTAGTGACGAAAGTCATGAAAAGTTTCAATTACTTTAAGAATTGCCCTGACGTGAAACGGTCTGTAAATAACGGCTATATAATATCCTCTGAGAATGTCTCAATGATTGGAATGAGAGTTTAGATTACATAACCATGTATTCCTTAATCCGAAGTTTTCGAACTTTCTTGATTGAGAGAAACCGGAGGAATTGGCTTTGTCAAGTCCGCGAACTCAGTTTGCGAACTCAGTCTGCGAACTGACGGAAGTTCTCTTATCGAGAATTTCTGCTGGGATTTTCCAAAAAACTCGTTTGCGTGTTTAGTCCGCGAAATGGCGGAAGTCTCTTTGCCGAGATTTTCTGCTGAGTTTGGAAAACTCTGCCGGTTGCCTTAAGTCCGCGAACTTGTTTGTGAGCTTAAGTGTTTATGATCTAAAGATGTGCTCTGAACATGAAACTTAAATTACTAAGGAATGCTTTATGCAAACCGTGGTTATAAAGTTCATGAGCCGATTCATCGAATCGAATCATCTTTGTTTCAATTGTGTCTTGTGTGGTTACATAAGATCTCATAGAAATTGAACAACTCTCTAACTAGTTCATTTGAGTCAATTGAACTAGTTATGGTGAAGAAGAACTAGGTTAATTTGAATTGCTCATATGGTTAACCTTTTGGGTTACTATGTTGAACCAACATACACGTACACGTTTGGGCATGGTTTTCACAAACCCAGTAAACGTCTACCCAAGTGTGTGTGACAAGCTAAGTTTTTGATCTAACGGTTGAGAAATATTAGCTTGAATCTAAATCAGGTTTTCATCTAACAGTGAATATGGATTGCTTTTTAACTAAGGCAAAACCCTGATTTGAAGGCTATATAAAGGATACATATAGCATTGTGCAAAAATAATCCCCACACGTCTGTGTGATACTAGTGCGCTCGCTAGAGTCGATTCTCCTTTAACCTTTGGTTTTCTTCTCTAAATCCAGGTTAACGACTTAAAGACTTCATTGGGATTGTGAAGCCAGACCGATACTACTTTTATCGTAGTTGTGTGATCTGATCTTGCATCTTTTATCGTACGAGTATAATATATTGATTGGCTTGAGATCGTGAGAGTTCTCCGATAGGAAAGATAAAGAAGTCACAAACATCTTCATCTCACTGTTTGTGATTCCTCGACAAACCGCTTGTGTAGTCAAGAAGGATTGTTGAGAGGTGATTTATTAATCTAGGCTGTTCTTCGGGAATATAAGACCGGATTATCAATTGGTTCATGGTCACCTTGATTTTATATCTTAAGACGGAACAAAACCTAGGGTTTTTCTGTGGGAGACAGATTTATCCTTTGATAGACTTTTCTGTGTGAGACAGATTTTTTTATTATCAAGTCTGCAATTTGGGGTTGCAGCAACTCTTAGTTGTGGGTGAGATCATCTAAGGTAATCAAGTGAGCAGTATCCTGCTGGGATCAGAGGCGTAAGAGTACAACTGTACCTTGAATCGGTGGGAGACTGATTGGGGTTCAACTATAGTCCAGTCTGAAGTTAGCTTGTAGTAGGCTAGTGTCTGTAGCAGCTTAATACAGTGCGTATTCAATCTGGACTAGGTCCCGGGGTTTTTCTGCATTTTCGGTTTCCTCGTTAACAAAACTTCTGGTGTTTGTGTTATTTATTTTCCGCATTATGTTTTATATAATTGAAATAATACAGGTTGTGCGTTAAGATCATCAATTGGAAATCCAACCTTTTGTTGTTGATTGATATTGATTGATCCTTGGATATTGGTCTTTGGTATTGTCCAAGTTATTCCTTGTGTTTGATTAAAGACTCGCTATTGTTTTAGCTTGAGTAAATCAAAACAAGTGAGATATATTGACTCCTTGAGATACTTTAATCTAGATTGAATCTGATTGTCTAGTTGATTCTCTAGCAAAGTATTTCAGAGTTTGTCCATACAGATTTCTAATCGAATTATTGGGTGGTGTTTGTAAGCGATATGACTCTATGGACAGTAGTGTTATCTCAATAAATGCACCACCAGATCCAGAGATTTCAGAATTATCTTCCATGAATGATTTAATTAAATCTGTAGAAGAAATTCAATCTAAACCTCCACCAGGTTTAAAATACCTTGAAGTGTTTTCAGGGCTTGAAAAGAAGCTTGAGAGCTTATCTCTTGATGTTGAGTTATACCTCCAGAAAGAGCAAGAATCTCTTGACAGGCTAAATCAAGTTATGATGAATAATATTTATGTTGAGGTTGATATTGATTTACTAATCAGTGAGAGCAATGCTCCTCCTTTGCATAATCCAATTAGTTGTAACAAACTAAACGAATTACAAGAGGAGTTTAAATCTCAGTCATCTGAGTGTATCACCTCAAAGCACGAACTGATTCGTTGCTCAATTCCTGATACTTCATATCAAGATGGTAGTATTGCCTTCTTTTATGAAGAAGCTAGGATGTCTTTGTTTATCAAAAGAGTTTCCCCTCGCAGTACTAAAAACTATCTGCAGAAACTGTCTTTTATAAGTTGGAAAACAAGAAATCAGAAACACAAATCCTTTTGGGTTCTCTTGAAGTTCTTTGATAGACTTATAAAAACAGTTCCTTGGGTGTTTCTCAGCACTACAAGATGTAAGAGTTGCTGGAAAGAAACTCTCTCTTGGTGCCATGGTGAGCAAGACAATGTTCATCTCAACACAACTTGTTTGTGTTGAAAGTGCATCCTCACCAAGGAATTCCCTATTACGGTAAAGGAAGCACGAGAACTGGGGCACACAGATTGTGTTCAATAAGGCTGTAGAATTAGATTGAATTCTTATAAAAAGGTATGTCTAACTTTAGAAATATTTGTGTTTTTACTTGCTTAAGTACTTATTATGATCCATGTACCTTGCTTATCGTTCATTTCTACCTAACTTGATCCGTGTTTAAGGTTCTTTTATGTTTAGGTTTGAAAATAGTTGTTCGGGATGTTTGGACTTCATGGTACACATTCTAGGGATGCATACCATCATTTAAAATCAAAATCCAGGGGTTTAAGTTCGCAAACCCAGTCTGCAAAAAAAAAATTGTCATGAACATTCGTTTGCAAACCCGTATGCATACTTGACGTCGATATTCGGTAAACTTGTCTTGGTCGTAACTTCTTCGTACGAACTCGGAATGAACTCATTCTTTTTTCATTCTCTTCCTATTTGAATTCTCTTCAAAATTGAGATGAGAATTATTGATTTTGGATGAGTTAAGATTGGTATTTTTCCTTTCTCTTGTTTTTTGAGTGTTTTGCTCCATTTCGTCGCACTTGTTCCACTTCTCTTGGACTTGGGCACTTGGAATCTTGTAGTAATACTCTTCTAAGCTAATTTGTAGCTTTTACTAGAATGTTGTTGGTGAATCACAAAGAAGGAAGTTCAAGAATGGAAATTAGTACGCATTGTTATGGGATTCTTGAATGTTCACAATCATCCTTTGTGACCTATGGTGCATGGTCGTTCGTGACTTTGTATGTTCTTCTTTGTGAAAATATTTTTATACGCCTTTGGTAGCTATTCTTGGTGTAAATCCGGGCGGAAAAGATTGATTCTACCCTCTAAGGACAAATCATCTTATATGTGCATTACGAGTTTGTCTTGATGCCTAGGAAACTTCTTATGAGAATTTATTCTTGTTTTTGAGAAGGATTACTAGAGTTTGGAATAACCATTATTGTGATTACACATAGCTATGTCCAACTTTTTCATCTTCATGTTTTTTTAGGTTTATTGGTTTTTAAATTCTAAAAATATTTGAAGGATGATGTTATTGCAGTATTAATCTGTTTGATTCTGAAGTATTGCAATATTTTATGGGATATGTATAGTTTGCGTCCGTGAACTTGAAGGTCCCATATGTTGTCAAAAGTAAAGTCGTTCATATATTGATATTCGTATTGATGAAAGGACGAATGGACTTTTGACAAATACAAAATTTATGCCTATGCAGTCATTTATTTGATGAAAAATGGGATGAAATCTTTTGTAAGACAAGGATAAAGTCTATTATGTCGTTATGCATATAGCGATGGAAAATAGAATAGATCCTTGTATGTTATCTACGATATTGATCTTCATTGATCCATTTTGTTATGTATTACCATGAAGGCTACATTGTGTGTCTCATGTTGAGGACGGTACAACTAAGTCGATTAATTTTGGCTTTTTGGTTGTTCCGTGAGATGCTATATGTTGAGCATTCTTGAACTAAATTAATCATCTTGATTGGTTATTTAGTTATTTGCTCCGAAAGTATTCTTTTGTCGAGCAAATCCTTTGACAATTAAATTGATTACTTCGGTTATTAGTTTGGTTGTGTATTTCAATGGGATTAATTATATGTTCTCTTGTAATTAATCTAGTTGAGTTTTCATATATTCCACAAGTTCTTGTGTTGAGTATATGAACGGCTATACTAATCATGTTCTATTGGTTAATGTAGTCGTATATTCCGTAAGGTTTTCCTTATGTTGAGTATTTGAATGGTTAAGTTAGTCATCTCCGTATGATTGTCTTAGTCGTAGCTCCGTGAGTTTACTTATGTTGAGCACAATCAATTAAATTGATCACTTTTGTGATTTGATTTAGTTGTGTATTCCAATTAAATTAATCATGGGTTTACTTGTGATTAATTTGGTTGAGTTTTGGATATAGAAAATCATTCCTATGGTTTTTGGTGTCGGGAATGACATCAAATGGGGGAGAGTTCTTTTGAACTTGTGCTTAATGGTAATATCTTGCGGGGTGTGCGGCTGTGGAATTTTATAGGGGTTATCTTGCGTCTTAAAACTCCTTGATGAATGATGGTAGCTTCGGCTATAAGATTGCATCTAAATTAAGATGATATGTTGTCTTTCTTTTGGTCATGAAATGTCTCTTGTGGAAATTTCATTATGAACCCATTTTTGTACTTTTGCCAATTTTATTGACAAAAAGGGGGAGAAATAATGTAGTTCACACTACAAATACATATGGTTTTCGGATCATTGTGTAAGGGGGAGTGGTTTCCATGATCGAGACGGAGTATTGACTAAGGGGGAGTGATACATATCACCATAGTATTGTTGTTAAATTCTAAAAATATTTGGGGGATGATGATTATTACAGTATTTTCTTGGTTTGTTATATTGCAATATTTTTATGGGATATGTATTGTTTGCGTCCGTGAACTTGAAGGTCCCATATTGCGGTCAAAAGTAAAGTCGTCCATGAATTGGTATTCGTATTGATGGACTTTTGACATATAAAAAAGTTATGCATATGCAATCATGTAATCGATGGAAAATATGATTAAATCTTTTGTGTGACAAGGATAAAGTCTATTATGTTGTTATGCATATAATGATGCCAAAATAGAATAGATCCTTGTATGTTAACCACGGTATTGATCTTCATTGATCCACCTTACTATGTTTTACCGTGAAGGCTCCATTGTGTGTCTTATGTTGAGCACCTTACAACTAAGTCGATTAACCTTGGCTTTGTTGGTTGTTCCGTAAGATGTTATATGTTGAGTATTATGAACTAAATTAATCATCCTTGGTTATTTAGTTTGTACTCCATAAGTTTATTTCTTATGTTGAGTACATGTGCGGTTAAGATGGTCATGTTCCATGATAATCTCAGTCGGGGTTCCATAATCTTTTATGTTGAGCCCAAGATAATTAAATTGATTACTTCGGTAATTAGTTTGGTTGTTTGCTTTTCGATTAGATTAATTATAGGCTCTCTTGTAATTAATCTAGTTGAGTTTTCAAATATTCCACAAGCTCTTGTGTTGAGTATATGAACGGCTACACTATCATGTTCTATTGGTTAATGTAGTCACGTATTCCGTAAGGTTTTCCTTATGTTGAGTACTTGAACGGTTAAGTTAGTCACCTCCATATGATTAACTTAGTCGTATCCTGTTGCTCCGTGAGTTTACTTATGTTGAGCACTTTCAATTAAATTGATCACTTTTATGGTTTTGATTTAATTGCGTATTCCAATTAGAATATTCATGGGTTTACTTGTGAGTATTTTGGTTGAGTTTTGGATATAAAAAATCATTCACATGGTTTTTGGTGTCCAAATAAAAATCCTTCTTTTCTTTCTAAATTAAGGTCGCTCTTGTTGTTCCTTTGGGAATGACATCAAATGGGGGAGAGTTCTTTTGAACTTGTGCTTAATGGTAATATCTTGCGGGGAGTGCGGCTGTGGAATTTTATAGGGGTTATCTTGCGTCTTAAAACTCCTTGATGAATGATGGTAGCTTCGGCTATAAGATTGCATCTAAATTAAGATGATATGTTGTCTTTCTTTTGGTCATGAAATGTCTCTTGTGGAAATTTCATTATGAACCCATTCTTGTACTTTTGCCAATTTTATTGACAAAAAGGGGGAGAAATATTGTAGGTCACACTACAAATACATATGGTTTTCGGATCATTGTGTAAGGGGGAGTGGTTTCCATGATCGAGATGGAGTATTGACTAAGGGGGAGTGATACATATCCCCATAGTATTGTTGTTAAAGTCGTGATGCAATTGGACTTTGATGTTACATAATGATATTATGACACTGTATAATAATGATCGAGAATCTCGATTTCTCTTATTGTTATAGCTACGGATCTTCAACAACGGTGGTGCTAAACTTACAACCTTTGGGATCATTGGAGTACTTGGTATGTGATGTATTTTCAATTGAGTTGTAGTAAGATGATTCGTTCACTCAGATTTGTTGATAAATTGTTTTAAGACTTAATAAAGAAAATAAGGAAAAATATATATACACAATTTGTCACAAGAAGAAGAGACGCTGAGACGCGGGATTCCACTACTTTTCATATTGTTATGGTTCAGTCATTAACTCTAGACAATATGGCTCAAACAAAAGAAGTTGTGACTCTAGTTCTTTTCCAAAAATAGATTTCGTAAAATATTATTTGTAAGTTAAAAGCATGACACATCTAAAGTATTTAGAACTAAGCATGCGGCATCTAACAAAATAACAAATAATTAACAGAAATCATAAAGCAATTAAATCTATGCAAAAAGTCAATAAAAGAATTAATTCATTTACCACAATCATGAAAAGTTGCTTCCTCCGTTGTCCCAGTGATAGGGTTTAGATCATCATGTTGTTGGAAACACGCTCGAAATTCATTATTATTTCTCAAAAATGGTTTACAAATGATGAAAAGGGAGAAATATACTGAAAACCGGGTTTGTAACAGTTATATGTGTTACAAACCAGAACGACCCACAGTATGTGTCACTGATATTGTAGCAAATAAGTCTGCCTCTGATGTACGACCCTCGGCTGTGAGTCGTTATCACTGTAGAAAAACGACTGTCTTTGCTGGTCCGTTCTTCGTGTTCTTCAGTATTTTTCTGCTGCTGCTGCAGATTTCTCTGCAGCTTGATTTTTCGACTCTATGGTGCTCTATTCTATCCCCTAACTCTCCATCCCTTCTCCTGTGACACCAACAACCTATTTATACATCACCAACACCCTCAACCACTTGATTAAATGCAATATATCTCGTCTTTACTCCCTCTGCCAAATCACAGAGATTTCTTTCTCTCTTTAACTTTTCCATGCATCTCTGGGTTGTCAAAATCTCTCTCAATTATTAGAATAAAATCCAGGGAATATTACTTACTTAAACTGCACAAAATAACTTCAACGGAGTGAATTCGAGAATATTTCTTCCCTGTTTTAGCTCATCAAGTCTCTGTAGTATTCAACCATCCTCCAAATACGTGAAAACCCATTGCTAAAAGATTCACTCACACTGACTACACAAGCCACCCCGAGAAAATCCCATGAAATCCCGTGAATGTCTCAACCAACTATCCGTTCCCTGTTCTCTTTCATTCCACCTAAACTGGCCCAAGTTTTTCAATTCTAACAGCATTACCATTCCTGTTTAGTCAAAATAGGATATTCTGTGCCAATTCCAGCTATTTTATCTCCTTCAAACTCGTCAAAATCTTCTCTGCAAAACTTCGATTTTTCAAATAAATTTTCCCGCCAAAACTGTTCTTCACGAGGAAGAAAATGGTTGCCCTTTAACCAGCGATGGGGTGCGGTTAGCAGGTGGGTACCCCTTAGTAATTTGGATACCCCTTATCCAGAATTGGGAGTCCGAATAACACGTGTCCTCCGGGTGCCAAAATCAACTTTTCGAGCCGAATTTTCCAAAAATGTTTATTTCCCGAAAATGCCTACAAACACATAACACATCAAAATTAATACAAAATCGAGTGCCAACAATATATATTATTGAGATCAAATTAGACACAAAAATGTGTCTATCAAATACCCCCAAACTTATTATTTGCTAGTCCTCGAGCAAAACTAATCTTGAAAATAAAATCCTAACTCACTAGGTGGCCCTAGTGACCGAGTTAATCTCGAAGGGTTTACCAGAGGTGTACCCACAAAACCTTTACTTCAGATCCTAACTATCTACGCTGAACCTTGGAAGGCACTAAAGAATCTCCTTGGTTGGCATACTTATTGACTACAGGAGGAAGTACCGTGATGCGAAATTCCAATTGATGTACACGAGTTTGCACTCAAGCATACTAAAATTCATATAAAGTGACAGAGCTCTACTCAGATAGTTTATGTACATCATAACCGGAGTCAACCAATCACATGGAAAGATTAAGAAAATGGATAAAGAGAAAAGATAGATGGTTTAAAGTGAACGGTGTTTCCCATATCTGTCTGAAGGCCTCTGCCAAGATGGATCTATCCTAATGGACTGAGATATCGGTCTGACTAATATCAACACAACTGACATATACAAGGGGACCAGTGGTCGATAAACCTAACTCTAGGTCAACACAACTGGCATATACAAGGGCACCAGTGGTCGACTTTATTGAATTTATTCTGGTTGGTCTGATGGCCTGGTCTTAATTCTTTCTTTTTTTTTGGTATCTCAATCACCCTATTTCACCCTGTCAAAGGTAACAACTTGAATCGTGTGCCCAACCAAATCACTTAAAAAATAAAAACAGAAGGATTAGGATTCAACGAGATATGGCGAAACTACCATTTTTTTTTATTCTAACACCTGAGCTCTGTGCTTTTATGAATATACTCTTTAGATGTTTCCATCTAATCAGATTGGTTCATCAACTCCTACAACCAAGATGTTTCCATCCACTTAGATAGGTTAGTGCCGACCTTAATAAGCATAAATTTCTAGTCTCTAGAGTTTTTTTTATTTTTTTTTACTGCAACTAAAAAGTTTCTCCCATACCCCCAAACTTAAATCTAACATTGTCCTCAATGTTCTAAAGATAAAATTTAAAACATGAACAAGGAGAAACTGTTACCACTTGAAGCAAAAGAGTTAAGGAAAGAAATAAGGAAGAATATTACCGTGTCACATGAAAATGGGTTACCTCCCAAGAAGTGCTAAGTTTAAAGTCTTCAGCCAGACATTGGAAGAATTAGGCACCTCGTAGAATCATAAAGTAATAGCCGGAATAACTGTGGGTCATGTGGATCAAAAAGTGTTACCCACAAGAAGAGGAAACTGCAACAGACCAAGAAGATACCGAACATACCCTTGCTTAAGACAACTACATCTAGTTGTGGTTCAGGCTCTATAAAAGGGTCTAAATAAAAATCTTTCATTGGTTGGATTTCCTCAAAGGTATTCTGAAGATCAGGCTGAAGAGTCTGGAAATACTCAACTAAGAAATTAGAAGCACATAACAACAACCTGAATAATTGGGGATCCTCTAAGTCAATTAGATTTGACTCACACAACTGACCACAATTAAAGAGGTGGTTTTCCTTAAGAAAATGTGTCGACCCTAATATCCTAAAGTAATTAGGTTTAGTCTCAAAACTTAATAACCGACACATCTGAAAATCATATTTTCCCACAATCGGTTGAAAAGTTTTTGGTGGGAAAACAAAGTCAATCTTGGTATCATAGCATGGGTTAACCACATCAACCAGAGGATGGGTTTCTAACAACTGAGCTTCTTTCTGGACATTATTAGGTTCGGGAAAACGTGTATCGAGATAATCTTGTACGATGGTTGAGGCACAAATGTCAAGCCCTACACGAGGGAACTTTCTAAGAGTTAAAGGTAAAGCACATGGAGAATGATAATCACCCCCAAACTTAGAGTTTTGGGTGTCTCTAGGTAGACTAACTACAATTTCCCTAATTTCTAGATCATCGAAATCCTGAAAATGGTCAATTGCTTCTTTTAGGTTATATTCAGGTGATGCATCCTCACTCATATTTAAAAGCTCTACGAGTTCATCTTCTTCGTCTAAGACTATTGTTTCTAAATCGCTAGACTCTAAAACATTATTCTCAGAATAAACTCGTTCCTCTAAATCATTATCGGCTTTGTAAACAGGAAATACTACATCGTCTAAAACGAGGGTATCTCTAGTCAAATCCTCGTCCTTTTGAATAGGTGAATAATTATTAAAATTATTTGGATTTGAATTAGAAATAATATTATCATTGTAAAGCTCAATTGGAGTAACCATTTCCTGATCACTATTCCTACATAAGTATGATTCTCGATCAACACTATCCTCATCATAATAACATGAAAAAGATTGAACCTCATCAAAACAAGTAGTGCTACCAATTCTAACCTCGTTATCTTGATTATGTAAATAACTATCTTCATTCTCAAGGGTATTATTGGATACACTATATTGGCAATTCAAGTAATTTCGAGCAATTCTTTCGTTCGTCTCAGCTATTCGCTTGAGGTGGTCTTCTAAAGAAGGTTCACTCATTATTGTAGTTCTTTCGTCTATAATTATACTATTCATCTCAGCTAACTTACGCGTCGACTCAGCTAACTTCCTGAGGGACTCTTCTAAAGGAGGAATATGAACAGAGGGATCATAAAAAGGACTACTTTTCAATAGTTTGATTGTATCCTCTAGAGACGAAGAACTAGTACTATAATCTTCTTGCTCGTAAGACTGATGCATGTGTGGATACTAATTGGGCTCACCAGGGTATGACCCATATCCTTCCAAAGGTTGGCGTTCCCAACCACTATTCACACTATGGTAAGAGTAATGTCCATATTGTTCAGTTGGATAATCATATTCATTGTGATGGCTATTATAATACCAGTTTGACATCCTAACTGCAAGGGAATTCTAAACAAACACAAAGAAGGCTGACTCGACCACAACAAGCCTAATTTATCTAGCAAACAAAAAGCATGATGTCTCCACTTAGATTGTTTCTAGACCAGCTTCTAATCCTTCGAAATGGAATTCGTTACAATTTAAGCAAACCCCTTTGGAATCAATCTGAGTCAAAGTAAGTTGAATAGAGGCGAGGGAAGCTGCGTGGAGCTTTGATACCCAAGGCCTCAACGCATTACAAGGCGGCGCAGTCACGCATTCAACTCACAGAAACCATCATGAACTTTGAAGTATACTTAAAATAGTAACCAATATTTTGCGAATGACTTTCGTATTAAGCTCGTTACCCTATCGGTCTCGTTCTAGTCAGTATTTTAAGCTTAGGTTCGCGTAGGTTATGTGTTCCTAAGGCGGGCAAGAAGGAAACGGTGATGAAAATCCGAGTCCTTATCTTGATTTGGCCAGGCCTTTCCCTTTACTAGAAAATTAAATCCGATTTCAGGTCCTCAACATATATGCATACAAAATCATCCAGTAAACCCGCGGACAGGGGATTCGCGGGTGTTTATAGTTCTTACCTCCCGTTCCATACGGGGGATGAACCGTTGAAGTCGACTCGGGCCACAACTCCTATGTCATGTACGAACCCGAGGGGCCGAGGCGATATCGTAATCGCCGTCCTTCCCTGTGCAGTTTATATTTTAAGCTACCCTTCCGTAGGGTTTAAAAAAAATTAATGTCCAATTTCCAAAAATAAAAGTCCAAAAAGAAAAAAAAAAAGGTCCAAAAATAAAAGATTACAAAAATATAACCCTAATTACAATTTCTAAAAAAAATAAAATAAAATAATATACAAAATCTTCTTCTTCACTCCTTTTGGATTTCTCTTTTCTTTCCTTTTTTTGGCTTTGTCATTCTATTCAGCACTTTCTCCCCTTTTCTTTAGCTTAGCTCCAAATCTGAAAGCAAACAAAAATACCAAAACGCGTAAAAAAGAACAAATAAAATAAAACCCAAAAACAAATTTATAAACAAATCCGCGTCGGCGCCGCCAAAAATTGATGTATTTTCAATTGAGTTGTAGTTAGATGATTCGTTCACTCAGATTTGTTGAGAATTTGTTTTAAGACTTAATAAAGAAAATAAGGAAAAATATATATACACAATTTGTCACAAGAAGAAGAGACGCTGAGACGCGGGATTCCACTACTTTTCAAATTGTTATGGTTCAGTCATTAACTCTAGACAATATAGCTCAAACAAAAGAAGTTGTGACTCTAGTTCTTTGCCAAAAATAGATTTCTTAAAATATTATTTGTAAGTTAAAAGCATGACACATCTAAAGTATTTAGAACTAAGCATGCGGCATCTAACAAAATAACAAATAATTAACAGAAATCATAAAGCAATTAAATCTATGCAAAAAGTCAATAAAAGAATTAATTCATTTACCACAATCATGAAAAGTTGCTTCCTCCGTTGTCCCAGTGATAGGGTTTAGCTCATCATGTTGTTGGAAACATGCTCGAAATTCATTATTATTGCTCAAAAATGGTTTACAAATGATGAAAAGGGAGAAATATACTGAAAACCGGGTTTGTAACAGTTATATGTGTTACAAACCAGAACGACCCACAGTATGTGTCACTGATACTGTAGAAAATAAGTCTGCCTCTGATGTACGACCCTCGGCTGTGAGTCGTTATCACTGTAGAAAAACGACTGTCTTTGCTGGTCCGTTCTTCGTGTGCTTCAGTATTTTCTGCTGCTGCTGCAAATTTCTCTGCAGCTTGATTTTTCGACTCTATGGTGCTCTATTCTATCCCCTAACTCTCCATCCCTTCTCCTGTGACACCGACAACCTATTTATACATCACCAACACCCTCAACCACTTGATTAAATGCAATATATCTCGTCTTTACTCCCTCTGCCAAATCACAGAGATTTCTTTCTCTCTTTAACTTTTCCATGCATCTCTGGGTTGTCAAAATCTCTCTCAATTATTAGAATAAAATCCAGGGAATATTACTTACTTAAACTGCACAAAATAACTTCAACGGAGTGAATTCGAGAATATTTCTTCCCTGTTTTAGCTCATCACGTCTCTGTAGTATTCAACCATCCTCCAAATACGTGAAAACCCATTGCTAAAAGATTCACTCACACTGATTACACAAGCCAGCCCGAGAAAATCCCATGAAATCCCGTGAATGTCTCAACCAACTATCCGTTCCCTGTTCTCTTTCATTCCACGTAAACTGGCCCAAGTTTTTTCAATTCTAACAGCATTACCATTCATGTTTAGTCAAAATAGGATATTCTTTGCCAATTCCAGCTATTTAATCTCCTTCAAACTCGTCAAAATCTTCTCTGCAAAACTTCGGGTTTTCAAATAAATTTTCCCGCCAAAACTGTTGTTCACGAGGAAGAAAATGGTTGCCCCTTAACCAGCGATGGGGTGCGGTTAGCAGGAGGGTACCCCTTAGTAATTTGGATATCCCTTATCCAGAATTGGGAGTTCGAATAACATGTGTCCTCCGGGTGCCAAAATCAACTTTTCGAGCCGGATTTTCCAAAAATGTTTATTTCCCGAAAATGCCTACAAACACATAAAACACCTTAATTAGTACAAAATAGAGTGCCAACAATATATAGTATTGAGATCAAATTAGACACTAAAATGTGTCTATCAGAAGGACGAACATTTCAAGGAACGTTGAAGATTAGACTATGGAATAGGAGCCACTAAAGTTTATTTTTTTTGTATTCCATATGTACTAATAGTTTTGTCACTAAAATTGACAAAAGTGGAGATTGTTAGAGCATAGCTCAGTCGACCTCGCATGCGTGGCTATATCAAGCATGTTTGTCAATGTTAGTTATCAAAACTATAAGTCTTGATTTCTTGTCTATTATAGCTAAGTCTCGGACAAGGATAGAAAAGTGTAGTTGAGCTCAAGGACTTCATGGCGATTCATCATACAACGACGAAGATCTACTCAAGGAACCGTGGAACTTCATCAACAAAAAGGTATGTGGAGACTTGAACTTATCTATCACTCAAAAGTCTATCTATTCTATCTCCTACTTCTTATGAGACAAAAAGTCGTACGCTATATAGACTAGATCATACACGTTTGACATTTCGAGCTGAGTATTCACTACTTATCTTTTTCTCAAAATCGTGTGTTGGTAAAGCGTTTCGCTTTGATCAAGTCTATCTTCACCTAGTGACGAAAGTCATGAAAAGTTTCAATTACTTTGAGAATTGCTCTGAAGTGAAACGGTCTGTGAATAACGACCATATAACGTCCTCTGAGAATGTCTCAATGATTGGAATGAGAGTTTAGATTACATAACCATGTATTCCTTAATCCGAAGTTTTCGAACTTTGTTGATTAAGAGAAACCATAGGAATTGGATTTGCCAAGTCCGCGAACTCAGTTTGCGAAATCAGTCCGCGAACTGCCGGAAATTCTCTTGCCGAGAATTTCTGTTGGGATTTTCCAAAAAACTCGTTTGCGTGTTTAGTCCGAGAACTCAGTCCGCGAAACTAGTCCGCGAACTGGCGGAAGTCTCTTTGCCGAGATTTTCTGCTGAGTTTGGAAAACTCTGCCGGTTGCCTTAAGTCCGCGAACTTGTTTGTGAGCTTAAGTGGTTATGATCTAAAGATGTGCTCTAAACATGAAACTTAAATTACTAAGGAATGCTTTATGCAAACCGTGGCTATAAAGTTCATGATCTGATTCATCGAATCGAATCATCTTTGTTCCAATTGTGTCTTGTGTAGTTACATAAGATCTCATAGCAACTGAACAACTCTCTAACTAGTTCATTTGAGTCAATTGAACTAGTTATGGTGAAGAAGAACTAGGTTAATATGAATTGCTCATATGGTTAAGCTTTTGGGTTACTATGTTGAACCAACATACACGTACACGTTTGGGCATGGTTTGCACAAACCCAGTAAACGTCTACCCAAGTGTGTGTGACAAGCTAAGTTTTCGATCTAACGGTTGAGAAATATTAGCTTGAATCTAAATCAGGATTTCATCTAACGGTGAATATGGATTGCTTTATAACTAAGGAAAAACCCTGATTTGAAGGCTATATAAAGGAGACATCTAGCATTGTGAAAAACTAATCCCCACACGTCTGTGTGATACTAGTGCACTCGCTAGAGTCGATTCTCCTTTAACCTTTGGTTTTCTTCTCTAAAACCAGGTTAACGACTTAAAGACTTCATTGGGATTATGAAGCCATACCGATACTACTTTTATCGTAGTTGTGTGATCTGATCTTGCATCTTCTATCGTACGACTACAATCTATTGATTGGCTCGAGATCGTGAGAGTTCTCCTATAAGCAAGATAAAGAAGTCACAAACATCTTCGTCTCACTGTTTGTGATTCCTCGACAAACCTCATGTGTAGTCAAGAAGGATTGTTGAGAGGTGATTGATTAATCTAGGCTGTTCTTCGGTAATATAAGACCGGATTATCAATTGGTTCATGTTCACCTTGATTTTATATCTTAAGACAGAACAAAACCTAGGGTTTTTCTGTCGGTGATAGATTTATCCTTTGATAGAGTTTTCTGTGTGAGACAGATTTGTTTATTATCAAGTCTGCAATTTTGGGTTGCAGCAACTCTTAGCTAGTTGTGGGTGAGATCAGCTAAGGGAATCAAGTGCGCAGTATCCTGCTGGGATCAGAGGCGTAGGAGTACAACCGTACCTTGAATCGGTGGGAGACTGATTGGGGTTCAACTATAGTCCAGTCCGAAGTTAGCTTGTAGTAGGATAGTGTCTGTAGCGACGTAATACAGTGTGTATTCAATCTGGACTAGGTCCCGGGGTTTTTCTGCATTTGCGGTTTCCTCGTTAACAAAACTTCTGGTGTCTGTGTTATTTCTTTACCGCATTATATTTTATATAATTGAAATAATACAGGTTGTGCGTTAAGATCATCAATTGGAAATCCAACCTTTGGTTGTTGTCTTGTTGATTGATATTGATTGATCCTTTGATATTGGTCTTTGGTACCGTCCAAGTTATTCCTTGTGTTTGATTAAAGACTTGCTATTGTTTTAGCTTGAGTAAATCAAAACAAGTGAGATATATTGACTCCTTGAGATACTTTAATCTAGATTGAGTCTGACTGTCTAGTTGATTCTCTAGCAAAGTATTTCGGAGTTTGTCCATACAGATTGCTAATCAAATTATTGGGTGGTGTTGTTAGACCCCCGCTTTTTCATTCTCAATCCCAAAGAAGACTTTAAACTAAGCGGCCGTAAGAGATTTCGCCTAATTAGGTTACTCTCCTCTACGAATAGGCGACTTCACCAGTAGCAGCACAACTGAGATAGTTCTTGTTGTACGAGGGTTAGTTTGCTCGAAATGCAAACTTTCATATTTATAGACCAAGAAAGTTTGGACACCAAGGAATTTCCAAAACCGAAAATATTCTCAAGATATGAAATATATTCCAAATTCGGTTTCCATAATTCCTGGAAATGCTTTGTCCAAAATATTGAACGAAGTTCTCTTAGAAAATCTCCAACTAGTAATTGCACATTACTAATTTTCATTCTCCTAAAATAAAATTAAAAACCTTAAATAAAAGATTCTCAATTTATTTTATTCATTCTGGAATTTTGTTCCTTTAGCTATTAAGGAATAACTTTGAACAATTAAAGATAAGCGTTACTGCACATGTTCAAAGTATGTCGACATCCTTACTTTGTAAGTCCTCTGTCATACTTACAATCTTGAAACTGATTTGCCACACTTCCAAACAAGCTTAGAATTGGTTCATCAGACTTTGAAGAACTACGTGATTGATCAAGAACATTCAGTCACAAATCATGAGTTTCACGGTTCTACCAAAACAAGTTTCGGTTCTACCTCCATTGAGTATTGTGCATAGCCACACTAGCTTTCCAAAATTCAGTTTACTAGGTACTAGGATCGGTTCCCCACATATATATGGTTTCTAACTTGTACTTGCTGCACATATCTATAGGATCGGTTCCCATTTGCCAAAAAACGTGTTGCACATGTCCATAGGATCGGTTCCCCTTTCTGCTAAAAACTTGTTGCACATCATACAAGGATCGATTCCCATTTGTGAAAGGTTGCACTTCTTACTAGGATCGGTTCCCCTTTACCCAGAGTCGGTTATAGCAATAACACAAAATCGATCATACCATCTAAGGTGATTAATTAAGATCGGTTTCACTAATAAAAGTCATACACATACAAAACTCAGGCCTTTGTGAATAGTTTTACCAAGAACATAAACAAGTCATGAGAGGTTATACTAATCACACATATTGGTAGTTCAAAATATATGCAATGAATAACAATACATATAATCCCTGGCGATTTCTCTTTCGATTCACAAAACAAGATCATGAATTTACTTTCTTAAAACAAATGTAAAACATTGTTTCCTAAGATGAAATCTTCACCTTATACCCATACATAATCACAATAACATTCAAACGATTATGTCGATGTCTTATCTACAAAGTTTAATGGTCAAGCAATAAACCTCGTATTGTATTCCTTAATACTATGTCTAACTAGAGTATAAGCATTCATGCTTCGCGGTTTTGTTTTCAATATGCACGACTTGAAAGACACGTTTAGGGAATGAAACAGTTCATGTCAAATATCACTAACCTCAAGTGGAAGGATGATGTTGTCGTTGTAGCTCCTTACTTCTTCTCTTCTTCAAGTCTTCGCAATACTTGTAATATATCATATCCTAATACTTTCAAGCTAACCTATATGAAATTCACTCTAGTACATAATCAAGCGAATTTTAAATGAGTTTTGGCTCACTAAAATATGACAACCAAACTTGACATATGAACGCTTGGTGGGTTCAACTGAGCTATGCTCTAACAGTTTACCTGTGAAAGGTCCGTAATTGTGGTTTGTGAACGTCTAGACTAGGCCAGATACGGAACTGTGGTTTGCGTACAGAGTTTACGAACGGCTAGACTAGGCCAAGTACGGAACTGTGGTTCGCGTACTCAGTTTGCGAACACAGTGGTTAGGTTCTAAAATCGGTAAGTATGACAATTCATATTCATGAACTCAGGTTCGTTTGCGAACAAAAGTCCCTAGAACTTTAATGAAATAATGTATCGAACTTTTTTTGCAAACCGTGGCATTATGTTCATGAATTGGTTCTTGTATAAGTACTTTGTACAATTACAAACCAAACCGAATATGTTTCAAATGGTTCATATATATTGCTATGAAATGATGAACATTTGAACAACTCTTTTGAAATATATTTAGATTCATTTGATTATCTATCATGATTGATTGATCATCATATTTGATCTAGAAGTGTTAGATAAATATGGCCAAACTACAAGTGTTCATGTGGCTAACTTTGGTTAACTATTATTGAGCCAACGGTTATACACGTTTAGGTACGATTCATCCATATCTAAATATAAGTATATTTCATTTGTGTATATCAAGCTAATACCATCTAATGGTGGAGATTGATTGCTTAATTTCTAAGCAGACTGAGCTTGAATCTTAAATCAGGAGTTCATCTAATATTGAATATCAATCGCTTTGTTACTAAGCTATCTTAACTTTGATTATAAGAAACCGTGATTTAAAAGACTATATAAGGGAGAACTATAGCATCTGGGAAACCTTATCCCAACACTCTCATGTGTCCTAGTTGCAAACTAGAGTAGATTCTCCATTAACCTAGGTTTTCCAAAACCATTATTAGGTTAACGACTTGAAGACTTTATTTGGGATTCGTGAAGCCAGATCCAACTATTTTCTATATAGTTGTGTATTCTGATCTTACTTTTTATATCGTGTTGATTTTAATCTTATTTAAGATTTTCTCGATATATATCTCCAATATGTAAGATATAAAAAGTAATCATAACAGTTATTTGTCTCAGACTCTTGTGATTCTGCAATAACTTCTTCTGTTAATCAGCTAGGTTATTGTGAGGTGACTAATATTTATAGGATGCTCTTCGGGAGTATAAGACCGGATTATTAGTTGAGTTTTATGTACACCTTGATATTTATCTAAAGATGGAAACAACAATTAAAATAGTTTGTCTATGGGAGACATATTTGTTTATATAAGTCTTCGACTTTGGGTCATAGAAACTCTTAGTTGTGGATGAGATCATCTAAGGGAATCAAGTGCGTAGAGTCCTGCTAGGATTCAAGAGGTGTAAGGAACGCGACTGTGCCTTAATCGGTGTAAGACTTGGTTAGGGTTCAACTGCATTCTAGTCCGCAATTAACTTGTAGTAGGCTAGACTCTGTAGTGGCTTAATATAGTATGGTGTTCAAGTCTGGACAAGGTCTCGGGGCTTTCTGCATTTGCACTTTCCACATTGACAAAATTTCTGGTGTCTGTGTTATTTCTTTGTCGCATTATATTTGTTTATATAATTGAAATATCACAGGTTGTGCATAGTTCAATCATAGTTGATAAATCCGACCTTGTTTGTTGGATATGACTTGATTGACACCCGGACATTGGTCTTTGGTACCATCCGAGTTATTCTCATAACAATCAATCTCACGTAGTTCTATCTAGTTGATTTACTGATTGTATTGATAAAGAGATAAATCTCTTTGATATCTTTCTTGATTGAGTCTCACTTTTAAGTTGGTACTCTCGGAATTATATTGGAGTTTAGTCCATACAGATTTCCGGACAAAATATTGGTGTAGATGGGGAAAAACGATTCGCTGGTTTTTAAGGAATTGAGGAGACGACCGTACGGAGGATACTCCTCGAACCGAGCGAAATGCTAAACCTCACACAGATGCACCGCTGCAAAGGGGGTGCTTTAGATTCGAGAGATCAATTTGTAGTACTCCGGACTAAATCAAGACAATGACCGTTCCAGAGTAAATTCGGTCACAAGAGAGGATGGGTTGATCTGTAGGAGGGAAGATGAGAAATGTGTGGAATCAATGGTAATCAAAGATTGTGGGTGTGTGAATTCTGAATATGATAAGCTCTGAATGATTGAAATTTCTCAATTGAGAGTAGTTTCTCAATTGATGAGTTGATGATCTCGTGTTGTCATTTTGACGTGATATTGATGATACTATTGATGATGATTCAATCATGATTCAGAGACTTATTTATATTGCTGGAATTGTAGACACCATGATTCCATGAAGTGTGACAGTTGATGGAATCAAAGAGTGGGGAAGTGGAGATCGTGTTTGAAACCAGTTGCTCAACGTGTGGAGACTTGGTCGATTTTCCACCCACTACCTCGTGAATTCCTTCAACTTATTGAACGACTTGCTCACATTTCATCGTGTGTTTGAACACAGGTATCGTAGACCGCCAAACCAAAACCCTAAGTGATATCCCCCCAAGTTACACGATTGACGTCTCGTGGTTTGTTAGTCAATTGATGACTTCGTGGTTTGGTGGGACGACGAGTCCACGTAGTCGTTGAGTTGAACATGATGTTCTGAAACTCGTGAATTGAACATGTCATGAGACAGAGGTATAGTTCTTACGATGAAGTGATCAAGTATTGCTCATTCCGTGGATCGTTGAATATTGATTGTTGAACCAATATTCCTTGGTTTGAACAAATATTTATCATATGAGCAAGTGTTGCTCATGTGATTGTTGAATATTTGATCGTCTGAGCATGTTGCTTGGCAGCGTACCAAAACTATTAATTAGAATACTGGTCGTTGAACCGAGCATAATTAATAAAATTAATGACCATGAGGTCGTCGTAAAATTATTAAGGTTAGGATCTGGAATGATGATCCTTGGATTCAGAAACCCTAATTTGATCAATTGATGATCAATTCATGGTTCGTCAGAATTTCAACCATGGGACGAAGGAGGGAGCGACTACATGGGACCGTGGGTCAACCAGGTAGTGTCCATATGCTCACATGAGCGAATACGAAGAACTCATGAGTTGACAATTTTTTGGTGAAAGAATGATTAAATGCTGGTTTAATCATTTATTCGAAAATGCTCGTCTGAGGTGAGAAAACCTAATTAATTATGACGAGGAGAGGGACCGACCATGGAGTCATGAAACCGTCCCTGGGTTGTCCCGTGACCGCGTGACGATCACTTCATGAAAATCCAAAGTGTTTGGGAGAGTTTTGGACCTAATACGAGCAATTGTGCAAATTAGGTCAAAACTGTGAAAATTGATGGGACCGGCCTCCGTGAGCCAAAGATCCAATCTTGGTCGGTCAAGATAGCGTGCTCGTGTCCCCAAGGAGTCCGCAGTCCTGAGAATTTTGATATTTTCTGGCGTGCAACTGAGCATCCATTCGAGAAAATATGCCAAAATTAGGGTTTCGACGAAACTGAGGAAAACACCATGAGATGATGAAAAATAATTATAAAATAAGGAATGAGGAGGCGTGGGACCGTCATGGTCAAGCATGGTCGTCCGGTCGTGACCACGGTCCCGTGGTGCATTTTCCTTAATTTTATAATATTTTGATGATTTTATGAAAAATTCATGAATTTTGAGAAATTTGATGAATTTTGGGAGTTTCCATGAATTGAAGGAGTTTTCATGAGTTCAAGGAAGCAAAAAATATTAAAATAATAAAAACAAGGGCGTGTGGGATCGTGGAAGGCATGGCTGGCCGGCCGGCTAGGGCCCGGTCCCACGAGTTTCCCTAAGTTTATAATATTTTGATGATTTTATGAAAAATTCATGAATTTTGAGGAATTTGATGAATTTTGGGAGTTCCCATGAATTGAAGGAGTTTTCATGAGTTCAAGGAAGCAAAAAATATTAAAATAATAAAAACAAGGGCGTGTGGGACTGTGGAAGGCATGGCCGGCCGACTAGGGCCCGGTCCCACGAGTTTCCCTATTTTTTTAATATTTTTAAGTATTTTGATGATTTGAGGGGATTAATCATAATTTGAGAGAAATACCATGAAATCAAGGAATTTGATGAATTCAAGGAAAACTAATAATAAAATAATAAAACAAAGGGGTGTGTGGGACCGGCTAAGGCATGTCGGCTGTCCAAGGCCCGGTCCCACAAGTTTTCATAATTTATTTTATTTTATTATTTTTTGATGATTTGTGCAAAAATACCATGACATCAAGGAGTTTTTTCATGAAATTAGAGAAATAATAATAATAATAAAATAATAAGGAATCGTGGGTGTGGGGCCGGTTGGGACCAAGGCATGGCCGGTTGGCCAATGGTCACACCCCACACTCCTTTCCTTAATTTTATATTATTTTTGTGGATTTATGGAAGTACCATGAAACCGAGGAGTTTCCTCAAGACGAAGGAGATTTGATAAAATAAGAGAATTTTCATCAAATCATGGAAAATAATAAAAGTGCATTAAAAATATAAAACTGGCGTGGGATTGACCACGACACGGTCGGTCGGTCGTGTGTCCGTGCTCCCAGCACCCTGGTCAATATTTTTAATTATTTATTATTTTTTTCTCTATTCTGCATAGGTTCATCGTTTCATTGTATTTTTGAAATACTCGTTCGTGCGGTGACTGTTAGTGTATCGTCGTTGGATACACCTTCACCATTTGAATCGGGGCTTACTTAGAGGTAGCTCAGACGCCCGGTCGTTGATCATTTATTACTAATTGTGGAATTCAGTGGAGAATAATTCACAAAACTAAGTAATAATATGTTTATTATTAATTCATAGGATCAGATGAGGATTCGACTACGAATTCATAATAATGAAGTGAGCATTACCATTCCATGGGATCGTAGATTCGACCATATAATCGAAGTAATTAAGATTTATCTATTACCATTTATGAGACCAGTTGTGGATTCGATCATGAAATCGGAGTAATGAGATAATATAGTTATTGATATTCTATGAGATCAAGTCGTGGATTCGATCATAGAATCAGAAAAATGGTAATTGCCATTCCAGGGGACCAGTCGTGGATTCGACCATGGAATAGGAGCAATTGTTATTGCCATTCCATGGGACCAGTCGTGGACTCGACCATGGAATAGGAGCAATAATAGATTATTCTGGGAATTCAGTAGTGAATGTCACGGCAGAATCAATCTTAATTAGGAATAATTAACTTTGTGGATCTATACTAGCAGAGCAAGCTTTTTAGGAGCATTAATTATCCCGATATGAGCTTGTCGGTAAGTCATATCCTTTATATAGTCAGGATAAACTCGTTGTTTGTTCCTGAAGATGTTATCGCTCTATACTAGCAGAGCAAGCTGTCTAGGAGTTGTCCATCTCGTGATGTTATATAGAAATAATCACTGAAAGTATTCAGTATTCATGAGATATGTCGTTTTCCAGTCGTGAGACTACATATCTACATGTACTCTGAGAGAAAGTACTCTCCGTTGAGGATTAGATGAGAGACTCGTGTCTCGATACTCACGCCTGATTGCTGAATCAGAGTTTCGTATAATTATGAGTTTACGAATTTAGCCTTTGTCGAAAATCCACCATCTACATTAAGTCCCCTGCTTACTGAGGAAAGCTGTGTTCCTCAGTCAGTATTAAATGGTGATTTTTCGGCCATAAATAATAATACCAGTAATTGAACTTAGTCGTAAGTTGAGATGTTACCGGATTTAGAGAGCATGAGAAAACCACGACTTGATGAAGGCTTCAATGTCATGATTGGAGCATCATTTGATGAGCATAAATTGGCGTTGAACCGCTGGTTTGGATGACGAGTCCGTGGTCAGTTAGGATTCGCGGGTCGGGCCCAATAAGGAAATCCTTAGAAAATTAGGTTTTGGAAATAAAATTGATATAAAAGGGATTAATCCTTCTTTTTCTTTCTTTTTTCCACGACCAGCTCTCCACCATCTCAGCACCTTCATGCCAGCAGCAGGAGAAGACCGCCGGGATCAGCGCCGCGCCGCCAGTCGTCGTCCGTTTGTCGCTGGCCGACCAGGTACGTGTATTTTTTTTTTGTGCTGATGTTTATAATCCTCATGAGTTGTTCATTCTTTGATCATGATGAAGTTATATACATGTGTATATATTAGTGTGAGTTTTATGAAAAAAACCCTCGTTTTTTGAAAACGTATGTTCATTCGATTGTTAGTTTTGTAAACTAACTATAATCCCTGATTTAGGAGAGATTTTTTTTTAGTATATGAACCTAGGTTCAGTGATAAAACTTAGTTTATGAGCTTTCATGTGTACCAAGGTTCTATCATAAAAGAAGTGAATTTTCATGAAATCGGAATAATCCTTCGTTTTAAAGACAAATAACGATGACACGAAGGAAAATATGTATGATGAGCTTGTGTCCAGTGATAAAAATTTTCTTATGAGCTTTCATGTAAATACAAATCTTTATCATATGTATGAGATGTGAGCTTTCACAATATTTTTTTGAAATAAACCTTCGTTTTAAAGACAAAGAATGACGATACGAAGGAAAAATAGTTTTTTTTTATATATATATGCAGCCGTGACATATATTGTGTAAAATATGATGATATATTTTATTTGCATGAATTTGTTTTCATTAGATAAAATTCTTGAGAATTCATGTAAGCAATGTTGCATTAATTGCTGTTTTTTTCGAAAAATCAGAAACGTGGGTTTTGAGGAACCTTCGAAGATAGACAATATATTTATGATGAAATATTTTATTATTATGAACTTCACAGGTCAGTTGTGTGAATATTCACATTATCAAAATTGTGTCCGTGATTTTATGAAAAATCAGTTTCGAAATTAATAAAGCTTCTTTCGTTTTTTGCAGTTTTTAAAGAGACGAACGATTTTGAGGTGTTAACTCTAGCATTACTATCACTATTGTTAGTGGAAGTATAAAAGGTAAGAGTTAAGAGTTACCATTTTTGCTTGTATTTCCTTGATTTATATTTGGACGACATACTGAAGTAGAATGTAGTGTGAAACTTTTCAGCTACTTAGCAAAGATGCCCAATTCCCAAGCTAACGACGCCTCGAGGGAAGAGATGTACGTTGATGACGGTATCTCCAGAGATGAGACATGCATGGATGAAACTTCCGTTGGGGGAGACGAAGACGAAATCCCTGGGATTAAGAATGTCCCGAACATAGATGATGCATTCTTTAAAAAAGATATTCCAGGAGCTGGGCAACATTTGAAATCCCCAGTGTATCGTCTTTTGATAAATTCCAGAACTGTTACTCAGAAGAAATTGGTGACTCCTAAGACAGTGATCCGATTTTGTCTTGAACGAGGGGTCTTCGCCTCATCAATCATAGAGTTTAATCTTTCTCGATGACCTTTGGAGAAATTTGCCGGCTGGGCGAGGCATATGTTGGGTTTTCCTCATGTGAGGACTATGCTCGACCAGGCGCAGGTGACAAAAGCTATTCAAGCTTCTGGATAGTTGTTCATTTATCATGACGCAAGTGGTATTGTGGCTCTGTTTTCTCGCTGGTGCATTCCCACTTACACTTTCATATGTAGATGGGGAGAGTTTACCATTACCTTGGAAGACGTGGCGGCTCTGATACATCTCCCGATCACGGGCAATATTCCTGGGGATCTTTCAGATGAGGAGACCGTCGTTTCTCATGTCTTGACGGCTGCAATGGAGAAAGCGAATAAGGATGGTAGTAAAGGATGCTATGCTTCCTGGTTGACACACTGGTGGCCCAAAGGCGAGGTTTCTGATAAACCCATCGACGGTATGTTACCCATTGCTTCTTTCTTATGTTTATGGTTGTCCAGAGACGTTTTTGAAGACAGTGGAAACCTGTTGAAGCCTTTTGTGATTCCCTTTGCTATTAAGATGGCTCAAGGTGAGCAACTTCCGATTGGTAGTTTATTCTTAGGCTCCTTGTATTACAACCTGGAATCCTTGATTATAGACTCCAGTGTGTCGAACGGCTATATGAAGATTGAGTGTTATGCCAACACGATGTTTCTCCAAGCTTTGATGTGGGAGCATTTTAAGAATTATGCACCTACTCCACGTAATATTCTGCAAGGACCAAATACTGATGTGCGCCATACTTTCCATGAGAAATATAATGCTAGGATCATGCGTTGGTCCACCAAGCAGCCTCGTTCTAAAATACGTTTTATTGATGTGTTAGATGAAGAATCTAAGTTCAATTTTCACCCGTGGGTGTCAGTACCTGATTATGTTTCTCAGCCGATGACTTTCAATACTGGAGAAGGCACGATTTTGACGTCTGGTGTGCATCTGAGTGATGGCGAAAGATCTTTCATGTTGAGTTGCACTCCTGGTCATTTGCTATCAGTCACGTTTGGAGAGCTTTCAGTGGAGGAGTATAACATTGATAGAGCAGCTCAACAAATGGGTATGGATCAGTGTGTTCCAACCATACGGAGGAGGAAGCCATCAGTTGAGAAACTCAGGACTCATTTGGATCATACTCACGTGGATGGGAGTAGCTACTGGTTTCCTGGTTCTGGTAGATTCGCCTATGTAACCCCAGGTTATGTAGAATTCTGGGATCAGCAACTTGGGTGTTTGCCTGGCTTTGTAAGATTTCCCAGACCTCCATTCAAGGATCTCCCTTCGGCTGAGATGATTTCCAGTCGACCAAGATTGAAGTATCTTTCTGGTGATAAACGAAAGTCGTCTCCAGGATGCTCTCGGGTATGTTTTTTTTGCATATAATATTCACAAAATTATAAGAACTGTATTCTGATTATATTACTGGATTTCACCACATGACGGTCGTAATATGCGACCTCGAATCGGTGTATATTTCTCAGAGACTGAGGCGGTTATTCATGGCGGAGAAGGCAGGCATAAAGGTTATAAGCTGTTACTCAATACCGTAAAGTCCCCAGTTGGTGCTTTGGTGAGTTCCCAATATTTCCCACTGTGACTTTCATTGCTATTAACATTAGAATCATGAAGCCAATGTTGTTAATTTTGTTGCAGAATTTTACTCCATCGAGTCTTGAAGGTCTTCAATTTTCTGCTACTGAACAAGCAATCGCTGATTTGAGTGACGAAGAAACTGTAAGTATTTCTTCACATGTTCAAGGTGCTTCATGGATGAAAATATTGATTGTAAAGGACGTGTACAGGAGGATGTCGTCATGGAGATGGAGAATTCTGGAACTCAATCATCCTCTGGGAAGGGGAATGGAGGTAATTCCCAAGATTCGGAGCCGGATGGAAGTGATGTTCCTCTTGTCGTTGATGTGGACAATTCCAACCCCTTGGACACTTTGGTGACTCTTCAAGTAAGTATATATCCTGTATATTCTTCATAGAAGTACAAAAGTGTTGACTTGTGAATGAATGAATGAGAACCCATGTGAATATATGAAAACTTAGTCGAATTTCGTCGTCAGAAAATTCAGAACCCATCTTTTTAGTAAAAATGTTGTAGAATCCTCGTCCGGAGTCGGATTTTGATGATCTGCATGTGCAAATTCAAGCCCGGAAAATTTATAAGCTTTCGTAAAGAAGCTTTTTAAGTTTTGAGTACGTTCAGAGCCTGAAAAAGTCGAAATAGTAAACTTCCAGGAGACTTCCAGAACTTTTTCAGATTGCGCATCACTTGATATTTTGGCCACATCTACTCACTCGTTCATCGGATTGTCATGAAATTTTGACATGTCATAGTGGACATCCATACGAAGAGAATGGAATATTGACCCATCCTCAGATTCTTTGTATATTTCTCCCAGTTCGTTTCCTAGTACAGGGCAGAGTTCAGTTTCCTCAGACGGACTCATCGTAAAATGTGTTTTCATGACTTTCATGTTATTTGCTCGTGCTTTGAATGTAGTATGATGAACATCAATGATGTTTCCTTGATGGTATACTGTGTTTCATAATATCCTTTGGATTCGTGATTCTAACCTCATGTAATCTTCGTATTAGGTGTTAAATACCGAAGTTGAGGATACTGGAGCCCATGATGACAACTCTAACCTTTACGAAGTTATTGATGAAGAGACAACCATCCCTGCACTTCAGGCCATGAGAAGGTCGCTGCTGATGTTATGGAAAAGATGGTTGTTGCCTCAGTGATAGAAGAAACCGAGATAGCAGCGAGAATACCGAAGGAACTGTTGCTTTGGTCGTGGAAGCCGCTCCAGTGACTGAGAACCGTATAATAGTGTATGAATATCCAACTGCAGGGGTTGCTTTCGATCCTCCCTTTAACACTTCACTCCCGTATCATGAACTGGTCGGTGGATTCAGCGTTCCCATTGGATATGCACGCTTGTACGAGACGATATGGAAGAAGTTCGGCCACATGATCGTTGACAGGAACCCTGGGCGTGCTTATGCTTTAACCATGCAAGTAGGCGTTATCTTGCGTGTCGTGAGTGATATGCATACGAGACCCAGGAATACCGTGACTCCAGATATACTCTTTGATTGGGAGTTTAACTTGGAGAATTCAGAAAGACTTGGCCTCAACGTGAAATGGCTTCGTAAGCAAATAAACGTTATCAAGGATTCATGTGAGAAGAACATACCCTTTCCAAACGATGTGTGAAGGAGAAGGAGGACAAGATTTCCAAGCTGACCGAGGAGTTGAACAAGGAGAGGGGCTTTGCAAATCTTGAAGGATGCTGATGAGCGAAAGCCTTTTCTGCTGATCTCTTGAACTTCTGAACTTCTGAGAGATGTGAGGTTTATACTTGGGTTTTGATATTTAGATGGTTTTGGATTGACTGATGGTTAGGATTTTCTTGTAGATTTGATAGAGATTTTCTTTTACGAAATATGAACTGAATTTTGATAAATTGCTGAATTCAAATACTGATTGCAAGTATTGCAAATGTTTTGGAGGAATTGAAATACAAATGAAAGAAAATCCTAAATGTTAAATCCCAACCATGAGTGCTTCAAACGCCCAATACCTTAAATGTCCAATAATTTCAGATAAACGCCTTGAGCCAATTTTCGTGAATTACTGGTAGGGTTTGCCATCTGTGTTGGTCAATTTGTAGTATCCTCCGGCCACGGACAGCGACCATGAATGGTCCTTCCCAATTGGAGTTCCTTGTAGAATGAAGACCGCGCTGAACTGCTTTGAGAACCAGGTCCCCTTCATGAAACTTGTTAGGCTTGGTCGATCGTGCCTTGAATATCTTCCGCTGATTCGGAATTCCCTGTTTGATGGAATTCCTCGATTGTGGCCCGTATGGACACTCGCGCGGAAGAGAGTATCCAGCATAGTGTTGATCATGCTTAGCCAAGTCTTCAGCAATAAACCTCTCGATGGAGTGACCGATTTGAAGAAGTTCTGAACCCAACCATTGAGTGTAATATTGCTGAGGTGAAGTTACCCACTCGTAGCTTTTGATGACTGCTAAATTATTCATGGGGAGAAGTCCCTGGACCATAGTAGCGTATTTGAACATTGGTAATATTGGAGCAAGAGGAGGAATAAGACTTGCCTGAGCTCGAAACCTTCTGACAAAGGTGTGCGGATTATCTCCAAGTTCCTGCGTAAGTCCCATCAGAGTTTTTACTTCTTCCAGATGCTCAAACGGTGGTCCTCTGCTTCGTCTTCCGACTCGGAATCCTTGTCGATGACAGGATGTGTTGAAGGCATCGTTGTCCTTTCAGCATGAATCCAAGTTCTCCCAAGGACCATGTCGTATCCAGGGTCTTCCCGGATTATGAAAAACTTGGCCTCAGTGCAGATCGATCTTTCCGTAAATTTGAGAGTGATGAAGCCGTATGCGTTTCTGGAGATTCCTTCGTGGTCCCTGATTGCTATGGGAGCGTGGGTGGCTTCCCGTCGAGTAATACCAGCAGCTCTGAGAGTTTTCAAAGGGATGATGTTGACGGCGGTACCAACATCGATGAACGCCCTCTTGAACTCATTTCCTTTAATGTGCACTGTGGTGAGCAGTCCCCAGTCATACATTTCTGTGTCGGTGGCTGAAGGTCCGGTGGTAGTCTCTTGGATCAGCGGACGTCTTCCGGACACGATGTGGTTCAGTGCACAAACATGTCTTTCCTTTGAGCTTTCGAAAGATACAACAGCTCGCAGACATGTTCGATCAGAGATTGGACCGTTTCCTTGACAGGAGGTTCGGAGATGGTAAAAGTTCTGACTGGGAGGGGTTTTTGTGCCCCCTCAGTCCCCAGGTTGAGCTCTCCTGATTCGACCTTTTCTTTGAATATGCGCTTCAAAATTTTGCAATCACTCGTGGGATGGCTGACGTATCTATGGAAGCGACAATACCGAGGATTTTCCATGGCCTCTTCAGTTGGTTCCTTCTTGACATAAGGCAATTTGATTGCGCCGTCTTGAATCCAGGCATCGAGTAGTTCATTAACTTCTTCCATTGAACAGGGAAAATCAGGTGCTTCTGGATCTTCCGTATGCTGAGGAGGGATTTTCGAATTCTCCTTCTTGTGTGTCTTTGAAGGGGTGGAGGAAGTCTGCTTGTGTTGTGGTTCTGCTTTTCGCTTACTCCCTTCCGCGACAGCATTTGTTGAAGGTTGCAGGTTATACTGCTTGTTGATCAGACGCCTGCTTCCTCGAGTGTCTTTTGAATCTTCAGTCTTTGTAGACTTTGCTCTTTCCAAAAGAGCGGGTGCAGTGGTTGCCGACCTCTTCGCAGCTTCGTGAAGCTCTGAGAAAGTCTGGAATCGAAGGTTTTCTAGCAAGGCCCTGTAGACCGGGAGCATGCCATTGATGCACAAGTCCACCAGTTGTTGCTCCGTGACGTTTGGGTCATGACAATCCAGGGCTTGGACTCTGAAATTTTCACATAATCATTGGGATTTTCACTGACCCTCTGAAACATCTTCCAAGGTCGGAGAGGGTGACTTGTTCTGACACGAAGAAGTATTTCCTGAATGCGTTAACCATTTCTCCCCAATTGTTGATAGTCCCTGGTGTGATGTTGTTATACCAGGTGTATGCTCTGCCTTTCAGAGATTTTGAGAATTCCTTGAGACGGACGACATGATTGTGTTCATGTTCTCCCAGGATTCGAGAAAACGAGAGACATGTTCCCTAGCATTGCCAGTTCCATCATACAAGGTGAAGTTGGAGAAACGTAACCTTTGGGGAGTGGAATCCTCTGCGTAGCGGCAGGATAAGGAGGTTGATGACGATGGATGCGATTTGTCTTTTCCACATGGTTCTCCAAAAGGTGCTCCAGATCCTCGCGAGTGATGAAATTCGATGATCCCTTCGCTGATGAGTTGTCTGCAGTAGTTTTGTGGACTTCGTCGTCTTCTACTGTATGGATTGGAATTACTTCAGGACCGTCGTCTGAGGATTTCTCTTCTCCTTTCCCTTCTCTTGAGTCTTCTCTGACATCTTGTCAGTAAGAGTTTTGAGATAATTACACCTCCTTCTGTGTAGCAGCCATGTCAGTCGTTCTTTGCAAGAGTCTCCTGCGCTTTGATAAGATCAGCAATGGTAGGGTGGATCTCCTCTGACTTCTTCAGGGTGTCGTCCGGACAGTGGATGACCTTCGGCGTGAGGAGGAGTAGTGTCACCACCATCAGTGTTGGAGGTAGGAATTATCTCCGGGATATTCTGATTGTTGTTGTTGCTAGTGTTAGCACGGTTTGTGTTAGGATTCGTAACTGAACCTGACCTGAGATCAACCATCTTGTGAAATTGTGAGATTGCAACCGAGAGAATGATCTCCCACTGTGGTCGCCAATCTGTAGATGGGGAAAAATGATTCGCTGGTTTTTAAGGAATTGAGGAGATGACCGTACGGAGGAGACTCCTCGAACCGAGCGAAATGATACACCTCGCACAGATGCACCGCTGCAAAGGGGGTGCTTTACATTCGAGATATCAATCTGTAGTACTCCGGCCTAAATCAAGACAATGACCTTTCTAGAGTAAATTCGGTCACAAGAGAGGATGGGTTGATCTGTAGGAGGGAAGCTGAGAAATGTGTGGAATCAATGGTAATCAAAGATTGTGGGTGTGTGAATTTCGAATATGATAAGCTCTGAATGATTGAAATTTCTCAATTGAGAGTAGTTGCTCAATTGATGAGTTGATGATCTCGTGTTGTCAGTTTGACGTGTGATTGATGATACTGTTGATGATGATTCAATCATGATTCAGAGACTTATTTATATTGTTGTAATTGTAGACACCACGATTCCATGAAGTGTGACAGTTGATGGAATCAAGGAGTAGGGTGATAGACACATTTTTGTGTCTAATTTGTCCTCAATGTCTGTATTATTAGTACTTGTTTTTGTCCTTATTATGGTGTTTTGTGTGTTTTTAGGTATTTTTTGGAAATAAACAATTTTGGAAAAATCAGCTCGAAAAGTTTCCCGGGGCAACCTTGAAGGACAATTGTTATTCGGAATCTCACTATTGGTTAAGGGGCACCTCAGTTGGACACCTGCTATTCGCACCCCAGTTCAGGATAGGGGGACACCCTTCCTTCTTCCACAATTCAAATAAACTTTTTGGCGGGGAAAATATTTTTACTCTCTGGAAGATTTTCAATCAACAAAAATGAAGGTGTTATAGGGAGATTAATCGCTGAAAATTTGTGGTATTGTTCCTGGGATATTTAGAAATCTTATTGCGAGTGTTGTGGTCGATTAAATTTTGGCTAGAATTGGCTAGGGAAGCCACGAATGGAAACAGGGGAGAACGTGCAGAGAAGAATTATTACGGGATTTCTTGTGTTTGCGTATGGCTGAGATGATCTGGAGAGTTATAACTATTGTTTGATGCGTATAAAGTCTAAAAAAAAGGAAGAATCAGAGCTGGAAACGTGTGGAGAGAAAGAAAATATCTCAAAATATTCTCTCTTCATGCCCGAGTAAAGAAGAATTATTTGGAGTTATTGTGAGGGATTTCAGAGTGCATGTGAGTATATAAAGGCTCCTTGGGTCGACTACCAGGGGTGTCGAGAGTTGGGAGGAGAAGAGAGGAAAGCTGAAGAGGAAGAATCACGAATTCTCTGTTGCTGCTGTTGTTCGTGATGAAGATGAAGAACATGAAGAACGGACCAGCAGAGTAGCAGTCGTTTCTAAACAGTGAAACGACCGAGAACGGGGTGTAGTGGGTGTGGGTCTTAGACTACAGCAACAATGCCACTTCTTCTGTGTCGTTCATTTGGACGCTTTCTGGGTCGCACATCCACTGTTTTTATTCATCTCCATTTTCATCTTTGTAAAACCCTTTGAGCAATAAATAAAACTTTGAGCGTTGTTTATCATGATGAGAAACCAACACTGGGACGACGGAGGAGGTCGCGTTTCATCCATGTGGTAATTTCATTTAATTCTTTTATTACTTTTTGCACTAATTTTAATTGAATTAAGATTTTAAATTAATTACTTGTGATTTCATTTGATGGAGTAGCTTAGTCCTAGGGATTTTTGATATCCATGCTTAAGAAAATACAAAGTAATATTTTATAAAATATAGCTTGGCAATAAACTAGAGTTAATATTTGTTTTGTTTGAACTATAATCGCCTAGAATTAAATTCTGAACCCACTTGAAATGAAAACCTGGCCGAATCTTAGTCCAGTTACTCTTGCCCTATGTTATATTTTTTGTATATATTTTTTTTTTAAATCTTTACAAGTCCGCGAACTACCTTTACTACCACTTTCAAACTATAACAAAATGGCGCGCCGACGCGGACTTGTCTATAGCGCTTTATTATTTTTTTTAGGTTTATTTTTTATTTTCTTATTTGTTCCTTTTACTTGTCTTTTTTCTTTGATTTACAGGTTCGAAGTGGAGCACTAAGGACTTGGAGAGGAAAAAGCTTAAAGCAAAAGCGAAAAGAGAAGAAAAAAGGACAATTTTAGGATTTAATTTTTAATTTTTAATTTTTTTAGAGTGTGTGAGGAAAACTGTAATTTTAATTTTTTTATTTATTTATTTTGGACTTTGGACTTTAAACAATTGGACTTTATTTTTTTTTAACCCTACGGAAGGGTATTATTAAAAAAAATAAAAAATTTATATAAACTGTGTGCAGGGAAGGACGACGATTACTATATCGTCTCGGCCCCTCGGTTTTGTACATGACATATGAGTCGTGGCCTGAGTCGACTTCAACGGTTCATCCCCCGTTTGGTACGGGAGGTAAGTCCATCGAAACACTCGCAAATCTCCTGTAAGCGAGTTACTGTATTCCTTAAGGTGATTCATTGATTGAGGACGAATTTGGACTGTTTTTAAATTCCTAGTAAAGGGCAAGGCCTGGCCAATACAAGATAAGGGTTCGGATTTCATCACCGCTCCCTTCTTGACCGCCTTAGGAAAACGAAACCTAACGCGAACCCAAGCTTAAAATTTGGAATAGAACGAGACCGATAGGGTAACGAGCTTAATAGGAAACTCGTTCAAAAAATATTAGTTGCTCTTTAAGCACACTCCAAAGTTCATGATGGTTTCTGTGAGTTGAATGCGTGACTGCGCCGCCTTGTGATAGCGGTGAGGCCTTGGGTATCAAAGCTCCACTGAGCTTCCCTCGCCTCAGTTCAACTTACTTTGACTCGGATTGATTCCAGAGGGGTTTGCTCAAATTGCAACGAACTCCCTTTCGAAAGATAGAAGCTGGTCTAGAAACAATCTAAGTGGAGCCATCATGCTTTTTGTTTGCTAGAAATCTTTAGGTTTGTTTTGGTGGAGTCAAGTCGGCCTTGTTTGTGGTTGTGTAGAATTCCCTTGCAATTAAGAATGTCGAACTGGTATGATAGAAGCCAATACAATGAGTATCGACCTAAATTTGAATATGGACATCATCCTTTTTATGACCATGTTGGGAATAGTGGTTGGGAACGCCATCCTTTGGAAGGATATGGGTCATACCCTGGTGAGCTCAATTACTATCCACACATGCATCAGTCTTACGAGCAAGAAGATTATAGTACTAGTTCTTCGTCTCTAGAGGATACAATCAAACTATTGAAAACTAGTCCCTATTATGATCCTTCTGAACCTGTTCTTCCTCTAGAAGAGTCTCTCAAACAATTAACTGAGAATACAAATAGGTTTGTGTTAGAAATGAATAAACAAAATGCACCCATGAGTGAACCTTCTATACACGATACCATAATGAATTCAAGTGAGTCGGCCCAAAATCTTTTGTTAGAGACCCAGAATAGAACTTCTCTAAAAGATCTAAATTTCCAAAATAGTGTTTCCAATTTTACCCTTGATGTAAATAGTGAATATTTGCCTAATTTAGAGGACGAGGTTAACATAAAAGACACTACTTATTTAGATAAGGTTCAATCATCTTCGTACTATGATGATGAGGATAGTAGTAATGAAGAATCTGAAATATGTAGGCATAGTGATCAGGAGTCTAGTAATCCAATTGAGTTGTATAGTGATTATATTATTTCTAGTTCAAATCCAAATAATTTTTATGATTATTCACCTATTCAAAAGGACGAGGATTTGATTAGGGATACCACCGTTTTAGACGATGTAGATTTTCCTTTTGATTACGAAGCCGATAGTGGTTTAGAGGAACGGGTTCATTTCGAAAATACTGTTTTAGAGTCTAACGACTTAGAAACAATAGTCTTGGAAGAAGAAGATAGACCCGTAGAGATGAGTAAAGATGCACTACCTGATAATAACTTATAAGAATCTCTTGAATATTTAAAGGACTCTGAAGATACGGAAATTCAAGAAATAATTAGAGGTCTATCTAGAGACACTGAAAACTCTAAATTTGGGGGTGATTATCACTTCCCTAGTGCCTTACCTTTAACTCTCAGAAAGTCCCTACACTTAGGACTTGATATATGTGCCTCGACCATTTTACAAGATTACCTTCATACTCGTTTTCCCGAGCCTAATGATGTCCATGAAGGAGTTCAGTCGTTAGAAACCCATCCTCTGGTTGATGTGGTTTGCCCAGGCTATGATCCCCAGTTTGACTTTGTTTTCCCACCAAATAGTTTTCTTCCAACTGCGGGAACGTTTATATTCCAAATGTGTCGAATATTAAGTTGTGAGACTAGACCTAAATGCCTTAGGAAATTAGAATCGACACATTTTTTTAAGAATGACCACTACTCTCACTGTGGTCAATTATGTAAGTCAAACCTGATTGACTTAAAGGATCCTCGGTTATTTAGGTTATTATTATTTTGTGATTCTAAGTTCTTATTTGAGTTTTTCCAGACTCTAGGACCTAATAATTTGGATCCAACCTATGAGGAAATGCATCCGAGGAAAATATTTTATTTAGACCCTTTCATAGAACCTGAACCTGAACCACAATTAGATATAAATATCTTAATCAGGAAACTAGATAAGGGCATGCTATCCTTGTTCACTTTCTTGGGTTATTGTGGTTTCCTTTGGTCAGCTCTATTTCGTTTTGAAGACCCACAGTTATTTCGACTGTTACTTTATGGTTCGAGTTGACTAATCCTTTCCTAAGTCTGGCTGAAGACTTTAAACTTAGCACTTCTTGGGAGGTAACCCAATCTCATGCAACATGGTAATATCTTTCCTTAACTCTTTTTCTTCAAGTGGTAACAGTTTCTCATTGTTCATGCTTTTAATTTTATCTTTAGAACATCGAGGACAATGTTAGATTTAAGTTTGGGGGTGGGGAAGAACTTTTTAGTTGCACTTTTGAAACTTCTAGCGTCACATGGTATCCGGTTAGCTAAGTTTACATACTGTTTCTCACCGAAAAGATAGAAATTGGAATGCTAGGGATAACATCTTATTGAGACATTAGAGAAAAAGACATTGAGATCTTTGAAATTCAGGAGAGAACTTGTTCCTTTTAGAGGGTAACCGTGATGGACCTAACCATCCATGATGGAAAGGCAAGTAGGTCAGGAAATGACAGAAAGACAAAGCAACCTCACAATGTAATCATAGTTACTGGATTACGACTCTCTCTCAGTAGAAACTTATCATCATCAACAAGCGGAGTGACATCAAAATTTATGAAAAAGTTGAAGACGTTTAAGGTTTAGAAGCAACAATAGAAAAGAATAATTCAAAAAATCAAAGTTGAAGACTTAGTTACAAGAAGTACAAGAGCAAATGATATAAGTTGTTGAAGTTCATGATATCAAGACATCACAAGTTGTGAAGATCCAAGTTCTAAAGTCCTTTTCTCATGGCCATGTAAACTTTTGTCTTGTAAAAAAAAAAAAAACATCATTACGTTCTTTTTGTTCAATAAGGCCATAGGGAAGAAGAAATTTATAAGTCAAGAAAGAAATCGAAGAGAAGAGTTAATTGTCAAGATTCTATGAGGTTCGAGAGTTTATCATCAACAGTTGAAGACCGAAGAAGACGTTATTTCTACTGAGCATTGTGAGAGAGTCGAAGAAAGATGCATTTTGGTTGCTTTGTTAGTCTGCTTTCAATCTGGCACAAGATCTTTCTAGCACTGGTTTAACTCATCACACGTAATTAGTCCAGCTGTGTAGCAGATGTCCCTCTCATCTTTATCTCTCTCCTAATCTTATCCAGCTGTAAAGCAGCGGACGCATCTTACAATGTTTATCTAGCTGTGTAGCGGATATCTCTTTATCTAGCAGTCGTGCGGATGTGTCTCCCCTTTTCTTCAGTCAGCTTTAGAGCTGACACCTTTAATTTCTCTGGCATTCTAGTTACTGGGAGATAGGTTGAGAATATGTATGTCCTCATAGCTCTTTGGATACTTGTGACCAATTAGAAGTCATGGTTTTTGTGGGTACACCTCTGTTAAACCCACCCGAGATTAACTCGGTTTTATTTTTTAGTTTTGCTCGAGGACTAGCAAATAATAAGTTTGGGGGTATTTGATAGACACATTTTTGTGTCTAATTTGTCCTCAATGTCCGTACTATTAGTACTTGTTTTTGTCCTTATTATGGTGTTTTGTGTGTTTTTAGGTATTTTTTGGAAATAAACAATTTTGGAAAAATCAGCTCGAAAAGTTGCCCGGGGCAACCTTGAAGGACAATTGTTATTCGGAATATCACTATTGGTTAAGGGGCACCTCAGTTGGACACCTGCTATTCGCACCCCAGTTCAGGATAGGGGGACACCCTTCCTTCTTCTCAAATTCAAATAAACTTTTTGGCGGGAAAATATTTTTACTCTCTGGAAGATTTTCAATCAACAAAATGAAGGTGTTATAGGGAGATTAAATCGCTGAAAATTTGTGGTATTGTTCCTGGGACATTTAGAAATCTATTGCGAGTGTTGTGGTCGATTAAATTTGGCTAGAATTGGCTAGGGAAGCCACGAACTGGAAACAGGGGAGAACGTGCAGAGAAGAATTATTCACGGGATTTCTTGTGTTTGCGTATGGCTGAGATGATATGGGAGAGTTATAACTATTGTTTGATGCGTATAAAGTCTAAAAAGGGAAGAATCAGAGCTGGAAACGCGTGGAGAAAGAAAATATCTCAAAATATTCTCTCTTCACTGCCCGAGTAAAGAAGAATTATTTGGAGTTATTGTGAGGGATTTCAGAGTGCATGTGAGTATATAAAGGCTCCTTGGGTCGACTACCAGGGGTGTCGAGAGTTGGGAGGAGAAGAGAGGAAGCTGCAGAGAAAGAATCACGAATTCTGTCTGCTGCTGCTGCTGTTCGTGATGAAGATGAAGAACATGAAGAACTGACCAGCAGTAGCAGTCGTTTATAAACAGTGAAACGACTAGCGAACGTGGGTCGTAGGTGTGGGTCTTAGAGATACAGCAACAATAGCACTTATTCTGTGTCGTTCATTTTGGACGCTTTCTGTGGGTCGCACATCCACTGTTTTATTATTTCATCTCCATTTTCATCCTTGTAAAAACCCTTTGAGCAATAAATAAATACTTTGAGCGTGTTTTTATCATGATGAGCTAAACCCAACACTGGGACGACGGAGGAGGTCGAGTTTCATCCATGTGGTAATTTCATTAATTCTTTTATTTACTTTTTGCACTAATTTTAATTGAATTAAGATTTTAAATTAATTACTTGTGATTTCATTTGATGGGGTATGCTTAGTCCTAGGGATTTTTTATATGCCATGCTTAAGAAATACAAGTAATATTTTATAAAATCTATCTTGGCAATAAACTAGAGTTAATATTTGTTTTGTTTTGAACTATAATCGCCTAGAATTAAATTCTGAACCACTTGAAAATGAAAAATGGCCGAATCTTTAGTCCCAGTACTCTTGCCCATATTGTTAATATTTTTTGTATATATTTTTATTTTTAAATCTTTACAAGTCCGAGCAACGAACCTTTACTACCACTTTCAAAACTATAATATGGGGAAGTGGAGATCGTGTTTGAAACCAGTTGCTCAACGTGTGGAGACTTGGTCGATTTTCCACCCACTACCTCGTGAATTCCTTCAACTGATTGCACGACTTTCTCACATTTCATCGTGTGTTTGAACACACGTGCCGTAGACCGCCAGACCAAAACCCTAAGTGATATCCCCCCAAGTGACACGATTGACGTCTCGTGGTTTGTTAGTCAATTGATGACTTCGTGGTTTGATGGGACGAAGAGTCCATGTAGTCGTTGAGTTGAACATGATGTTCTGAAACTCGTGAATTGAACATGTCATGAGACAGAGGTATAGTTCTTACGATGAAGTGAGCAAGTATTGCTCATTCGGTGGATCATTGAATATTGATTGTTGAACCAATATTCCTTGGTTTGAACAAATATTTATCATCTGAGCAAGTGTTGCTCATGTGATTGTTGAATATTTGATCGTCTGAGCATGTGTTGCTTGGAAGCGTACCAAAACTATTAATTAGAATACTGGTCGTTCAACCGAGCATAATTAATAAAATTAATGACCATGATGTAGTCGTAAAATTATTAAGGTTAGGATCTGGAATGATGATCCTTGGATTAAGAAACCCTAATTTGATCAATTGATGATCAATTCATGGTTCGTCAGAATTTCAACCATGGGACGAAGGAGGGAGCGACTACATGGGACTATGGATCAACCAGGTTGTGTCCATATGCTCACATGAGCGAATACGAAGAACTCATGAGTTGACAATTTGTTGGTGAAAGAATGATTAAATGCTGGTTTAATCATTTATTCGAAAATGCTCGTCTGAGGTGAGAAAACCTAATTAATTATGACGAGGCGAGGGACCGACCATGGAGTCATGAAATCGGCCCTGGGTTATCCCGTGACCGCCTGACGATCACTTCATGAAAATCCAAAGTGTTTGGGAGAGTTTTGGACCTAATACGAGCAATTGTGCAAATTAGGTCAAAACTGTGAAAATTGATGGGACCGGCCTCCGTAAGCCAAAGAGCCAATCTTGGTCGGTCAAGATAGCGTGCTCGTGTCCCCAAGGCGTCCGCAGTCTTGAGAATTTTGATATTTTCGTGCAATTGAGCATCCATTCGAGAAAATATGCCAAAATTAGGGTTTCGACGAAACTGAGGAAAACACCATGAGATGATGAAAAATAATTATAAAATAAGGAATGAGGAGGCATGGGACCGCCGTGGTCAAGGCATGGTCGGACGGTCGTGACCACGGTCTCGTGGTGCATTTTCCTTAATTTTATAATATTTTGATGATTTTATGAAAAATTCATGAATTTTGAGAAATTTGATGAATTTGGGAGTTTCCATGAATTGAAGGAGTTTTCATGAGTTCAAGGAAGCAAAAGATATTAAAATAATAAAAACAAGGGCGTGTGGGACCGTGGAAGGCATGGCTGGCCGGCCGGCTAGGTCCCGGTCCCACGAGTTTCCCTAATTTTATAATATTTTGATGATTTTATGAAAAATTCATGAATTTTGAGGAATTTGATGAATTTTGGGAGTTTCCATGAATTGAAGGAGTTTTCATGAGTTCAAGGAAGCAAAAAATATTAAAATAATAAAAACAAGGGCGTGTGGGACCGTCGAAGGCATGGCCGGCCGACTAGGGCCCGGTCCCACGAGTTTCCCTATTTTTTAATATTTTTAAGTATTTTGATGATTTGAGGGGATTTTTCCTAATTTGAGAGAAATACCATGAAATCAAGGAATTTGATGAATTCAAGGAAAACTAATAATAAAATAATAAAACAAAGGGGCGTGTGGGACCGGCTAAGGCATGGCCGGCCGGCCAAGGCCCGGTCCCACAAGTTTTCATAATTTATTTTATTTTATTATTTTTTGATGATTTGTGCAAAAATACCATGAAATCAAGGAGTTTTTTATGAAATTAGAGAAATAATAATAATAATAATAATAAAATAATAAGGAGTCGTGGGTGTGGGGCCGGTTGGGACCAAGGCATGGCCGGTTAGCCAATGGTCACGCCCCACACTCCTTTCCTTAATTTTATATTATTTTTATGGATTTATGGAAGTACCATGAAACCGAGGAGTTTCCTCAAGACGAAGGAGATTTGATAAAATGAGAGAATTTTCATCAAATCATGGAAAATAATAAAAGTGCATTAAAAATATAAAACTGGCGTGGGATTGACCACGACACGTTCGGTCTGTCGTGTGTCCGTGCTCCCAGCACCCTGGTCAATATTTTTAATTATTTATTATTTTTTTCTCTATTCTGCATAGGTTCATCGTTTCATTGTATTTTTGAAATACTCGTTCGTGCGGTGACTGTTAGTGTATCGTCGTTGGATACACCTTCACCATTTGAATCGGGGCTTACTTAGAGGTAGCTCAGACGCCCGGTCATTGATCATTATTACTAATTGTGGAATTCAGTGGAGAATAATTCACAAAACTAAGTAATAATATGTTTATTATTAATTCATAGGATCAGCTGAGGATTCGACTACGAATTCATAATAATGAAGTGAGCATTACCATTCCATGGGATCGTAGATTCGACCATATAATCGAAGTAATTAAGATTTATCTATTACCCTTTATGAGACCAGTTGTGGATTCGATCATGAAATCGGAGTAATGAGATAATATAGTTATTGACATTCTATGAGATCAAGTCGTGGATTCGATCATAGAATCAGAAAAATGGTTATTGCCATTCCAGGGGACCAGTCGGGGATTCGACCATGGAATAGGAGCAATTGTTATTGCCATTCCATGGGACCAGTCGTGGATTCGACCATGGAATAGGAGCAATAATAGATTATTCTGGGAGTTCAGTAGTGAATGTCACGGCAGAATCAATCTTAATTAGGAATAATTAACTTTGTGGCTCTATACTAGCAGAGAAAGCTGTTTAGAAGAATTAATTATCCCGAAATGAGCTTGTCGGTAAGTCATATCCTTTATATAGTCAGGGTAAACTCGTTGTTTGTTCCTGAAGATGTTATCGCTCTGTACTAGCAGAGCAAGATGTCTAGGAGCTGTCCATCTCGTGATGCTATATAGAAATAATCATTGAAAGTATTCAGTATTCATGAGATATGCCGTTGTCCAGTCGTGAGACTACATATCTACATGTACTCTGAGAGAAAGTACTCTCCGTTAAGGATTCGATGAGAGACTCGTGTCTCGATACTCACGCCTGATTGCTGAATCAGAGTTTCGTATAATTATGAGTTTACGAATTTAGCCTTGTCGAAAATCCACCATCTACAATTTTGTGTGGTTGTTATACCCCCGCGTTTTCACCTAGGTTTCCTCTGTGAATCGTTATTAGGTATACGACTAAAAGAATTCATTTTGGGGATTCGTGAAGCCATGTACGACTATCTTTACCTTGATATTTCGTGAATCCTGATATTTCTTTTCTGTTATCGAGGTTTTTGTAATCTCTTTCAGGAAAGATAGATAGTAATCGCAAAGTTCTCTTCGTCTCAGACTTTGTGATTCCCAAAGATAGATATTTAAAGACTGATCTTAGTTGATATTTTGAAGATTGTTCTTGAGAAGTGGTTAAGAATCTAGGTTTCTCTTCGGGAATCGTAAGTTACGGATTTATAAGGTTTGCTAGCTTTACTTGTTGCAAACAGATTTCCACACCTTGATTTGTGAGGTTGCACTTCGGCTGAAGCAACTCTTAGGCTATAAAGGACGTCAGCTAAGGGAATAAAGTGCATATAATACTAAGGAGCGTGACTGTAACTAAATCGCTTGGAGGGTGGATTCGGTTTCAACTACATTCCAGTATGAACTCTGATAGTAGGATAGTATATGTAGCGGCTTAATAAAGTGTAGTGTTCAGTCTGGATGAGGTCTTGGGGTTTTTATTCTATTGTTAACAAAATTCTTGTGTGTGTGCTTTTTACTTCCGCATCTTTTGATTGTTAAAATTACTACATACGTTCATACTCCTATCAAAACGAATTGAAAATGTAGGGGGTACCAAAATACACCAACAACTTTTTCGTTCGGACCTATGAGACAGAACCTAATACAATTGGAATGATCCTTTGATAATATGTATATACGTGAACCAAATTCCAACAAGAGTGAATCTTGTAATCTATATTTCAAAATAGGAATTCCAAGACCAATTCATGTAGGTTCATTACAGATTTAATTAAAAAATTGTTTAGGTTGATTATCGAATCACTCGCGTTTACTTGGTAATTCCAAAGATCAATTTCCAAGTATCAATAAAGTTGTATCTAACAAACAAGGATGGATTATCTACTTTAATTGATTAACGCACAACCTGTGATATTTTAATTATTAAGATAAAAAATATAATGCGAAAAAAGAAATAACACAGACACAGAGAATTTTGTTAATGAGGAAAACTACAAATGCAGAAAAACCCTGGGACATAGTCCAGTTTGAACATCGGTTTGTATTAAGCCGCTACAGACACTATCCTACTACCAATTAACTTCGGAATATAATGTAGTTGAGCCCGAACCCAGTCTCCTACTGATTTAGGTACAGTTGCGCTCCTTACATCTCTTGAACCATGCAGGATTTTACGCATATGATTCCCTTAGCTGACGTCCCACCAACTCAGTGTTGCTTCAACTCAGTTGAAGACTTTTTAGGTTTTGGATCCAGATGTGAATCAAGGTTTTGGAAATCTTGCGTTTGTTTTGAGAAAAACAATTACTAGGTAAAAGTAATATCAAAACATACTTATAGATTAGAAATTATTATACTCCTCAAAAATTGGAAGAGAAACCTAATCGAACAAGTAGAATAAATCTAGAGATATCTTGTTAACACTTCTAAGGAATTTATGAGATACCTTAATTGAAGTTTTCTTTCTAGTTCCGGTTTCGACCAACTAGTATCAGTATACGATCGTGAACCGAAATCTATCAAAACCTAGTGTTTATGATCAACACTCTTGAATGGCCTTATATCAGAAGAGAATGACCTTAGAATGCACAAGAGATTAAAAACCTAGATTACAAGTTGTTTAACAATCACGAAGATTATTATCAACTCGGCTTTGTGATCTCCAATACAAAGACTTATATCTCACTCTTGTTCTTGAAGAACGGAAGACGTGGAAAACAACCTATGAAGCTTATACCAATTTTCCAAGGGATGAAAAGGTTTAGCATTCACGGACCCTTTATTTGTAGTGAACAAGTTAGCTTGAAAGCTAAACTAAGGTATCTTGAATCCAAAGCAAGTGTGAGCTATTTTATTTTTCAAGACTCTCTTAATTTTGGGAGTCTTTCCTAAGTTACAACTCTTGCATAAATAATTAAATACATAATTAGCATAAATTGTATTTTTGTGAATAAATCACAATTTAACTTAGGAAGGAATTCTAAAATATCACAAACACTTTAATATGGAAATTAATTGTGTTTGGAAGAATAGCCATCTTTCCTAGATGAGCAAACATCAAAAACTTGACTAAAATAGACTTTTAGTCACATAAATGTACATTTACCGTCATAGGAATTGTTACATAGAGTGAGCATTTGTTTCGATAGATTAGAAAGGTAGAATTGAACCAGAATTCCAAATGAAATCAAACCACGTACCTTTGTTGATGAAGTCCTCATCGATGTCTTCGTTTGATCTTCAGTCTTTAATCTTCGAGGGCTCGTCCAATGCTAAACTACACACTTCTAATCCTAAATTCGAAACTTGACTTAAGTAAACTAGAAATTAATATATAGTTTTGAAAAATAAAATTTGACAACAAGCTTGAGATATCAACACTTGTGAGTTCGACCGATCAATGATATAACACGAATAAGTTGGGTGTATTTAGTATCCCCTGCGTTTTCATTCTCCTTTTACTTCCACTGATTCTAGGAACATTGTGGATAGTTTTTAGTTTGATCAATCTCTTAGTGTGTCAGATGTAGCATTGTTAATGCAGCATGTTAGCATGGATAAAGTGATTTATGCTCTTTCCACCATCGATTCTAGTAAGTCTCCAGGGACGACTGGTTTTCTAGCCATTTCTTTAAAAATGCTTGGGACATTGTTGGCCATAATTCCTAGATGTTATTCAAAACTTTTTTTAAAATGGTAAATTACTGAAGGAAATAAATGGTACTTTGTTACTTTAGTCCAAAGTTGGTAACCCTGCTAGTTTTAATGATTTCCGGCCTATTTTTTGTTGCAACGTCATTTATAAATGTATTGTTAAAGTCTTGGCTGTTAGAATGAAGAGGGTGATGGAAAATCTAATTAGCTCGAATCAGTCAACAATTATCTCAGGAAGAGCTATTCAGGTTAAAATGACGTTAGCTCATGAATTTGTCAGAGATTATCATAGGAATGTTTGTGTTGCTAGGTGTGCTTTAAGTATCGATCTTAAAAGGCTCGCTTAGTTGGGATGATGTTGTTTTTGCTATAAAGAAATTTGGGGTTTCCTGATGAGTTTATCAAATGGATTTATTTATGCATTTCTACGGCTAGATTTTATTTCATGATTAATGGTTCTCCCTTCGGTTTCTTTGGTGCTAATAGAGGACTTCGACAATGCTTCCCTTTATCTTATTATCTTTTTTTAATGGTCATGGAAGTTCTCAGCAACGTAATTTCGATTTTCACCCTAAGTACAAAGTCGTCAATCTCACACATCTTTGCTTTGCAGATGATTTCATGATATTTTTTTAAAGGGACTATTGCTACTGCCTCTGTCAAGGTTGCTTTATCTCAGTTCAGTTCTTGCTCGAGTCTCGAGGTTAGTATCCAGAAAACCTCCCTCTTTCATTCTGGTGTGAATAGTGATATTCTTGCTGATATCCTTGGTTGTTTTGGCTGTTCTGGGGGATTTCTACCTGTGATATACCTAGGGATCCCTTTAATCTCCACTGGATTTTCCTACGTTCATTTTCTCCCTTTGCTTGCTAAAATTAGGAAAAGAGTCAAGTCTTGGAAAGTTAGGTTTCTAGCTTATCAGGTAGATTACTTCTTATTAATGTTGTGCTTTGTGGTATGGTCGTTTTGGTATTCTTTCTAGAAAGGTAATTAAGAAAATTAATATTATTTTTAAAAGGTTCTTATGGGCTAGTCCTGAGTTCACTAAAAAGCATAACCATGTTAGTTGGTTTCAGATCTATTCCCCTTTTTCTGAGGGAGGTCTTGGTGTGAAGAATATTGAGAATACAAATATTGCATCCAACCTTAAAAATATTTGGGATCTTTATTCTTGGGAAAATTATTTTTTGACTCGGTGGGTCAAGTTTAACCTTATTAAAAGCAAAGATTTTTGGACTATGTTTCCCCCCAGTAATTGTTCTTGGAGCTGGAGGAAAATTTTAGACTGTAGAGAGTATGCTCGTACTTTAGTCGGTATTATTTTAGGAAATGACCAAGATACTAGTCTTCTTTTTGATTTCTGGAACACTAATGAAAGACTCTGTGATTGGATATCGGTTTCTATCATTCATGTCGTGAGTATATTTGGTTTACACTGTGTTTCTGATTATATTAAAGACAGGAAATGGCACTTTCATGATATTATGGGATTTGATAATTTTGTTGTTTCTCAACTTCAAACTGTTGTTGTTGACCATATGGAAGAAGATAATAAATCTAGAAGTCTAGTCGTAGTGGTAATTCTCTATGAAACACACTTATGCTAGTATCACTTTATCTAGACCTGACATGGTTTGGTTCAGGATTTTCTGGTTCAAAGGATTAATTCCTAGGCATTCTTTTATTGGATGGCTCGCTATGCATTGAAGACTTAAAACTAGAAGCAAGCTTGTTCAGTGAGGAGTTATATCTGATGTTGTTTGTCCTCATTTCAATACTTCTTCTAAAGATGAGGATCATATCTTCTGCAAATGCAATTTCTCCTCTTTTATATGGCAAGGAATTTTGTACAAGTTGGGTTATTTCAGAGTTTCTCTTCTCAATTGGGACCTTAAATTGCAATAGCATACTGAGAATTTTACTAGAGAGGGGGATGTGAATACTATTAAAATATTAGCTCTGAATAGTTTCATATACCGCATCTGGAAAGAAAGGAATTAAAGGGTTTTTCCTAACCAGTTCAGTAGTGTCGATTCTGTTAGCTATCTCATAGTAGCTGATGTTAGATTGAAAGTTGAAGCTAGTAGATTTTCATATTTTGTTAGTCCTTCTATGAGATCTTTCTTAAACATATGGGGTGTATCTTGCAAGCTTATTTTGAAGAAACAAATTGCATGCATGTAGAAGTTTCCTGATGTTGATGAAGTCATGGTCAATATTGATGGTTCCAAAAGAGAAAATTGTTGTGGTTTTGCTTCCCTTGTTAAAGATCATGAAGGCCTTCCTGTTGATACAACCATAATATTGGAGGTACTAGTTCTGAATCTGTGCTTTCTTTAGTATTAAGAGGTGTTGAGATTACATTCAATCTAGCTATTTTGGAGAATCAGAGTAAATTCCATATTTGTACTGTCTCTATGGCAATCCATATCTTAATGAATAGTCTTGATCTTAAGCCTGGTTGGGATATATTATTTATATAGAGGAAGATATTTCAACTCCGGAGTAAGTTTAGAAGAGTTAGAGTTGGTCATGTTTATCGTGAAACTAATCGCGCGGCAGATGCTTAAGCTGTCGTTCATCCTTCAGAAAGGTTTGTAGAGTTGGACATTAAAGAATTCAGTTCTGAGCTTAAGTGCATCATTGAGGAGGATAGAAGCTTTAAAACTTAATATATAGTGTTTTTTAGCTTGAAAATTTAATATAGAGTGTGTTTTTTTTATGTTTGTCGTTTTAATTTTGTTTTTGTTCTGTTTGTGAGGTTTGGGTCTCCTTAACCCAGCTGAACATTTCAAAAAGAAAGAAAAGATACAGTCAATATTCCATAAAAAAATACAATAGCAGTACATTAAGTGAAAAATTATTTGATTAAACAAACTTGTATCAAACTTTTGAAACTCAAAGTATTTATATACATTTTCCTCTAAATCTATGTAGAAATTTTCTAAACCCACAAATGGGGTTTATGATTTAAAGATTGACATAAATTAATCTTACTATGCTAGCAAAGTTAGCTTGGAGACTGATTAAGGAATCATACTCTCAATGGGCCAAAACTATGGGTTCTAAATATTTTAAATCAAAATTCCTTTTGAGGAAAAAAACCTCCAGACAAATATTCTTAGATATGGAGATGTATTTGTCGAAGAATTGATTTAATCAACCAATAGAGCATCTGAGAAGTTGGAATGGTCTTAGTATTAACATCTGGGTTGATAATTGGGTATCATGCCTTAGTGGAAAATTATTGTCGTAACCTAATTTTTCGAACAACTCTCTAATATTTGTGACGGGTCTGATAAATCTTATCACTAAAAAGTCTTATCTGTTGTTTTTCGAGTGGAAGTGGTAACCAAAATCTATAGTACTTATCTATTTTTAAACAATTCAAATTCACTAAAAAATGATAAACTTAGATGGACCTTGACTAAATCTGGTGATTATACAGTTAAATCTATGTATGATAAGCTAAATAAAGTAGGTACCGATATAGTAAGCTTATCTCTTCTTGAACCTTTCTGGAAATAATTATGTAAACTGCGTATATCCCAAAGATACAAACTGTTTTTCTGGAAATGTTTACAGAGGGCATTATCTACTAACTCTAAACTGTTTACAGAGTGCATTATCAACTAATTTTAAACTATATGGGAAAGTAAAAGATATAAATCCATCTTGTACCATGTATGGGAAGGAAATAGAAACTACTTGACATCTGTTATTTCACTATACTTATGCTAAAGTTGTCTGGGAGTTGGGACAAAATTCAATTAGTTTACGCCTTGATTCTTCTTTCAAAATAGTAGATTTGTATGTGTAAGGATTGGATTCAGAACCCTAATAAGGATATTTCTATAGAACTGATTTTACCTAAGATGTGGTTTATATGGAAAGAAATATGTAATTGTTAGTCCTCTGGGTAGTTGGGGGAGTTGAGTGTAGTTCAATTTTTACCCGTTAATCGTGGGTGAGTTCGAAGGAGTCTCTCAAAATCCTGTTAGTCGTGGGAGAGTTTAGAAGAGTCTCCCAAACTCCCTAGAAAACCCCGTTAGTCGTGGGGGAGTTTGAAAGAAACTCTTGAACTCACTGTTACTGTTATGGTAAAAACTAGAATGCTAGGGAGTTGGTTTGTTTTGGGGAGTTCCAGGGAGCTCTGGGGAGTTTGCAGTGTATTTTTGCCTCACTACAAATCTCTCAAAAGAGTAGAGATTTTGGGAGAGTCTCTCAAACTCGCTACACTCAAAACATCAAACTCTCTCAAACTCCCTATACTCTCTTACACTCCCTCAAAATCCCCAAGATTCAAAATACAGTGAACTCCCCCCAACTCGTATGTGGACTAACCCCCTAGTAATAGAGCTTTTCAGGAAAAAATCAAAATCCCCCTCTCAACTGTCTCTTAAAATTTATAGACATATTCAATATTGGTGTCAGAAACCAACTCAAGAAAAGGATCCCCAAATTTCAGTAAAGAAATCCAATACCCTTTAGCCAGCACTAGAAAGACATTTCCTTAAAATTAATGTGGATGCAGTATGGACTTCATCATTTTTATCATCTAGTTTTGCACTAATCCTAGGAGATGATGCAGGCAGTTTTGAAGGAGGAAGAGCAGGATCATCAACAAGTTCAGGCCCTCAAAAAGCAGAAATTGTAGGCGTGCTTCAAGCAGCAAATAGGGTAAGGAGAAAAACATCAAAAATTTCGGTGTTGAAGGTGACTGTGAAAGACTATTCAGCTATCTCAATGGAAAGCATTCAGGAATTTCTTGGCGTAGCAAAGCTCTGATATAAGAAGCAGATAAAGTAGCAAGGACTTGTCAAAACTTATTGGGTTTCCATTTAATTTCTAAGACAAGAAATACAATTGCATATTCTTTAGCTAAATTTACAAAAACTTTAAATTTTGTTTCGGATTGGGATGATAATCCCCCTCATAATTCACCACAAACTCTTAATATCTAATAACATGAGGTCTCTATCCTTTCCTCCACATTATGGCTCTACTAGTGCTGTAATTCAGACTCGTCGTAGTTTTCTCGTTAATGAATATCTTCTAAATTATATGACTTTGGTGGGCATAAAATCAATAAATCCACAATAATTAGGGACAAAAAAAGGAAAATAATTGAAAGTGAAAGATATAGCTCCAACTTGCAGCAAGTGTAACCATCATAGTAACAAACTCGAAGCAAAATCGGGTTGGGTACTGGCTAGTGGTACCACAACATAAACTCTTGCATTAGTAAATGCAGCATATCTAATTGTAACCAACACTTTAGTGTTGTAATTTGCAGCGAGTGAACAAAAACTTGTGCATAAACGCAAAAACAAGAATAATGTTGTTAATCTTAAGCAAAACATGGCACTAAACTCCTTGACCAATGTAACAATGTGAAGATGTTGTGCATGTTCTCTGCAGTTTGCAGTGTAAGCCCCTCCCAAAAAAACAAGAATTTGACACTTGTTAAGTCATTTTAATAAGTATATATTTCTTTGGTAGTTAACCTGTACGTCTCTCGCACCACCTCTTGTGAACATAAATGAGTAGGAGAAGACTTTTCTATTTAGATAATCAATCATGTTAAGGTCTAATGTAACATGACCCATGTGGGTTTTGATTACTTAAACAGGATAAAAGAAGAATAGGCGCATTACCAAGAAACAAATAGCAAAAAAATAATTCATCCAAAACTAAACACTACTAAATTCGATGAATTTTGAGTACTACAAAAATAGTCCAGCAACACTGCATGATGCAAATTATTAACCATAATAATACTTTGATAGGAGTAGGAAAAAAAAATCATTAATTTTGGAGCTTATAGTCCTAAATTCTCCCCCACCCATTATTGTTTCTCTGATCATGTTTGTTTACCTGACACAAACCATAATTATAAGTTGCCATCGACATACATTAATTGAAGTCTAATTATGCACAAGTTGATAATTACCTAAAACAATCATGCAGCTACGAAGCGTCTGCTTGCAATTATCCGTCAAATATAAGAGTCAGTTTCCTGATCAACTAACCTATTGTAACTACCCGAAAGCTTGCAATTATCCGTCAAATATAAGAGTCAGTTTCATGATCAACTAACCTATTGTAACTACCCGAAGGAAGCTAATCTACTCCTACTAGTCACTGCCTCTTATTCAGCAAACAATTTAGGCTTAATCTAGTGTAAAAGTGCATTTAAGAGTCTGAAACAAACCATCATTAACTATGTACTTCCTAATTACTAGCCAACATTAACCATCATTCCAAGCAAATGCACAAACTAGCACATGCTAAATACTGACAAGTTACGTACTAATTCCTAAGCACTTTTAAGAGACAGACAAGGTTGCACATGTGCCATTAGACATAGATCGTCTTAATCGACTCCAAAGACTAATTCTACTCTGTTTGCACTTCCAAGCAAACTGACCAAAGTAGCCGTATAAGATATGGTACCCGCACAAGCTAATATGTATTGTACAGGGATGCACTAGCTAGCTATGGGTGGGGGTGTAAGATACCTGATAGAACGTCTAAAGCGCATTGCATGCAGTTTCAACAAAGATTCCAAGTCCATGAAAATTGATAACAAAAACAGCATTACCCAACATAACCGCTAAACTGATTAAAAGTGTTTCATTTATCTGTTCAAGAAGCAACCCTAAATGTATCATAACTTCAAGGATTTATGAGCAAGCAAGCACAAAACTTCAGGAGAGTCATGAGCAAATATGAATATGAGTTCACAATAAGTACGCAGATAGCATCTCACAAGAACAACATATAGAAGAAAGATGAAATGTTAATGAGGGGGGTTAAATCCTTCTTTTGCATTCCCGTTTTTCTGTTAATCGTTGTCAAGTATACAACAAACCACCACCATCACCACCTTAACTACAATCAAGTACAACATCAAGACGTAATAACAGTAAATACCCATGTTCAAGATAAGTAGAGAAAACAGAAAGGAAGACTGTGTACTAAACCCTCCCAGTTTCTGAAACTGTTTTTTTTAACTAAGGAAATTTAATGATTCTCCATAAACCCACATAAACAGCTGCAAAAAGGAGAATCATAGGCAAGGAAATTCACAAACTAGTGGGAAAATGAAATAGTAGTCAGCAACATAACTTTCGGCTGAGATTAAAGAGTACGAAAGCGATAAATTATGTGGCACCTTATGAAAGTGTTGCTTGTGAATTCCTCCTCCTGCTGCAAAAAAGAAGTTCTTCTTAACATCTCCAAGCTGATGCCAATACCAGCTCCCTCCTCTGCCAACAAAGCACAAGTGAAGCCTGTCGTTTCTCTACATGAAACCCTCTTCCTTGTAGCCTTTTCAATAAACACTCAGCTTGGGTCTCCGTGAAATTACTGAAAGTTACAGGAGAAAATCCAGCTGAAGCAAAAAGAGTCCTCCATGGTGGCAATTTTTCATGACAAAGGTGGCGTTGGAAGACTGTGCTTTCAATTCTTGGCTGAACCAAGAACCTCTCAATCTTGTTAATAGTTTCGGAATTCGAATTTGTGGCATCAAGTGAATCCAACAAGATCGAATAAGCCTGAAGAGCTTGCAGACAATGTTGAGAAAATGGTAAATCACTTCTATCACATCCTCTATCAACAGAGACAACAATTTTGGGTGAAAGCTGCTTGACGAGGCGAAGTAGTGCAGGAATGGAAGATGGGTTAATGCATGAAGACCCAACTGGTAGATTCACAGCTACAGTTTCTTTTTCTGATACATGGATTGGAAGAGACCAAGAAGATGGGTCTAGGGTATCTAAATCCACAATGTCAATCTCAAACGAGATACCCAAATCATTAGCAAAATGGGTCAAGTGTTCTTTAGTAAGAGCAAGTTCAAGTTTGTGATGATCATTTGATGAAAAGGAAGCAAAAGCTGAGATTTTGAGAGAAGGTGCACCACCGTTTTTCATTGCAATTTCCTGCATAAAGGAAGCCCACTGTCCACCGATACCAATATCAAAATCGATAATGTGAATGTGATCAAATCCATCAAGGGATTCAAGGAGAGCTTGGTTGAGAGTGAAATTAGAGAACTGCAAAAGTGGAGAAATCTCTGAGAATGACTTGTAAGCACCTATCTTCATAACCACATCAATAGGTGAGAAATTCTTGAGTGGAGGAGAATTAGGTGTACTAAGCAGTTGCAGGAGAGCCTCCTTGAAATAGAAAGCTGCTCTGTAGAGAGGCTTTCCAATTGGGTGGGAGAGCTGGTGATTGAGCCGCGCCAATATCCCTTGCGCGAGTACAGAGTTTCCAGATTCGACCAACTCAGCTGCCTTAAAGAGTTGGTCTACCAACGCCTGCTGCTGCTGTTGTTGCTGCTGCTGCCGGTTCTGTTGTTGGTTTTGGTGTTCATCCAGTTTCGGCTTTGTCAGCATTACTGGAGGTGGCCTTTGCTGTAGATGATTGGGAAGTAAATGAAGCTGATGAGGAAACCCATTTTGTTGTTGCTGATGCTGTTGTTTACGGAACAAATGTTCTTGACCTGAATCCATGAACGACGAATTCTTCTGCATTGGGTGACAATTACTTGGGTTTCCTCCCATTCCTTGGTGGCGTTTCGGTGGAGGAAAACAACCACTTTGATCTTGCTGATAAGAGGGCAATGGAACAAAGAATGGTGGTGTGGAACTATTCTTAAGGTGTTGTTGATTCTGGTTCATCATCATAATTTGTGGATTGTATAATTGTGGTTTTTCATCCTCAAACTGCTGATTATTATTATTATGATAAAACGCCCCAGGTGGTGGCAGAAGATTATGATTAGGTGCAACGGTAAAAGGATTAGTGGTATTACCAGTGTTGTTAAAGCAAGGTGATGATGCCATTTTGGTGGTATTGAAATTAGCTGAAGGATTCTGCTGCTGTTGCTGTTGGATTGAATTATTAAAATTCATCCTTCCTGAAGAAAACCCAGAACCAGGAACACCACCTCCACCACCACCACCACCACCTAATAAGTTTATATAACCACCAATACCACCTCCAATGGATTCAAACCCAAAAGCTGCAGCTGCTGCTGCTGTTGGATCGACCATTCCAAAACCTGCATTGTAAGTACCTACATGATGATGATCAGAAGAAGCATCATGAAGATGACTTACTCCTGCAACTCCTCCTCCTTGTAATAAAGCAGCTGAAGAAGTAGGGTCTTCAGCATCATCAATGATCCATCTTAGTAACGAAGGAGAAGCATCTGTTTCTAACATATTATCCCAATCATCCACTGCAAGTCCTCCGTATTTTTCACCTCCACTGATAATAGTATTGATTCCACCACCACTACCACCGCTACTAACGATCTCTTGATGATTTGATGAAATGGGTTGAAGTTCAGAACCCCATTCATCTTTCCTACTCCCACCACCACCACCGGAGCTGCTTCCGGAGCTTGCAGATACATCAGGTGTGGCCGCTGGTGTTGAGTTTTCCTCCTGGTTTGTAATGGTGGTGGTAGTCGGCCATTTTTGTAGAGGGTTGTTATCTGAAACAGCCGCCACGCTGGCTCTGTCGGTAGAACCTCCTCCAAATCCTCCTCCTACTAGTACTATTCCTCCTCCTCCACCTCCACCACCACCAAAGGATGAAGCAGACAGCGTTGATGTTGAAGAACCTGGACTCCTCCTTGTATCCAGAACAGATGTTGGCTCAACCTCAGTACCAAAAAAACAACTATTCCCAGCTCTGATAATTTCCTCTTCTTGGGTTTTCCAGTAGAACTGAGTCAGTGATGAAATCTCAGCTGCTTCTGCTGCTGCTGTTGTTGATGAAATTACTCCAAACTTATTAGACCCCTCCAGATTATTAAAGGGTATACCTCTCATCTACACAAAAACAAAAAATCTAAACAATATAAAAACAAACAAATTTTATACCAAAACCAGATCTTGCTCCACCACCACCCAAAAAAAATAAAAACTCCAACTTTATGAGCTATTATCACTCAAAAAACACAAATTTTCAAACCCCCATTACATAAAACTAGCTAGTCTATTATAATCATCATCTTCCTCTATCTCTTCTCCTTGTATGCAAACCCATTTCTTCTTGATTTTTCTCCAGACTTTCTTCTTCTTCTTCTTCTCTCTCTTTTTTTTTCTTTTTGGTTTCTCTCTCTTCACTCAGCCCAGAGGCAGAACCAGCCTCATCAACTTCTTGCTTTCTCTATTTTGTCGTCGTCGTCGTTGTAGTGATAGTATAGGAGTAGTAGGTCTGTACTCTTCTTCTCTGTTCTGCCATGGATGCGTGCAACATAAAAAAGCTAATAAAGGAAGAGGAATACCCATCTCTCCTTCTCTCTCTGTAAGAGTATTATTTTATTGGTTTTTTTTGTTTTTTTTCAATTTTAAAAAACTTTAATGTTTTTTTTTATTTGTGGTCGTTTCTGTCAATTACAGAGTTTTGAGCTGCTTTTTTCGATTTTATAAATATCAAATTGTTTAATGAATAACATCACGTCATAAAAAGAGAGAAAAGTTCACTGCCCCATGATATTTTACACTCTTCCAAATTTGACCCCATCTCTGGTTTTTACTAATCACCACCATGGTTAAAATTTGTGGTGTCGTGTCCGACCGTATCGCCCGATATATGACATTTATGTATCAGTAGTACCTTTTTGGTATCGGTTTATATTGATCCGCTCTTATTAGCAAAGATGAATAAAAAGACCATGCATAGCCTACCTTTAAGTAAAGACAGGCTAAAAAACGTACATATTCAAAGAAAGAGATGTTTTAAGAAAGCAAGCCGAAAAAAAAATCAAAGTAGATCTGCTAACCCATCAATTTTTATCATTTAGAAATTTCATGATTTAAAAACACGTTAAAATTGAGATAAATAAAATTTACTAGATAAACTGAATAATATTAAAATCGAGATACTGTGGTAGCAATTTTCTGCTTGAAAAACTGAAGTATCACTTTTTTCTGAAACGCGTGCATGGTTAGTATCATTTACTGTAACAGACATGTCGTAACGGTTATCACGTTAACGACACCAACTGAGACATCAACTTTTTACTGAGGGGTATTTGTGACTTTTCACCAAGATTTACCTTTTGTTTTGGTCTTGTTCTCGAAACTAAATCTGAAGGAGTAAAGTAAAGTAAAGAAAGATAACGAGAGAAGAAGTGAGTCTGAGACAAAAGGAGGGAAAAAGGTGGAAAAAAATACAGAGGAAAAATCAGAGATATGGAGATGAGTGGCCAAGATTTAACACATGTGGGGCCCACGTTCTTGCTTTTGAGTCTTTTTAGCCAATGACGGCTTAGTCATAGTGCTGTTGAATCTTGTGATTGACTCTACTTTTTTTACCTAAAAAAACCTTTTAAAAGGAGTTCATTATTACCAAATTTTGCAGAAAAAGATGATATCCAATGAAGGTTAGTATAGTCACTAAAAATAAATATGGGTTATGTTGGGTATTTTGGTTAATGTTTTGGATAATCTTGAGCCCCAAAAGATACTAAAAAAAAGAATACCTGTTGCTGCAGCAGCAGCTGCTGCATCTGTTAGGGGGTGCAGTACATTTCTTGTAGGTCAGGTGGCATGCATGCAGTAGGGGGTGTACGGCGTAAATGATAGCCATATTCATAGGGTAATTTCTTGTCTTTTGAGAGAAGACATCGATATGGTATGGCATGATCATTTTGAATGTTGCAAGATATTATTTCTCTTTGAATGATTTGAATTCAATGGAAAATCAGTCTCCATGTGAACCTTGATTTTTGATTATTTAGCACAAAAAACCATTATATTTTACCATGTCACCAAATTTAGATGGGAGTGTAATATTTTTACTAAGTAAGTACTAGTTTAGTTTACTAGTAACAAAAAAAAATTGTAAAATTTGGTTTATTTGGTATTAAATTTGCCTGGCTAAATTGGGGCTATCAAATTTTCCTTCCCACTCTACCAAATTATTATGGACTACCAAATTTCTCAAAAATACTAATTTACCCCCACATTAATTCCTAAAATAATCTCATATAAATATTAATCTTTCCATTTTCAGTAAATTCAAAAACATAAAAAACCTAAACCTAAAAAACTTTCTATTTTCATCCTAATCTTTCCAAATTCTCAAAACCCTAATCAAAAACTTTTTGATCCTCTTCTCCAACGATCTTCGATCCAACCAAGAAAAAGGTAAATCTCCATCAACCCATTCTATGATTCACATTTCTTCATTGATTTACATGTTTAAATCTTCGATTTTCGTCCATCAAAAGCTCTGATTACACCCAAAATCGGTTTATGTTCACATATCGAATAAACAGATTCTGGGTTTTGTTCGTCGGCAATGAAGAGCATGCAGAGTAATCAGTTTATATGATGATTAACATCAACCGACTCTAGGTTTAGAAATGAAATATGAAAATACATCACCAAAATATAAGCTCAGATTCCATGAAATGTGACATGTGCAATTCAGCTTTAGCTCACAGCAATTGGATATGTCAATCTAGCTTTCAAAGGCACAATTCTAGCACTGAAACAACTAAGGACATGTGATAAGAGTGTAAAGTGTATCTACACATGTTTAGAGAATGATCAGAAGTTATGACTGCCAATTGCTAAGAGATAGTTTTTAGGATAAGAACTGAATTCAAAGCCAAGCTAGTTGTTCGGCTTTACGAGAATTGTGAATGTTCACCTGAGGAGTTGGTGATATTTCAGCTTACCCGCGTTGTACATCGATGGCTTCACCCTCCCTTGATTTATTACAAGACTATTTACAATATATAACAAAACATGACTCTTATTTACATCGACTACTCTCATATTTCGAGGCAAGAGAGATACTTTAACTCTTTTACTGAAACAGAACATAATAACAGACAATGAATACTTCTTTTTTTTCTTTTCTTTTTTTTTTTTTGTTTTTTTTTTCAACTGAATTTTCTTTTCTTTTACTGAATTTCTTTCTCAACTGATTTTTCAACTGATTTTGGAATAACACAGATACAAACACAAGATGACGCAACAACTTTACACAAAAACAGAACAATACATTACATGACACTTTGGCAAGAGGCAGCCCTTTTCGATGCACCCGGTCAAATTCAGTGGTTGCTTTTCTTAACGTATCCTCCAACTTCTATCACATCCAACCAAAGAAAAAGCTAGTCAAGTCTCATTCAGTATTCTAGATGATTGGCAGTCTACTTAGCTGATAAAATACCTGAAGCCCGAGGCTATACATGTATTGGTAGATCGTGCATGTGCAAATTTCTTATCAACATGTGAATTGTGCTAGAACAGGGGTGCCTCATCATCTAGACTAAGAATCCTAAGATATTATATCATGCACAGGTATCACAGATCAAGGTAAATGAGCTCCATTTTTCATTTTTCATTTTTTTTTCTCTAAGGTGTTATCCATTCACAAGATTCAAACATACGAAATCGCTTACAAAGTTCATGTGATATCTACTTGTACCCACAAACCTATGTTAAACAGTGTCCTCAATGTTTCTAAGGATTCACAAATTATAAAATGCCATGAAGTTCATGAAGAAAAAGAAAGGTTAGAGAGTACCAGGTCCAAAAAGTGCTTCCAAACCAGATAGTTGAGCAGCAAAGTGGATATCACAACAGCAAAGATTATATACAGCAAAATCTAATATAGCAAACTGAAACCAAAAGAAAGCAAGGAGGGATAATGGAATTCTAAAACCTGTGGTATGTACAAGGGGTGATCAGTTCAATCCAGATAGACGGGGTCTTCCAGATCGGTTGTTTCAATTTCAGGTGGAATTGGTTCAAGGAACGGCTTCAATCTCTGTCCATTGACCTTGAAGACGTTCTTAGTTGCTACATCTTCGAGTTCTACAGATTCATGAGGGAATATTGTTCGTACCATGAACGGGCCTGTCCATCTAGAACGCAATTTACCTGGAAAAAGATGCAAACGTGAGTTGTCAATAAAACTTTTTGGCCAGGCGTGAATGACTTGCGCAAAATGCGCTTGTCATGGAACATTTTCATTCTATCTTTGTACATATTTGCACTGTCATAAGCATCATTCCTCAGTTCTTCCAACTCACTGAGTTGGAGTTTCCGCTGAGTACCTGCCTTATCAAGAGAAAAGTTAAGTTTCTTAACTGCCCAATATGCTCGATGTTCTAGTTCAACAGGTAAATGACAAGGTTTTTCATACACAAGTCTGTACGGACACATGCCAATAGGGGTTTTATATGTTGTTCCATAAGCCCATAAATCATCATTCAATCTCAAAGACCAATCTTTTCTAGACGGGTTAACCGTATTTTCAAGAATATGCTTAATCTCCCTATTAAAAACCTCTACTTGGCCACTGGTCTGTAGATGGTACAGGGTTGCAACCTTATGAGTTATGCCATACTTGCGTACTAATTACTCAAAAGATCTATTGCAAAAATGTGAACCACCGTCACTGATTATAGCTCTAGGTGTGCCAAAACGAGAAAATATGCTTTCTTTTAAGAACGAAAGTACCACCTTGTGGTCATTTGTTTTGGTTGCAATTTCTTCTACCCATTTAGAAACATAATCAACAACAATAAGGATGTACAGATTACCTTAAGAATTGGGAAATGGACCCATGAAATCAATTCCCCAAACATCAAACAGTTCAACAATCAGAATAGGGTGCAATGGCATCATGTTTCTCTTGGAAATACTTCCTAGTTTCTGACAACGTTCACAAGCAATATAATAAACATGACAATCTTTGAACAACGATGGCCAATAAAACCCACTCTGCAAGACTTTTGCAGCAGTTTTCTTGGCACTGAAATGGCCTCCACATGCTTGGTCGTGACAAAAAGATATCACATCTTTTTGTTCATTGTTGGGGACACATTTCCTAATGATTTGGTCCGGGAAGTACTTAAACAGGTACGGATCATCCCAAAAAAAAGTAGTTAACTTCAGCCAAGAACTTAGAACGGTCTTGTTTAGACCAATGCAAAGGCATTCTTCCCGTAACAAGGTAGTTCACAATGTCAGCAAACCACGGAAACTCAGATACAAACATCAATTATTCATCAGGAAAAGACTCTCTAATAAGCAAGGAATCATCAAAGGACTCAACATTTAATCTAGACAAGTGATCAGCAACCACATTTTCAGACCCTTTTTTATCTCGAATTTCGAAATCAAATTCTTGTAACAACAATATCCATCGGATAAGACGAGCTTTAGCATCCTTCTTAGAAAGAAGGAATTTCAGGGCAACATGATCAGTATATATGATGACCTTAGACCCTATCAAGTATGACCTGAACTTGTCCAATGCAAAAACAACAGCAAGCAACTCTTTCTCAGTAGTTGTATAGTTAAGTTGAGGATCATTAAGAGTCTTGCTAGCATAGTATATCACATATGGAAGTCTATTGACGCGCTGTCCTAAAACAGCACCAACAGCAAAATCAGATGCGTCACACATGATTTCAAACGACAATTTCCAATCAGGTGGTCAGACTATAGGGGATGAAATTAGAAGAGTTTTAAGTTCTTCCCATGCACTCACACAAGCATCATCAAACACAAAAGCAACATCTTTACCAAGTAAATTACACAGTGGCCTTGAGATCTTACTGAAATCTTTAATGAATCTATGGTAGAAACCAGCATGGCCTAAAAATGATCTAACCTCCCTCACAGAGCGAGGTTGCGGCAAGTGTTGAATGAGGTCAACTTTAGCTTTATCTACTTCAATGCCTTTTTCAGAGATGATTATGTCCTAGAACTATTCCTGAGTTCACCATAAAATGACACTTTTCCCAATTCAAAACCAGATTTTTATCTTTATATCTAATCAGCACAAGAGTGAGATGGTTCAAACACTCATCAAAAGAAGATCCAAACACAGAAAAATCATCCATAAAGATCTCAAGGAAATTATTTATCATGTCACAAAAATGCTCATCATACAACATTGAAATGTGGCGGGTGTATTACACAATCCAAAGGGCATGCGACGATAAGCAAATGTACCATAAGAACATGTAAATGTAGTCTTTTCCTGGTCCTCGGGTGCTATGTGAATCTGATTGTAACCAGAAAAACCATCTAAGAAACAATAGTAACTATGCCTAGACAACCGTTCTAGCATTTGGTCTATGAAAGGGAGAGGGAAGTGATCTTTCCTTGTAACTGCATTCAACTTCCTATAATCAATGCAAACTCGCCACCCTGTGGTTACTCGAGTAGGGACTAACTCATCTTTATCGTTTTGAACTACAGTAACTCCTGACTTTTTTGGCACAACCTGAATGAGACTAACCCATTTGCTATCTGAAATCGGATATATGATACCCGCATCAAGAAGCTTAAGGATCTCATCTCTAACAACTTCTTTCATGTTAGGGTTTAGTCGCCTATGCATTTCCCTAGATGTTTTAGCATTATCTTCAAGATTTATGTGATGCATACAAACTGTGGGACTAATACCCTTAATATCTGAGATTGTCCATCCTAGTGCTTCTTTATGCTCCTTAAGTATTAGAAGAACCCAAAAATGCATATTTAAGAGTGTCAGGCAATGGTTTCAGTTCAAGCTTTGGTGGCTCAACAAGAGACAGACAGACTTGGATTACGAGAGTGGAAGTGGCTCCACTCTAGATTTCCATTTAGTCGTGTCCATGAGAGGCGCAGATTCCAGCAAAGAATTCACTTCACTTATGTATTCATCATCAAACAGATCCAAGTTAAAATTGTTCAAACAAGCATGTAAAGGATCAACCGACATGTTACTAGACAACGAATCCTGAACCAAACTTTCAATCATGTTGATTTCATGCACATCATCATCATCATCATCAAGATCTAAATGTTGTTGGCTAGCATTAAAAACATTCAACTCCACAGTCATATTACCGAATGACAACTTCAACACTCCATTAGGACAATTAATAATTGCATTGGACGTCGCTAAGAAAGGACGTCCCAAAATGACAGGAATGTGACAGTATGGGTTCTGCACAGGCTGAGTATCTAATACAATGAAGTCCACAGGAAAATAGAACTTATCAACCTTGATTATAACATCTTCTACCACACCACGTGGCACTTTGACGGATCTGTCCGCCAATTGCAGAGTTATAGGTGTTGATTTTAACTCTTCAATACCTAATTGCACATATACCGAATATGGCAGTAGGTTCACACTATCCCTTAAGTCTAGTAACGCCTTATTGACCGTATGGTTACCTATCTTGCATGTGATTGTGGGATAACCTGGGTCTCTAAACTTAGGTGGAGTCTTGTTTTGAATGATAGAACTTACCTGTTCAGCGAGAAAGGCACGTTTGTGCACATTAAGCTTGCGCTTTTGTGTGTACAGATCTTTCAAGAACTTAGCATAAGCAGGGATCTGCTTAATTGCTTCAAGAAATGAAATGTTAATATTGACTCGCCTGAACAATTCCAGTATCTCGTTATACTTCGTTCCTTTCTTTTGTTGCTCTAACCTTTGAGGAAAAGGAGTTACAGGCACTCGAGGTGGTGAGGTATCAACAGTAGAGTCTCTAGACTTCGAGGCTTTTTTAGTCTCTTTGTCTTTAATGGGCACATAATTAGATACATCTCCACTATGGTATGGCATGGTTACATTGTTATCAACTACTTTACCACTACGAAGAGTAGTAACAGCATGTGCAGTCTCATTACAAGTAGACGTACTTGCCTGAAATGTGTCTTTTGGGTTTTGTTCAGGCTGACTTGGAAACTTACCCTTTTCCCTGTCATTAAGCGCATCACATATCTGACCTATCTTAAGTTCTAGACTTGTAAAACGTTGTTCAGTGGTCTTCTGATTTTGCAAAAGATTTTGGGTCAACAGACCAACACTTTCTTCAATGCTAGACAATTTTTTCTCAGAAGGGTGTTGTGTGTACGTTTGCACCTGGGGATTTCTAGGATATGAATATCCTTGTGCGTTTCCTGATGCACCCCCTTGTACAGGACCCTTGGACCATGAAAAGTTAGGGTGGTTCCTCCACCCTGGGTTGTAGGTCTGTGAATAAGGGTTATGTTCTTGCTTTTGATACAAAACATGGGCTTGTTCAGGTCTGGAATTATCAACAAGATGATTAGAACTATTACACACAACACAAATAAAAACCTCAACTTGGTTACAAGAAGTTGCAGCAGATTTTATATTTTTCTCTAGTTCTAAAGCCTCAACTCTCCTAGCTAGAGATGCGATTTTAGCATTACCCTCAAAGTCAGACTCTATCTTATGAACACAACCCCTGTTGGTCGACTTCCTAGGTTCTCTAACAGACTCCCAATGCTGAGTTTTCTCGGCAAATTCATGTAAAAAGGTCCATGACTCGTCGGCACTTTTATCTGTGAACTCACTATTGCACATTGCTTCAACCATGGATCGAGTGGAAAAATCCAACCCTTCATATAGAATTGTTGATAGTCTCCACTGTTCGAAACCATGGTGAGGACATTGGAGTAACAAATCATTAAACCTTTATAGATACTTGGACAGTATCTCACCATCTAGTTGAACAAAACTATTGATATCCTGACGAATGGTGGCTGTTTTGTGATTTGGGAAGAACTTTTTGAAAAATTCTTTCGTAAGTTCATCCTAACTTCTAATGGACTGACGCCGCAAAGCATATAACCAAGATTTGGCTTTTTCCTTCAAAGAAAAAGGAAATAAACGCAATTTTAGGGACTATACTGTCAACTGATTGAATCTGAGAGTCCCACAGATTTCCTCAAAATCTCTCACGCGGTGGTAAGTGTTTTCAGCATCAACCCCTCGAAACACAGGGAACATATGTATCGTGCTCGCCTTAACTCAAAATGACCAGCAGTTTCTGATAGAACAATACAAGAGGGATGGCTTGTCCTCGTGGGGTACATGTAGTCCTTGAGACTGCGGGGTGGGATTACCTCATCACCCATTGTCTCAGGTTGGTCAGGGCTATCTACGACAGAAACGGGGATTTCAACTATGTCCTCTTGCTGAATTCTAACTAGTCGATTTGTATCGTCTCAAAAAGTTACAATCATAGCCTAACATACATACCATTCAACATGTTATACACCCAGTTAACCAAGCAAATCACAATGCAGTGAATCTAAACTTATGAGAAATTAAAAGCTAGTTTTCAGGATGTAAGCAGAGTCAATATGTGATCAGCAGGTCAGGGAAACAAGGGCATCGGAAAATCAGACACAAGCATACAGTTCTGCAAATATTGAGATGCACAGCGGAACAACAATTCTAGCAAAGATGTTTACTATGCCACAGTTATGCACAAAGATGTTATATGTTGCAGGGTTTGGCAATGTTCAAGCAAGCAGTTCAGTTTGCATGCAAAAACGGTGTATCATTCAAGAAAAAAATATTAAAGTTGAGGAACGATACTGCCGGTATAAGATCGGGTTTAGGCACAACACACAGGTTTCTTCGCTCCTCTCGCTCCTAACCTTGACTTGAATAGCAGAACCACAGGTACCTGTTGAGCTCAGAGAGAGAGAGAGTTTCAGTACTCAGTTTTATATAGTCAAAGCAAACAAATATTGAAGACAAAGTCGTTGCTGAACATAACATAATGGAGTTGCTCATACGACGTAAATACATACAAGAATGTAATGCAGGAATGCTTAATTGCTATATTACATGCTAATTATGCACATTTAAATACAAAATATCTAATGAGAATAGTTACAGGGAGATGGTGAAAATTTTAGGATAACAGTGAACTAACAAAACTACTTAACACAAAATGATTAAACTACAGATGCAATTTTCATGACAAGCTTCAAAAACTAAGTTACACTAGAGTATTCACAACTACTAAAAGGATAAACGGAAAGGGGAAGCTACATAAAAATACTTACAGGCTGAGAAGTTATACACAGCAGATAAGTTAACATATATACAAACTAAACTACGGAATGCATTCGAAACTGATTACACTGAGTTGACCAGATTAGACTTGCAGGACTGAAATGATACAAGACAATGATGCTAAAACTACAAAGCTAAGATGCAAATGTGAAGATAATTACTGATTTTTTAAGTTATGCCAACACAGTATAAACATCGCTAGCTAAAGATGCAGATAACTCAAACTAGACACAGTATAAGACACTGATGCAATCAATGAAATTTACAACCTGAACTATGAAATGAATGAAATTTCAAGTTACAGCTGAAAAAGCGGGGGTCTAACAACACCACCCAATATTTCGTTTGGCAATCTGAATACACAAACTCCCATATACTTTCAAGAGAATCAACTAGACAGTTAGACTCAATCTATCAAAAGTATATCAAAGAGTTTTATATCTCTATCTCTTGATTCAATCCGCAATCAACAAATAGGGATTTGCGAGCCCGATTGAATATAAGAGGATTAACTTGAACGGTACCAAAGACCAATGTTCAAGTGTCAATCAATTCACTCAACAACCCTAAGGACGGATACAAGAAATGATTGATCTTAACGTACAACCTGTGATATTTCTATTATATAAATAAAATATAATGCGGAAAAGAAATAGCACAGACACCAGAATTTTGTTGACGAGGAAACCGCAAATGCAGAAAAATCCCGGGACCTAGTCCAGAAAAACACACACTGATAAAAAGATGTTACACCAATTTCCTACTACCTATTCGGACTAGATGTAATACCTTCTTCAGCACTTGTAGAACTCCTAGCAGAATACCGATTCTCTTTAGGAACTCTTCACACAAATCTTCTAGCAGAGCCCAAAGTTCTCTTTAGAAGATACACCACCACGATCGATACGATTTGATATTTTGTTTGCACAAAACACCAGTTTGATTTCCCTTTAGATGTGAATCAAGGTTTTGGAAATATTGTGTTTATTTTGATAAAAACAATTACTAGGTAAAAGTAATATCAAAACAAACTTGTAGATTAGGTTTTAACTTACAATCAGCATGCGTACACACAAGGAGTCTGTGATCCTGATTTCCGTAAGTAAACTTGGGTGATTCCAAAGATCAATTTCCAAGTTAAGAAAACCCTAACAAATCTACCACTAGAACAACTAGAATAAATCTAGAGATATCTTGTTTAAAACTTCTCAAGGATTTTTACGAGATGCCTCAAAAGAAGTTTTTCTTTCTAGTCTCCGATTTCGACTAACAAGTGTTGGTATACGATCGGAAACTGAAATCTATCAAAACCTAGGGTTTATGATCAACAACTCTTGAATGGTTTTATATCAGAAGAGAAAACCTTAGAATAGAAAAGAGGTGAAAAACCTAGATTACAAGTTGTATGATCAATCACGAAGATTAAATCCAACATGGCTTTGTGATCCCTAATACAAAGACTTTTATCTCACTCTCGTTCACGAAGAACGGAAGACGTGGAAAACAACCTGCAGAGCTTACGCCAATTTTCCAAAGGGATGAAAAACTTGTAAACTCACGAACTCCTTATTTATAATGAACAATAGCTTGGAACCTAAGCAAAGTTATTTTCCTTTTACAAGACTCTCCTAAATATGGGAGTCTTTCCTAAGTTAAAACTCTTGCCAAAATAATTAAATAAATAACTTATATCTCAATTCCATTCATTTAACATCCCTTTGGTGTCATTGACATAAGAGATGTCGTTTCTAGTCTATCTGTTTCTATTTCTATATATGGAAAGTTAAGAAATCACAAAAATTATATTTATATGAATAAATCACATTTTAACTTAGGCAGGAATCACAAACACTTTAATATGGTAATCAAAAGTGTTTGGACCAATAGCTAACTTGCCTAGATAAGGAAACATCACCAACTTGACCAAAAATCCCTTTTAGTCACGTATTGGGCCCAAGTTCGAGGACCACTCCAAAGCCCATGGAATGTTTCCTACTAATGAAATTAAATCACTCATAACTTTGTCGTTATAACTCGGAATTGAGTGACTCTTGGCTCATTGGATTCGCAAGCTCATTCACTATAGCATGAGATCCTTTATAGCGATAAAGGTTATTATCACCAAAGTGATGAATCAAATAACCTCGAGTATATATACATAAATGTACATTTACCGTCATAGAAATTGTTCCACAGAGTGAGCATTTATCTCGATAGATTAGAAAGGTAAAATTGAACAAGAATCCAAATGAAATCAATCACACACCTTTGTTGATGAAGTACTTGTTGATGTCTTCTTGTAGCCTTCAATCTTCAATCTTCATCCTTTAAGGATAGCTTCGATTCAACTTCTTAGACCTAAACTAGTCCGAAACTATCTTTAGTATGATAAATCAAGAATGCATTTTGGCAACTAAAATTGACGACTAACTTGACATACCAACACTAGTGGGTTCGACCGAGCAGTGCTCTAACAACATCAACAACTACAAATGATGATAACAGAAAGCTTGAAATGGAACTGAGTTATACAACAAGACAGTGAGGCTGGTGATCGTGACAAACAAAACAGAAATGAATTTTAACTAGATGCAGGCTATAATTACAGATAAATTATGTGGGAAACAACCACAAACTCTTTAACCCAAATCAATCTTATGCTAACACAGTAAAAAAGAACACAGTTATGCAACACCTACTAATACCCAGAAATTAAAATGATATGAACAACCACAGGGTTACAGAAACTAAAATCTATGACAAGGAATGACAGACAACTTTTGCTTGAACAAGAAGAAAAAGATTAAAACTACAAATAACAGGAACAACAGGATGAATTCTTCTAACATATATATACAAACAATAAAATAAAATCAGTAAAGTGAGAGACAGAACTTCAGCCACACCGCTACCGAGTCCCCGGCAGCGGCGCCAAAAACTTGGTGGGCTAAGGAAAGATACCTACAATTATACTAAACCGCAAGTGCACGGTGTCTACAAGATAGATAACGACAAATACGGGTCGAACCTACAGAGACTAGGTCGGCATAACGTTAAAATTCTGAGATTTTCTTTACCAATTTAGATCAAACAAGGGGGTTGTTGTCGATACGACACAGCAGAAGATATGAATTATAAACTACAATCAGAACAGAAATAGAGGTGTAAAGAGAGTCGAAAAACAGTCAAGTACGGAGATCTAGGGCAATTGAATCTACCACAAAACCTACACTAGATATTCTTTAGCTAATGAAACTACTCTTGTCCTTACAACAGATAGCAATGAAGATTCGAGTCTTCTGCGTATCTCAGGTGATTTCAAAGATGGGTAGTTTAGTCACAACTAAGGTATCAATTCCTAGTATTAGTTGTCTTATTATAGCACAACTAATCACAAATTGAAAACAACCAATGAAGCATAAGTTGATGCAACAACAAATAATTGATATAACAACTTAGGATGCAAGACATACTAGGTGAAAGTTATAAGTTGCAACAAGAAGACTAAACGGAATCCTATTCAATAAAGTTCTACAAGAGCATTTTCATCAACATAAGCAACTAGCAGTAAGCTAAGGGCTTCATCTAAGCCCTAGCTTGATAAATTAGAACATGATAAAATCAGGAGACAAGTTAAGTTCAATTAAATATAAAACCATAGAAGCAAATGAACTCTCTTATTTTTCAAACTGATTTATCAAGAACAAAGGAAATTACTTAAGTGTTTTCAGACCACACTCTCTTACTCACTGCATAATCAGTACACAACATAATAACCCCTATTTATACATGAATTCTTCCCCCAGAATCCCTTCTACACAACCAACAGATACACAATATAAAATTCAGGTTTTTTTTCTCGAAACTCACCACTAAGTACTCTTCATTCACGTGTATCCACTGCACTTATCTTCATCAATTGATTGATGTTGTCGGAGTTGCAAAGAAGGTCAAATTCAGACCTAATTTTTACACGCCTGCTGCCTGCTATTGTAGAGAGAATTGGTCAACATCTTCTTCTTTTTCTGACTATTGTCGTCAATTTCTTGCTGCTTCTTTTGATGTTTGAAAGGAGTAACAAAATCAGACCTCTAGCTTGTCAATTCTGTCGCTTTTGAGAATCATACATCTGACCTACTCTTGTACCATTCAAAGCCTGGGGTTATGATTGAATATTGATAATAGAAAAGATAAGCAACTAGTCTTGACAGGGTAAGAGTGATGATAGAGGTATATGTTTGATAGATTTGACATGAAGCTTGTTGTCGAAGAGATTGGCAGAGTTAGGGTTGATAATTGATGGGGCGTTGTCGGGTGTGTAGGAGAAAGTGAAATGGAAGATGGGTTAAGGGTTTGTTTGGGTGTTGTTTGGCATATGATAATGGAACTTGGGCTAGGCTTCTTTTCTTTAACTCCCAACATGGGTATAACTTGGATTATGGCCCATTACTTCATTCCATGCTCAAATAATCCTTCTTCTTGAGCTTCTCATACCACTAGTAGGTTCATTAGCTTCACAAGTCTGCTGGCATCCTGGATGCCTTCTCCACTACACATGTCTGCCTAACATCGACTTGGCATCTAGCTTGACAGGGCATTGTAGCTCCACTTCCTTCATAGCACAAGTTCAGACCATTCTTTTCATTCCCCTAGTATTACAAAACAAAAGTCAGGACAATTGCCACACATTTTACTTGAAACTAACAAGAACTACAAGATACATAATTTGGCATAAATACAAGTAATTAGTGCAACAAAATGCCATAAACACCTACAAAATGATAAGAATGTATGCAATATTAGGTGCCCATCACATAACGACATTTAATAAACATAATCCTTGCAAACAAAAGATTTTAACCTATCTCCCATCAAAGATTGACAATATAGGCTTAACTTTTGTACATGTCAAAAGTCCATTCATTCTTTAACCAATAGATGAATATCGATCTACGAAAGACTTTACTTTTGACAAGATATGGGACAATCACAGTTCACGGACGCAAACACACATATCCCATAAACAATTATAATATATAAAACCATAAATATTAATACTACAAAAATCATCTTCCAAACAATTTTAGAATTTAAACCAATAAATCTAAAAACATGAAGATGAAAACGTTGGACATAACTATGTGTAATCACAATAATGGCTATTTCAACCTCTAGTTATTCTTCTAAACAAAAACATAAAAATAGAAGATTTACTAGGCAATAAGACCTTTGAAGAATTCTTTATCGTCCCCGAACTCCTTGTCGTCAACATCCATTGGGACATAAGGTTCATTAAGGTAGGAGTTCATATCAATAAACCTTCTTGTCTGATGATGTCGAACCAGGGTCTTCTGATTCTCATGAGTCTTATACACAAAAGCCTTTATTTTTTGAATCTCCTTTCGCATATCCTTCAACACTTCAAGCACATCAGAAAACTTCTGAGAGTTTGAAGGAACGGCTCTTGGCTTCCTCACATTCCTTCTTTTTCTTTTCAAGGTAGGAGATAACAGAGATTTCTCTTTTTCCTTCATGATTGATAGCTTAACAATCATATTAACATCTTTTCCATCAGACATCATGCTTGGAGTATCCATAACGTATGGGTTTGTGAGAGGAAATCACAAATTGAACTCAACAAGTAGTCTTGAGATAAAAAGAGGTTTTGAGGAAGGAAAAAGGAATGTAGGGTTTCGAAACCTTTAAACAGGTTCGTACACGTCCAACTCACAGCCCTATAAAGAGTAGAATTGTCGATAAAAACCCTCCTTTGTTGATAGACAGGGAAGAACAAAACTAAGAAAAGAAAAAAAAAACTTTTCCTAAAGCCTGAGAGGTACAAAATCATTGTCTCTTTTGATCAGGCACATGAGACAAGATTTCCAAAACAACACAATCAAGTTGCGTTATGGTGAACAACAATTTGTCCACCATTTTCCTCTTGAGAGGAATCCACAGACCTCTGTCTATCAAAACGACTCGACCATACTTTTTTCTCTAATGGTCTTGGTTTATCCTTGGAAACTAACTTCTTAGACGAAGATAAAATCCTACATACCTCAGCGGTCTTCTGAGCAAGTTTAAGCTTATTTGCTAATTGATTTGCTCTTCATTGAAGTTTGTTGACGTGCCTCAATTGGTGTTTGTACTTGTAACACCTTGAAAGTTCATGACCCTTTAGAGAATAATACGAACACGTCAAACTGGAATAAAAGTCAGGCTTCTGAGATGTGCACGCATCTAGACACATGGTGGAACCTGAAACATTACAAACAAAGTTTCCAAGAAATGGGTCAATTTTTTCTTCCAGATTAGTTGGGTTCTCTTCTGAAAGAATATCGAGATTGATGTATGTATTGCTATAGTTATAAAAATCAATATTTTCTCCAAGAAGTGCAACACTTGATTTCTCGTCTTCATTAGAATCATAATTGTCAGACATTTCATCAAGAGTTGCAGCAAGACCTTTGTTCCCGGTGTATTTTTTACGATTTGGGGATTTGTTTGCAAAATGAACAAATCCCTTACACTTAAAGCACTGAGGCATATCCTCATCATCAGTTTCATCTGTTTTCCTGTTTTTAGGAGGAATACGATTATGAGGTTTAACTGATGCTTTAGGATTATCTCTGGAGAACCGTTTACTTCTCTTCAACAGAAGATCCCTAAACTGTCTTGTGATCATCGAGACTGACTTGTCAAGATCTTCATATGATGAATCTGTCTCAGAGTGATCATCTTCAGAGATATGCACTTTTTTACTCTTATCAAGTAATTTAGTGTCCTTTTGTGCTTTGAACGCAACATCCTTAGTTTTGGATGAATGTTCGTGATCAAAGATCTTAAGCTTCCCAACCAGCGTATTTCTAGAGAGATTATCAAGGTTATTTCCCTCAATGATGTCATGCTTGTTAGAGTCGTATCTAGATGGAAGCGATCTGAGAATTTTTATCACAATCTCCTTCTCAGGAATAGTCTTACGCAATGCAAAAGATGCATTAACAATTTCAGACACTCTGTGATTAAATTCACCAAATGTATCTTCATCTGCCATACGAAGGTTTTCCCAATCGGAATTAAGGTTTTGAAGCCTAGCTTCCTTTTCACTTGAGTTACCTTCGAATATGGTTTCTAAGATATCCCACGCATCTTTAGACCTCGTGCAATTTGACACATGGTGCTCAAGATTTGGGGTAATGGCATGTATAATGGCATTCAAACCGTCAGAATTTTGCTTTGCAGCATTTATCTCGGCAAAGGTGTATTCACCAATATCCTTGGGAACGTTTACATCTCCATCTGCCACGACGAGAGCATTATATCCATTAACAACATATACCCATGATTGAAAATCACGTGCTTGAAGAAAAGCTTGTATAGCAATTTTCCACCACAAGCAATTAGAGCCATCGAAGACTTGTGGTACGTTTATTGAGATAGCACCTCTGTTCATAGAGTCAAATTGCTACAAACACAGACTTGTAAGGTCTTGAACGTGTTTGCCTGCTCTGATACCAATTGAAAAAGTGGGGGTACAACAACCACACCCCATATTTCGCTTAACAATTTGTATGAACAAACTCCAATATACTTTCTAGAGAATCAACTAGACAGTCAGACTCAATCTAGATAAAAAGTATATCAAAGAGTTTAAATATCAATCTCTCGATTTGATATATACTCAAGCAAATAGAAATATGTGAGTCTTTATCAAATACTAGAGAGATAACTTGGATGGTACCAAAGACCAATATCCAAGTGTCAATCAATTTAAATCAACAACCAAAAGGTTGGATATTCTAATTGATTGAACAACGCATAACCTGTGATATTTCAATTATATAACAAAATATAATGCGGAAAAGAAATAACACAGACACCAGAATTTTGTTAACGAGGAAACCGCAAATGCAGAAAAACCCCGGGACCTAGTCCAGTTTGAACACACACTGTATTAAGCCGCTACAGACAATAGCCTACTCCAAATTAACTTCGATCTGGACTGTAGTTGAACCCCAATCAATCTCACACTGATCCAAGGTACAGTTATGCTCTTACGTCTCTGATCCCACCAGGATGCTACGTACTTGATTCCCTTAGCTGATCTCACCCACAACTAAGAGTTGTTACGACCCAAAGTCGAAGACTTTAATAAACGAATTTGTATCACACAGAAAAGTCTACGGTAATAGATAAATCAGTCTCCCACGAATATACCTACGAGTTTTGCTCCGTCTTTTGATAAATCAAGGTGAACATGAACGAATTGATAAACTGGACTTATATTCCCGAAGAACAACCTAGTATTATCAATCACCTCAGAATAATCTTAATCGACGCAGCGAAAAAAGATATTGCGGAATCACAAACGATGAGACGAAGTGTTTGTGATTTCTTTTATATATTGCCTATCGGAGGTATCAATCTCAAGCCAATTATTACAATTGTACTCGTACGATAGAAACAGCAAGATCAGATCACACAACTACAAGAAAGTAGTATCGGTCTGGCTTCACAATCCTAATGAAGTCTTTAAGTCGTTAACCTGGTTTAGAAGAAGAAACCAAAGATTAAAGTAGAATCGACTCTAGCTTAGCACAACTGATGCGTGTCGTAACCACAAAAAATTAATCAAGATATTTCCCACTAATAAACTGATAATATAGAGGTAGTAAGAGATCGTTCCCACAGAGAGCTGTGTAATTAATAGGTTAGTTGGTAGCAAAACAAAGTGAAAGGGGTATTTGTTGAAAGTAAAATAAAAAGAATAAAAGAGAATAATATGAAAGAGATGATCAAGGAATCCTTCGCCGTTACCAAGCGTTAACCGGATTATAATACTTATCTATCTTTCGTTAGAACTATTCATCACCAACTGTAGAATAATAGCTAGATCAGTGTTATCCCCAAAACTCCTTCTATCACTGGATGCAGAAGTTCTCGACTACCAGATTATATTCAACGAACCAAAAGGTAGTAGATCACTCAAGGTGTAATCCAACCGAACGCTTTAAGCTTTGTGAATTTAGGTTGATCCCAGTAGTTGAACTCTTAGATCAAGGTCCACTTGCTGATGTTGTCTTCACTCGCAATTGCTCCACGGAATCCCTCCGCAAGGTCTCACGATTTCTACTTGTGTAGAGAGTCAATCGACGATTACTTATCTCATAACTTCTACTAGCAATAGAATGATCAATAGACTAATCTAGTTGCGCACCCAAACCAATATAAGAATCAATCATAAACCCTAGATATTGAAAAGACAATCGATGATAATTAAAACTTCAAACAAACTTGTATTAACAAATCAGACTTCACGTCTAGAACATTGAATTCATCCTTAATCAACAAAGGTATAGCAACTCATGATTACACAATTACCCGGTTTACCCCAAAGGGGTAAACCCTAGGTTTTTAATGAAGAACGAAAGTATAATATGAGATGTGATATGTAGAGATCCCCTTTAATTGTTGTGGAAGTCCTCTTATATGGTTTTCATGAGATCTAGGTATTAGAATTCATCCGGGACCAAGTTTCCTTGATTTGGAAATCAAAATACGTCAAAAGGGACCCCATAGGTTTGTCTCAGTCGGCATTTTCGAATACCCCAAAGCAATGCCGAAATTTGTGCTCAAAAATACACCTTCTCTGGCTGAAATACGACTACTTTCGGTATTGCTAAAGCAATGCCGAAAGTGGTGCTGTAGATTGCAGTTTTACGTCTCGACTGTTTTGGTCGTAACTTCTTCGTCCGAACTCGGAATGACCTCATTCTTCCGCCGTTCTCTTCATAATTGAATTCTCTTCAAAATGATGATAAGAAATCCTTAATTTGGATGAGTTGAACTTGGTATTTTAGTCCTTCTTATGATCTTGAGCATTCTTTTCTCATTTTCGTCGCACTTCTTCCACTTCTTTCAGCTTTAGACACTTGGATCTTTGAGAACTTCACTTTATAGCTCTTTTGCAGCCTTTTCTATTGGGTTTGAATGATTCACCTCAATAAACAAATAAAATGGAAAACAAGAGTAATACAAGGATAATATGCAAGAAATCTAACTAAAACAAGCATGGAATAATCACCAAAATCATGTGAATTATGCACTTATCAACAACTAGTATCACACAGAAGGTGTGGGGATTAGGTTTCCCAGTTGCTAGAGCTCTCCCTTATGTAGTCTTTCAAATCAGGGTTTCCAATAAATGTTAGCTTGGTAACAAAGCTTTCAATATTCACCGTTAGATGAAAACCTGATTAGATTCAAGCTAATATCTTTCAACCGTTAGATCGAAAACTAGCTTGTTACATACAAATGAAATGCACGTTTATAGGCTTGTGTAACCGTACCCAAACTTGTACATTTGTTGGTTCAACAATAGTCAACCAAATGGTTAGCCATATGATCACTTTCATATCAACCATATTCTTCTTCACCATAACTAGTTCAAGTGACTCAAATGAACTAGTTAGAGAGTTGTTCAATTGCAAGGAAATCTTATGTAACTACACAAGACACAATTGAAGCAAAAACGATTTGATTCACTCGAATCGGTTCATGAACTATATAGCCACGGTTTGGAATTTGCATTCCTTAGTTTATGTAAGAATAAGTTCACAAACATCATTTTTAGATATAGCCTACTCAAGTTCGCGGACTGGGTTCGCCGACTTAAGTCCCCGGACGGAGTTCACAAACTCCAGCAGAATTTCTCGGGACGAGAACTTCCGCCAGTTCGCGGACTTGGATCACGCCACCATTCCGGTTCTCTTGATCAACAAAGTTCGCAAACTTCGGTTCAAGGAATAAGAACTTATACATATATGTGATTCCACAACAATGCTTATATCCTCCAATGGTTATATAATCTAAACTCTCATTTCAATCATTGAAACATTCTTAGAGGACGTTGATATTCTATAGTTGTTATTTACAAACTATTTTTCGTCAAAGTAAGCAATTTTCAAAGTGATTGAAACTTGTCATGACTTTCGTCACTAGGTAAAAATGAACTTGGCTAAAGCGAAGGCCAACACATATTTCGAGAAATAGATATGCGAGATAAACTCCGCTCGAAATAGCAAATGTGTATAATCTAAGTCTATATAGCAAAACGACTTTTGTCTCAAGATAGGAGATAAATAGACTTTTGAGTGATATATAAGTTCAAGTCTCCACATACCTTTTATTCGATGAAGATCCACCGGTTCCTTGAGTAGTCATTCGTCTTGTATGATGATTTCCATGGAGTTCTTGAGCTCAACTACACTTTCTATCCTAGTCCGAGACCTTAGCTATAGTAGACTAGAAATCAAGACTTATAATTTTGATCACTAACATTGACAAACATGCTTGAGATAGCAACGCATGCGAGTTCGACCGAGCAATTCTCTAACACAAAGTAAGGATGCCGACATACTTTGAACACGTGTTATGAATGTTTATTTCTTTAATTGTTCAAAGTTATTCCTTAATAGCTAAGGGAAGAGAATCCCAGGATCGAAACATAAGTAAGTTAAGAATCTTTTAATTAAGGTTATTAATTTCATTTTGTAGGGAGATATAATAATTAGTAATGTGCATTTACTAATTAGATTTTCTGAGAGATTTCGATCATTATTTTTGGACAGAGCATTTCCAGGAATTATGAAAACCGAATTTGCGCTTTAATGAATATCTTGAGAATATTTTCGGTTTTGGAAATTCCTTGGTGTCCAAACTTCCTTGTCTATAAATACTTGAAGTTTGCCTTTCTAGCAAACTAATCCTTCGTAACAACAGACTTCCTCTTTTGTTGTTGTTACTGGTGTAGCCGCCTATTCAGAGAGGAGAGTAACCTAATTAGGCGAAATGTCTTACAGACGCTCAGTTTAAAGTCTTCTTTGGGATTGAGAAGCTCTAGCGTGTACCGTTGGTGGGAAACTAGATAATTGCGGTTTATCTTTCGTTTTCGATTAATTTGATTGACTAACGGTGGTTGAAATATGATTGCACCTAGTTTGTTTATGCTTGAGAATCTTCTCTTCTGATATAAGATTCACTCAAACTAGTTCAGAGCTTCGACAGGGATCTTTAGACTGTTGTTAGTTTTAAAGACGATCTTGTGATAATCCATTGTTAACAGACTTCGTTTTGTGCGTGATTGATCATAAGAGATTCAAGTGATTGTGTGCAGGTTTTTATTGAAGATTTAAGAAGATTTGAAGACAAAGAAGATATTGAAGATCTGACTTGGGTTTATAATCTTTGGTATGCACAATACTTGTTTCGTTAAAAGAGGAATCCAATTAATAATCGGTTTATCCTTGTGGTAGATTGGATTGATTAATTGAGTAGATCGGCATCAACACAATTCTTTGGATCGAGAGTGTTGTTGGATTAATCTTAAACGATTACTTCGGTAATTGAACATAAGATAGATCTAAGGACCTGATGAAGGAGTTTATGTTAAGATAAACGGAAGAGCCTTCGTCCGACTCATATCACTTGGTTGAAGAGAGTTGATACCAAATAGATTTGTTGTTCCTTTATTGTTTGGAATACGAACCAAAGGAATTGTTCCAAGTAAGTGACTTATTTATAAGTTGGAGGTGTGGGAATACAGACGGAACTAGGTGAACTATAGGTTTAGTTGCTTGGTCTCAACTATACGAAGTTAGGTGTAATTTTGTGTAGCGTCTTAATCCTGAGAGTATTCAGTTTTGGACAAGGTCCCGGGGTTTTCTGCATTTGCGGTTTCCTCGTTAGCAAAATCTTGCTGTGTCATTTACTTTAAATTTCCGCATTATAATTGTTTTATTATAATTAAAGTAAATTACACAAACGTTAATTCCTATTTACTTGATAAGTGAATCCTATTGTGTTTAGTTAAGTCCGAACCTTTTTAACAAGTAACATACTTCGTTGTTGTATTTTCTCTGAAAAAGCGAGGGTCTAACAACACCACCCAATATTTCGCTTAGAAATCTATATGGACAAACTCGAATATACTTTTAAGAGAATCAACAAGACTCAATCAATTAAAAGTATATCAACGAGTTTGTATCTCTCTCTTGATTTGATTTCCTCAAACAGAAACTGCGAGTACTAATCAAATACAAGGAATAACTTGGATGGTACCAAAGACCAATATCCAAGTGTCAATCAATATCAGTCAACAACCGTTAGGTCGGATTCTCTAATTGATTGATCTAACGCACAATGTGTATTATTTCAATTATAAAGAAAAAACAATATAATGCGGAAATTGAAATAACACAGACACCAGAAATTTTGTTAACGAGGAAACCGCAAATGCAGAAAAACCCCGGGACCTAGTCCAGATTGAACACACATTGTATTAAGCCGCTACAGACACTAGCCTACTCCAAGCTAACTTCGGACTGGACTGTAGTTGAACCACAATCAGTCTTCCACTGATCCAAGGTACAGTTGTACTCCCTACGCCTCTGATCCCAGCAGGAAAATGCGCACTTGATTCCCTTAGATGATCTCACCCACAACTAAGAGTTGCTACGACCCAAAATCGCAGGCTTTGACAATAAACAAGTCTGTCTCACACAGAGAAGTCTATCAAGGGATCAGTCTGTCTCCCACAAAAAAACCCTAAAGTTTTTGTTCCGTCTTTTTATAATAATCAAAGTGAACAGGAACCAATTGATAATCCAGTCTTATATTCCCGAAGAACAACCTAGATTAATCAATTACCTCACAACAATCTTAATCGTATGGTAGCGAAACAAGATGTTGTGGAATCACAAACAATGAGACGAAGATGTTTGTGATTAATTTTTATATCTTGCCTATCGGAGATATCAAATCTCAAGCCAATCAATCTGATTGTACTCGTACGATAGAAGATGCAAGATCAGATCACACAACTACGATAAAAGTAGTATCGGTCTGGCTTCACAATCCCAATGAAGTCTTTAAGTCGTTAACCTGGTTTTAGAATATGAAAACCAAGGTTAAAGGATAACCGACTCTAGTACGCAAACTAGTATCACACGTAAGGTGTGGGGATTAGTTTTGCACAATACTAGATGTCTCCTTTATATTGTCTTTCAAATCAAGGTTTTTCTTTGGTAACAAAGCAATCAATATTCACCGTTAGATGAAAACCTGATTTAGATTCAAGCTAATATTTCTCAACTGTTAGATCGAAAACTTAGCTTGTTATACACAAATGAACTGCACGCTTCTAGGTTTGTTAGTTGTACCCAAACGTGTACATTGTTGGTTCAACAATAGTTAACCAAAATGTTAGCCATATGAGCATTTCATACCAACCATGTTCTTCTTCACCATAACTAGTTCAAATAAATCAAATGAACTAGTTAGGGAGTTGTCCAATTGCAAGGAAATCTTATGTAACTACACAAGACACAATTGAAGCAAAGATGATTTCATTCACTTGAATCGGTTCATGAACTTTTATAGCCACGGTTTGCAAACTGCATTCCTTATTCTTTTTAAAGTTTAAGTTCAGAAATCATCTTCAGATATATAACCTTCTTAAGTTCGCACACTAGGTTCGCGGACTTAAGCAACCGGACAGAGTTTACAAACTCCAGCAGAAAATCTCGGCAAGAGACCTTCCGCCGGTTCGCGGACTGGGTTCGCGGACTGGTACTCACGCAACTAGTTTTTCAACTCCAACAAAATTTCTCGGGATGAGAAGTTCGACAGTTCGCGGACTGAGTTCGTGGACTTGGCAACAAGGCATTCTTCCGGTTTCTCTTGATCAACAAAGTTCGCAAACTTTAGTTCAAGGAATAAGACTTATACATAAATGTGTTTCCACAACAATGCTTATGTCTATCATTGGTTATGTAATCTAAACTTTCATTTCAATCATTGAAACATTGTTAGAGGACGTTATATAGTTGTTACACCATTTCTCGTCAAAGCAATTTTCAAGATGATTGAAACATATCATGACTTTCGTCACTAGGTAAAGATAAACTTGGTCGAAGCGAAAAGCTTACCAACACATATTTCTAGATATAGATAGGCGAGGTATACTCGGCTCGAAATACCAAATGTGTATAATCTAAGTCTATATATATAGCATACGACTTTTTGTCTCAAGAAGTAGGAGATAGAGTAGATAGACTTTTGAGTGACAGATAAGTTCAAGTCTTCACATACCTTTTTGTCGAGAAGTTCCACCGGTTCCTTGAGTAGTTCTTCTACTTGTATGATGAATCTCCATGAAGTCCTTGAGCTCAACTACACTTTCTATCCTAGTCCGGGACTTAGCTATAATAGACTAGAAATCAAGACTTATAGTTGTCGATCCTGACCTGGTGGACGGGTGCATCAGGCGCTGCAGTCATCTGGGTCGGGTGTCGGACGAACTGTCTCAGGTAACCGTCTCGAATAAGATGTTGCACGATATCTTTTACTTCTCGGAAGTTATTTGTAGAGTGGCCTCGATATTGATGATAATGACAATACTCTGGGTGATCCTTGGTCTCCTCGAACTGTATCCCTCTTGAAGCTGGGTATATGATGTCACTCCTTTTCTCGACCTCTTTGAAGATTTCTTCTAGTGGAGCATTCAAAGAGGTGTATGTTCTCGCCTCGTGCCTCGGCCTCTTTCCTTTAGCCACCCATTCCTTCTTCCCATTTCCTCGCGTAGGTGGCTCGGTCTCTTCTCGGGTCGCTTTTGAACATCGTCCGATGTCGACTCGAGCGCCGCACTAGCCTCTTGCACTCCCCTATCCCTTGACTCTTCCTGAATTTCTTCTAGGGCGATGAAATGTTCTTGCATTTTCCTTATTTCTTTCAATGTTTATGGTTTTTCAGTGAACATGGCTATCCAGATGGAATCCGACCTCCCAAGTGCGTTTTCGAACCCGAATATCTGCTGGTCGACTGGTACTTTCCCAATATTTGTACACAAATTTCTCCATCTATCGGTCAATTATCTGAGAGGTTCTCTGAACCGTCGGGCCAAGGTGAATAACCTGTTGACCCTGGGTCGAGGTCTGCTGTTGTGCATGTATGTTTCAAGGAAGGCTTCGACTAGAGTCTCCTAACTGTCGACTGTTCCTGGTGCGAGGTTGTAGAACCATTTCCTTGCCTCGCCTTCCAATCTTGCAGGGAAGAACTTGCACATTACCACCTCATGGTTTTTCCATTGTATTAGGGACATTGTGTACATCTTCAAATGCTCAAATGCGTCTCCCGTGTCGTCGAACCTTGATGGGAAGGTGGGGAGCGTGCACTTAGGTGGGAAGACCCTTAGTTCTAGCTCTTGGGTGAAAGGGGTCCTCCCGGCCTCGCTTATGACCTCGACTAGCTTATCTTCTTCGCCGCTTCCTGACAGCTTCCTTATCTTTTCTTCTAACGATCTCGTATCCATAGACGATCACACGAAGTGTGAACCGATTAGTTGTATTGTCTCGACTCTGTCCATAGACAATCACTTTCGGAGAAAGGACTTATAGGTAGGAAAAGTTTTAGCTTGAGGTATATTTGGGTACCCTCGCCTTTTTAAATATACCAACATCTTTAAACTCATTCGAGAGGTTCTGAGACGCATCAGGTTTCACAAAGCCTAAACCTTGCTTATCACCTGACTTTCGACAATTTTTCATGAAAGAATTAAAGGAGTTATTCATATCCATAGAAGTAACTTTGACAGACTTCAAATCCTTATAATTTGCAATATCTGCAACAAGATCAGAATTGATCCAGATTTGTTCATCCAACTTCTTCTAGAGATTAACTAGTTCTTCGTAACGTTCTCGAAGACCAGAGTTTTTCATATAAATTTCGCAATGAAGACCATCAATTTTTCTTATCAATCGTTGTTTTTCTCGACGAAGGTTTTTGATGATTTTTTCTAGATCAAATCACTCAACCTCATCGATGGTTTCTAGAAAACACTCGGAATTGAGTATATCTAATTTTGGTGAAGCGTTTATAGAGACATTAATATCCGCAGAGTCAAATTTCTACAAACACAGACTTATAAGGTCTTGAACATGTTTGCCTGCTCTAATACCAATTGAAAAAGCGGGGGCCTAACAACCACACACAATATTTCGTTTAGGCAATCTGTATGGACTAACTCCAATATAATTCTAAGAGAATCAACTAGACAGTCAAACTCAATCAAGGAAAATATATCCAAGAGTTATATCTTTGTTTCTCAATGTAATCAGCAAATCAAACAGATAAAAATCCGCAAGCTTGATTATTATGACAAACAACTTGAATGGTACCAAAGAACAATGTTCAAGTGTCAATCAATTTATATCAACAACCAAAGGTTGGGTTATCTAATTAATTGAACTACGCGCAACCTATGATATTTTAATTATATAGAAATATAATGCGGAAAAGAAATAACACAGACACCATAAATTTTGTTAACGAGGAAACCGCAAATGTAGAAAAACCCCGGGACCTAGCCTAATACAAGTTAAATTCGGACTGGAATGTAGTTGAGCCCTAACCAATCTCACACTGATTAAGGTACAGTCGCGTTCCTTACGCCTCTGAATCCCAGCAGGACTCTGCACACTTGATTCCCTTAGCTGATCTCACCCATAACTAAGAGTTGCTACGACCCAAAGTCGAAGATTTGATAAACAAATCTGTCTCACACAGAAAAGTCTATCGAATAGATAAATCTGTCTCCCACGGAAATACCTACAAGTTTTTGTTCCTTCATTTGATAAATCAAGGTGACCAGGAACCAATCGATACACCAGACTTATATTCCCGAAGAACAACCTAGTAATATCAATCACCTCACAATAACCTTAATCATATGGTAGCGAAACAAGATATTGTGGAATCACAAAGAATGAGACGAAAAGCTTTGTGATTACTTTTTATCTTACCTATCGGAGATTAAATCTCGAGCAAATCTTAGAGAAGATAGTACTCAATACGATAGAACAAATTAAGATCAGAACAAGCAACTGCAGAGAAAATAGTTGGGTCTGGCTTCAGAATCCCAATGAAGTCTTCAAGTCGTTAACCTATCATGGTTTTAAGAAAAACCAAGGTTAAAGAAGAATTGACTCTAGTCGCAACTAGTATCACACATGAGGTGTAGGGATTAGGTTTCCCAGTTGCTAGAGTTCTCCCTTATATAGTCTTCAAATCAGGGTTTTCAATCAATGTTGCTTTGGTAACAAAGCATTCAATATTCACCGTTAGATGAAAACCTGATTAGATTCAAGATAATATATTTCAACCGTTAGATTGTCTTAGCTTGTCACACACATGTGAAATGTATTTCATTTAGATAAGGGCAACCGTACCTAAACGTGTACACTTAGTTGGCTCAACAATAGTTAACCGAAGTTAGCCATATGAACACTTTCATATCAACCTTGTTCATCTTAATCACAACTAGAAAAATATGTAAAACAAACAAAAAAACAAGATTGAAGGGTTTTGCTGGTTTGATTTCAACACCTGGAAATAAGTAATTAGAAAATCAGGAAAAAATAGGAAAGCTTACTAGGAAAGATACTATAGGAAATAATTCTAGTAATTACCCTAGAAAGATATTATTTCTTAAGCTGAATTGAGAAACTGGTGATAGATTTATAAAAAAATCCATTAACCCAAAGATGAAGAAGAGTTTACCTTCTCTTTCCCACTTAAACCCTAGTAAGGAAAGAAAGCCGGACTCGAGTATCCAAACACAGGGTATTAGAGCACTGCTCGGTCGAACTCGCAAGCGTTGTTATCTCAAGAATGTTTGTAAAGTTTAGTTGATCAAAACTATATACTTGATTTCTAGTCTACTTATATCTATGTCTTGGATTAGGACATAAGTGTATAGTTGAGCATTAGACTTCACGACGTTCACCAATTGAAGAAGAAGATCTAATGGAGAGCTTCGAGGAACTTCATCAACAAAAGGTATGTGGAGACTAAAACTTATCTATTACTCAGAAGTCTATTATATTTTATCTTCTAATGAGAGTCTTATAACTATATAGACTTTGCACTATACACATTTGAAATTTCGATCCGAGTTTTTCTCGATTATATATTTCTCGAAATACATGTTGGAAGCTTTTATCTTTAGCTAAACTTCATCATCTACTTGACGAGTTTATTGAAGACAATTTATTTTTTGGAAATTAAATATTATGTCAAGATGATCATGTGAAAATTACCTTGAACATCTTTCATGATTTGTGTGAGACAATCATTTGATGTTAACTTTGGAAGTTTCGTATTGATAAATTAATCATTTGAAAATTACTTGAAGCTAGTGGTATGTGTAAGATTACCATTGTTGTCTTTTAAGGATGTTTTAATGATTAAATGAGAGTTTTAGAACTACTACCAATGTCTGGATTAACATAGTATGCGTACCTAGTATGCGAACTGTGAAGTTCTAGTTCGGCTCTGGAACTCTTGTTTGCTGACGGGTTTACCTGTGAAAGGTCTGGAACTGTGGTTTGCGAACGGCTAGACTAGGCCAGGTCCGGAACTATGGTTTGCGAACGGCTAGACTAGGCCAAGTCCGGAACTGTGGTTCGCATACTCAGTTTGCGAACACAATGCTTAGGTTTTAAAATCGGTAAGTATGACATTCATACTTATGAACTCAGGTTCATTTTCGAACTAAAGTCCTTGAAACTTTAATGAAATAAGGTATGCGAATTTTTTTCGCAAACCATGGCATTATGTTCATGAATTGGTTCTTGTATAAGCACTTTGTACAACTACAAACCAAACCGATTTTGCTTCAAGTTGTTCATGGATATTTCTATGAGATAGTGAACATTTGAACAACTCTCTTGAAACACATTTAGATTCATTTGATATGTATCATGATTGGTTGATCATCATTATAGAAGTATTAGATGGATATGGCTAAACTAAAAGTGTTCATATGGCTAACTTCAGTTAACTGTTACTGAGCCAACTAGTTATACACATTTAGGTGCGGTTCATCCATATCTAAATATAGGTATATTTCATTTGTGTGTATCAAACTAATACCGTCTAACGATGAAGATTGATTGCTTATTTTCTAAGCAAACTTAGCTTGAATCTTAAATCAGGAGTTCATCTAACGATGAATATCAATTGCGTTGTTACTAAGCTATCTTAGCTTTCATTGTAAGCAACCCTGATTTTAAAGGCTATATAAGGGAGAACTCTAGCATCTGGGAAACCTAATCCCCACACCTCCTGTGTGATACTAGTTGCAAACTAGAGTCGATTCTCCGCTAACCTAGGTTTTCCAAAACCATTATTAGGTTAACGACTTGAAGACTTCATTTGGGATTCGTGAAGCCATATCCAACTTTTTTTTTGTAGTTCTGTATTATGATCTTGCTTTTTCTATCGTATTGAGTTTAATCTTCTCTAAGGTTTTCTCGATATTTATCTTCGATAAGTAAGATATACAAATTAATCACAACAGTTCTTTGTCTCGGACTCTTGTGATTCCGCAATTACTTCTTTTGTTAATCAGTTACGTTATTGTTAGGTAACTAATATTTCTAGGATGCTTTTTGGGAGTATAAGACCGAATTATTAGTTAAGTTTCCTGTACACCTTGATCTTTATCTTAAGACGGAAACAACAACCAGAATAAACTTATTTGTGGGAGACAGGTTTGTTCATAAGTCTTCTACTTTGGGTCGTAGCAACTCTTAGTTGTGAGTGAGATCATCTAAGGGAATCAAGTGCGTAGAGTCCTGCTTGGATTCAAGAGGCATAATGAATGTGATTGTACCTTAATCGGTATGAGACTTGGTTAGGCTCAACTACATTCCACTCCGAAGTTAACTTGTAGTAGGCTAGAATCTATAGCGGCTTAATATAGTCTGGTGTTCAAGTCTGGACTAGGTCCCGAGGTTTTTCTGCATTTGCGGTTTTTGTTAGAGCACTTCTCGGTCGAACTCGCAACCGTTGCTATCTCAAGCTTGTTTATTAAATTTAGTTGCCAAAACTATAAGTCTTGATTTGTAGTCTACTTATAGCTAAGTTTCGGATTAGGATAGAAAGTGTAGTTGAACATTAGACTTCACGGCTTTCATCGATTGAAGACGAAGAACTACTAAGGGGAGATTATGGAACTTCATCAACAAAAGGTATGTGGAGACTCAAACTCATCTATCACTCAAAAGTTTATCTACTCTATCTCCTATTTGAGACAAAAGTAGTATAGCTATATAGACTTCAATTATACACATTTGATATTTTGAGCTGAGTTTAACTCGCTTACATATTTCTCGAAATATGTGTTAGTAAGCTTTCGCTTTAACCAAGTTCATCTTATATTCTTGACGGAAGTCAAAAGTTGATCATGTGAAATTCCACTTGTAACCTCTTACATGATTTGTGTGAGACAGTCATTTGATGTAGACTCAGAATGTTTCGTATTGATCATTCGATCACTTGAAAATTGCTTTGAAGCTAATAGTTTGTGTGAGACAGCTATTGTCGTCTTCCAAGAATGTTTCAATCATTGAAATGGGAGTTTAGAAAAATTAACCAATGTTTCTTATGTTGAGCACCTTCAATTAAATTGATCACTTTTGTGGTTTGATTTAGTTGCGTATTCCAATTAAATTAATCATGGGTTTTCTTGTGATTAATTTGGTTGAGTTTTGGATATAGAAAATCATTTTTATGGTTTTTGGTGTCCAATTTAAAAATCCTTCTGTTCTTTCGAAATTAAGGTCGCTCTTGTTGTTCTTTCGGGAATGACATCAAATGGGGGAGAGTTCTTTTGAACTTGTGCTTAATGGTAATATCTTGCGGAGTGTGCGGGTGTGGAATTTTATAGGGGTTATCTTGTATCTTAAAACTCCTTGATGAATTCATCTAGCTTCGGCTTTATGATTGCATCTAAATTAAGTTGGTATATATTTTTCTTTTCGTCTATGAAATGTCTCTTGTGGAAATTTAATTATGATCCCGTTCTTGTACCTTTGCCAATTTTATTGACAAAAAGGGGGAGAAATATTGTAGTTCACACTACAAATACATATGGTTTTTGGATCATTGTGTAAGGGGGAGTGGTTTCCATGATCGAGATGGAGTATTGACTAAGGGGGAGTGATACATATCACCATAGTATTATTGTTAAAGTCGTGATACAATTGGACTTTGATGTTACATAATAATACTATGACACTGTATAATAATGATCGAGAATCTCGATTTCTCTCATTGTTATAGCTACGGATCTTCAACAACGGTGTTGCTAAACTTACAACCTTTGGGATCATTGGAGTACTTGGAAGGACGAAGATTTCAGGGAACATTGAAGATTAGACTATGGAATCGGATCCACTAAAGTTTATCTTTTTTGTATTCCATATGTATTAATAGTTTTGTCACTAAAATTGACAAATGGGGAGATTGTTAGAGCATAGCTCGGTCGACCTCGCATGCGTTGCTATCTCAAGCATGTTTGTCAATGTTAGTGATCAAAACTATAAGTCTTGATTTCTAGCCTACATAGCTAAGTCTCGTACTAGGATAGAAAAGTGTAGTTGAGCTCAAGGACTTCATGGCGATTCATCATACAACGACGAAGATCTACTCAAGGAACCGTGGAACTTCATCAACAAAAAGGTATGTGGAGACTTGAATTTATCTATCACTCAAAAGTCTACCTCTTCTATCTCCTAATTCTTATGAGACAAATGAGACAAAAGTCGTATGCTATATTTATATTTCAAGCTGAGTATATCTCGCCTATTTATATCTCGAAATCATGTGTTGGTAAAGCGTTTCGCTTTGATCAAGTTTATCTTCACCTAGTGACGAAAGTCATGAAAAGTTTCAATTACTTTGAGAATTGCTCTGACGTGAAACGGTCTGTGAATAACGGCTATATAACGTCCTCTGAGAATGTCTCAATGATTGGAATGAGAGTTTAGATTACATAACCATGTACTCCTTAATCCGAAGTTTTCGAACTTTGTTGATTGAGAGAAACCGGAGGAATTGGCTTTGCCAAGTCCGCGAACCCAGTCTGCGAACCCAGTCCGCGAACTGACGGAAGTTCTTGTACCGAGAATTTCTGCTGGGATTTTCCAAAAACTCGTTTGCGTGTAAGTCCGTGAACTGGCGAAAGTCTCTTTGCCGAGATTTTCTGCTGAGTTTAGAAAACTCCACCGGTTATCTTAAGTCCGCAAACTTGTTTGTGAGCTTAAGAGGTTATGATCTAAAGATGTGCTCTGAACATGAAACTTAAATTACTAAGGAATGCTTTATGCAAACCGTGGCTATAAAGTTCATGAGCCGATTCAATCGAATCGAATCATCTTTGTTTCAATTGTGTCTTGTGTAGTTACATAAGATCTCATAGCAATTGAACAACTCTTTAACTAGTTCATTTGAGTCAATTGAACTAGTTATGGTGAAGAAGAACAAGGTTAATATGAAATGCTCATATGGTTAACCTTTTGGGTTACTATGTGAACCAACATACACATACACGTTTGGGCATGGTTTTCACAAACCCAGTAAACGTCTACCCAAGTGTGTGTGACAAGCTAAGTTTTCGATCTAACGGTTGAGAAATATTAGCTTGAATCTAAATCAGGTTTTCATCTAACGGTTGAGAAATATTAGCTTGAATCTAAATCAGGTTTTCATCTAACGGTGAATATGTATTGCTTTGTAACTAAGGCAAAACCCTGATTTGAAGGCTATATAAAGGAGACATCTAGCATTGTGCAAAACTAATCCCCACACGTCTGTGTGATACTAGTGCGCTCGCTAGAGTCAATTCTCCTTTAACCTTTGGTTTTCTTCTCTAAACCCAGGTTAACGACTTAAAGACTTCATTGGGATTATGAAGCATGCCGATATTACTTTTATCGTAGTTGTGTGATCTGATCTTGCATCTTCTATCGTACGAGTACAATCTTTAATTGGCTTGAGATCGTGAGAGTTCTCCGATAGGTAAGATAAAGAAGTCACAAACATCTTCGTCTCACTGTTTGTGGTTCCTCGACAAACCGCCTGTGTAGTCAAGAAGGATTGTAGAGAGGTGATTGATTAATCTAGGTTGTTCTTCGGGAATATAAGACCGAATTATCAATTGGTTCCTGTTCACCTTGATTTCATATCTTAAGACGGAACAAAACCTAGGGTTTATCTGTGGGAGACATATTTATCTTTTGATAGACTTTTCTGTGTGAGACAGATTTGTTTATTATCAAGTCTGCGACTTTGGGTTGCAACAACTCTTGGTTGTGGGTGAGATCATCTAAGGGAATCAAGTGCGCAGTATCCTGCTGGGATCAGAGGCGTAGGAGTAAAACTGTACCTTGGATCGGTGGGAGACTGATTGGGGTTCAATTATAGTCCAGTCCGAAGTTAGATTGGAGTAGGCTAGTGTCTGTAGCGGCTTAATACAGTGTGTATTCAATCTGGACTAGGTCCCGAGGTTTTTTTGCATCTGCGGTTTCCTCGTTAACAAAACTTCTGGTGTCTGTGTTATTTCTTTTCCGCATTATATTTTATATAATTGAAATAATACAGGTTGTGCGTTCATGATCATCAATTGGAAATCCAACCTTTGGTTGTTGATTGATATTGATAGATCCTTGGACATTGGTCTTTGGTAACGTCCAAGTTATTCCTTGTATTTGATAAAGACTCGCTATTGATTTTAGCTTGAGTAAAAATCAAATCAAGAGAGAGATATTAACTCCTTGAGATACTTTTATCTAGATTGAGTCTGACTGTCTAGTTGATTCTCTAGCAAAGTATTTCAGAGTTGGTCCATACAGATTGCTAAGCGAAATATTGGGTGGTGTTGTTAGACCCCCGCTTTTTCAGTTATTTTCTAAAATCGGTTTGTTCATGAACTAATACATTTATATAGTAAGGAATGCAATCTTTTGCAAAACGTGGCTATAATGTTCATGAATTGATTCGAGTGAATCAAAATCGGTTTTGCTTCAATTGTGTCTTGTATACTTCTATGAGAATATAAACAATTGAACAACTCTAGAACTAGTTTCATTTGAGTCATTTGAACTAGTTATGGTTAAGACGAATATGGTTGATATGAAAGTGTTCATATGGCTAACTTCGGTTAACTATTGTTGAGCCAACAAGGTGTACACGATTAGGTACAGCTACTCATATCTAAATGAAGTCACTTTTCATTTATGTGTAACAAGCTAAGTTCGATCTAACGGTTGAAGATATTAGCTTGAGTCTAATCAGGTTTTCATCTAACGACGAATATTGAATGCTTTGTTACCAAGGTAACATTGATTGCAAACCTCGATTTGAAGACTATATAAGTGAGAACTCTAGCAACTGGGAAACCTAATCCCCACACCTCATGTGTGATACTAGTTGCGACTAGAGTCGATTCTCTTTTAACCTTAGGTTTTTCCAAAACCCAGTAGGTTAACGACTTAAAAACTTCATTGGGATTGTGAAGCCAGACCCAACTATATTCTTTGTAGTTGCGTGTTATGATCTTGCTGTTTTTTATCGTGTTGAGTACTATCTTCTCTAAGATTTGATCGAGATTTAATCTCCGATAGGAAAGATAAAAAGTAGTCACAAACATCTTCGTCTCATCATTTGTGATTCCACAATATCTTGTTTCGCTACCATACGATTAAGATTATTATGAGGTAACTGATATTACTAGGTTGTTCTTCGGAATATAAGTCTGGTTTATCAATTGGTTCCTGTTCACCTTGATTTATTAAAAGACGAAACAAAACTCATTGGTATATCCATGGGAGATAGATTTATCTATTCAATAGACTTTTCTGTGTGAGACAGATTGGTTTATCAAGTCTTCGACTTTGGGTCGTAGCAACTCTTAGTTGTGGGTGAGATCAGCTAAGAGAATCAAGTGCGCAGAATCCGGCATGGTTCTAGAGGCGTAAGGAACGCGACTGTACCTTGATCAGTGTGAGATTGGTTTGGGCTCAACTACATTCCAGTCTGAAGTTAACTTGGAGTAGGCTAGTGTCTGTAGCGGCTTAATACAGCGTGGTGTTCAAATCTGGACTAAGTCACGGGGTTTTCCTGCATTTGCGGTTTCCTCGTTAACAAAATTTTTGGTGTCTATGTTATTTCTTTCCCGCATTATATTTTTTATATAATTAAAATATCATAGGTTGTGCGTAAGTTTAATCAGTTGTGAATCCAACCTTTGGTTGTTGATTAAATTGATTGACACTTGGATATTGGTTTTTGGTACAATTCAATTTATTTATTATATTCAATCGGGCACACAAATTCCTATTTGTTTGATTGCATATTGAATTAAGAAAGTGATATATAATTCTTGGATGTGATTTTCTTAAGATTGAGTCTGAATGTCTAGTTGATTCTCTTGAAAGTATATTGGAGTTAGTCCATACAGAATGCTAAGAGAAATATTGGGTGTGGTTGTTAGACCCCCTGTGACTACTCGTTTTCCCGTAGTCTACGTAATGTATACAGCTCTGAGGATCTGATACTAAGCAGTATTGATACCTCTGTTGAACTGATAATGCTAAGTAATAAATGATATCTAAGATCGCAATAATAACGAAGAACACAAATATAATGTAAAAGCTTCTAAGTTATCATGAGACAAAAGAGATTACGTGGTTCGACATTTGTCTATGTCCACGGGGTAATGAGTGATTGTTTTGTATTAAGTTTGAGGTGGTTACAAAGATCTTAAATGCTTCCCAAAGTAATAGAGAGAACTCAAGTGGAAGTAAATACTTAAGTTCTAAACATTAAAGAGGTATAAGCTTAAGACTAGATCTTTTCTCCTAGATATTGAATGCCCTTAGTTTGTTGGTGAGGCTTGGTATTTATAGCCCCTCTTGCTCCAGGTATATCTTTGCTGCCTCTGGGTCCATCATCTGCTGATATACCTTTCGTACCAATGGTACCTTCGTCCACCACGTACCTTCTCCAGTTGTATTTCTCCACCTCAGCTTGCCCACGTTCCTTCGGGAACTACCCAACCTTAGTACAGGTTGTACCTTCGTTCACCGCCAGCTTCCGCCAATCGGGTTCTGCTACGCCTTTTCTCTCCACGTACCTTGATTCATGCGTGTAGATAAGAGATTTGAGCATTTAATGATGATTAGATGCGTCATATACCTCTGTCCCCTCTCCAGCTACCTCTTTGTAGACTAGGCTTTTACCATTCTTATCTTGACCGTTTAGGCCTTCTTTATTGGGATGAGATAAAGTAGATCTGCGGAGGTAGCCTTTGCTACTTAGGCTTCTCAGTTCAGCGAAGGCTACACAGTTGAATATATGTGCGGACACTAAGATCATGACACGTTCTCCACAGAATATTGGTATTCACAGTTTGCCCCTTTTCTTTCATATTCTACCGTTTGGTAGAAGTGGAAGGAAACTTCCGTTATGCCGCCATTTTCGCACGTACCGATTGGGTGGTCCCCACATGCCCTTTCAATGCTTTCATGCAATAACTTCCCTTGAATTCCGGGACATCCAAATTTTTGGATTCTCCAGCCGCCTATAAGAAGGGAACAAAGAGAAGGAGTTTTTATTAATTCCCTTTCTCCTTCTTCTTCGAACTGTCGCCCTCCATCTCTTTCATTGAGATTCTTCCGCGGCCAACTGCTCTTTCTCTCCTTCGATCTTTCGAGTGCTTTGGCTTCACAGTTGATCGTGCAAGTAAGTGATGCTCGTCTCTTTAGTGTTGATTCTCTTCATATCGTGCCATGTGTCTTCTTCTTTGAGTAGGGTATTACTGATGTTGCGATTATTAGCTGCATGTGAGAGTTTTTGATCTCTTTTAATTGCTTGCTCTGTAATGGAACTTGGGTTTCACTCCATTTTGATTTTTGAAGATAATTCTGCCATGATCGTTCCTTGCCTGCAATTTTGCTTTTCGTGATGTATGATATTCATTTTTTGCCCTATGGTGTGTTCAAACCGTTCCTTTGGTTGGTTTAGTGAAACCCATGACCAAAGTATGTCGGTTTTTTCCCCTTTCTGCTTTTGGAATGAACTGTGATTTTCCTCCGCCATTGTTGATGGAGATGTTCTTCCTGATGACGTTAGGTATCATGAGGCTTCCAAATAAACCTACGTGTAAGGGTCCGAAGATATATTCTTCTACTGATCCCCCCTCCGAGAATGGATCATCCTGATGCTACGCCATCTCCTCCTCCTGAGGACTCTGAGGTGCCTGCTGTTACTGAGGTGGCTACGGTTGCTAAGGGGGTTGCAGACCCTGATGTTGAAGAAGTTATTGTTGAAGACCTTACGCCTCCTCCTCCTCACTATGAGCTTCAGAGGCTCCAACTGCGTGACAAGGATAGCTTTGCTCATCTGTCTATTGCTGAGATTACCAAGTCTTTTCGCTTCCATAAATTCGAGATTTCCTTCGTCAATGGCCCTGATGTTCTCACTGAGTCTCTCATACGGGATTTTCCTTATGATGAGAATAACCTCCTCATTAGCGTTGGCCAATTGGCCGAAGGTATGCTCCTCCCTTTGTTTAGTAGAAATGATCCCTTCTACTATGATATCCCTTCTACTATGGTAATTACTGGCATGCCCTTCGCGAAAGCTGGTACCGTAGTAAGGGCAAAACAACCCTGGAGTCTTATGACCCCTTTGCTGAGGGGAGATCTAAGCGGGAGGATTATACCCCTGCCAACTTCAATGCTACGTATGCTGATGCTATTCAGAAAAGTAATCTTCTTCCTTGGAGTGTTGGTCCTCGTCGTATCCATGTTACTGCTAGGCAGATTAGGAAAGGTAATAGACTTCGCTTGCTGGAGGAGATTGATAAGACTGGTTTGACTACCATCCTCTGTTCTGCTAAGCTGCCTTTTCCAAAGTCTGATCGCATTCGTCTTGATCACGATGATCGTTGGGCTCGTACTCCTCTTCGTATGGTTGGTCCTTGGGTTTATGGTTTTACCACCGCGGATCCCTCAGTTCCTCGTTCAGCTCGTTCTTTGCCCGAGAAGTATGATGGGTATCGGCCTTGGATTTTTAATCCTGCCCCTTCCCATGAGGTACCTTCGTTTTTGATATCTTTGTCTGCTTTGATACCTTTGTTCTGACGGTTTTCTTTTGCAGTCTGCCCCTGCTTCTTCTGCTGGGACTGCTCCAGGTTCTGCTGGTAATTCTGTGGCCACAAGGACTAGGAAGAGAAAGGCTTTGGTTGAAACGCCTGCGTAGGTAAGGATCATTATCATACCTTTGTGCTTGTAAGTTCCGTAGTACCTTACCCCTGATTCTTAACTGACGCATGTGTTTTTTTATAGTCTTCCCAGAGGAAGGGTAAGCTGAAGACCGTCATTGATCTTGATGGTTTGGATGATGATCCTAAGGATGTCAGTGAGTTACCAGGTGACGAAGACATGGAGGGTATCGAGGATACTAGCCTCATCCCTCATTTGGATGATATCGAGGAGGATTTTGCCAAATATAACCCTAGTCCCGTCCGAGCTGACTCAGTTGAGGGTGAGAACCTTCTTGTTGGTGCTGGTGCTCAGTTGGTAAAGCATGTTAGTGTTCAAGCCCCTGCATCTACGCTGTCCTTGAATATGCCTTCGTTTTCTGCTCCTAGCAAGGCTTTGCCCGTTACTTCTGTCGCTGCTGGAGCTGCTGTTGTGGCTTCTAAAAGTCTTCCTTCGTCTCCTGTTATCTCCCTTCAATCAAGTGGTTCGTTTGCTAAGGTTGTTACCCCCACGGTGAGGGTTGGTAGCTCAGATTCGCAGCAGAAGAAGAAGGTTGTGATTTCACTAGCCAGCTTCTCCTTCAATGCTGCTCCTGCTTCACTAGGGAGTGCTCAGTCTGTCTCTACTGCCCCCGCTAGCAAACTGTTGGACCCCCACCTTCGTCACCAGATTGGACCGTACTAGGTAATCTTCTTTCTGCCGGTGACATGGATTTGGGTGGCTCTCAATCTCCTCTTTCTGTTCCTATCTCATCCACCATGCCATCTCTTCGTCGTGGTGAGGGTTCAGCAGTCGTGCCCCTTTCTCATGTTCAAACAAACGAGGGAGTTGTCGCTGAATCTAGCCAAGGTAGGTTTCCAGAGATCTTGAGCTTAGACAGTTCTGATGACGCTATTCTTGAGGCCATCCTGCGAGATTCCAAGGGTACCTTTTCTATTGGAGTTGATCATCATCATCTTGGTAGTTCTTTCGAGATAGCTTCGCAGCTGGACGTGTTATCCGCCCAGTATCGTGCTGCCAAAGACTTATTCTTTGACCCTGATTGTCTCCACTCCAGTCAGAGCTTTGGTGAGATCCGTAGGGGTAGCATCCAAGAGATGGAGGCTTTCATGGATACCTACGCCAACTTCCTCCCTCGTCTTTCAGCGTTCTTAATAAGTGATTCTTACCTTATCGTTTTTCTTCTTAATTTGATCCTTCGCTCGTCCTTATACTCCTTTGTTTGCAGCTTTGCAAGCATATCGATGTTGGTTATACCTTATTCAAGGTTTATAGGGCTAAGTGCACTCATTTGAGTGCCCTGTTGGAACGTGCTCGTCAAGAGTATGCTGTTGCTCAGCAGCCTTCGTCGGGTGATGCTACTTCTGCTTCCAAGATATCTTCGTTGGAGGATGATCTAAGGAAAACTCAGAGGTCTCTGGTTTATTGGCTCTTGAGAGAGATAATAATGCTGCTAAGGTTGCCGAGGATGGTCGCAAAGCTGCTGATACTGCCTTAGCTGCTGAGTCATCTAAAGCCATAGGTTCATTTCTTCTTCTCCTTAGCTTTTTACTTTATGGTTGCATAATCCTAAGACAACCTTCGTCTGCCAGCCGACAGCTCTAGTGAACTTAGATGTCTCCAAGATCAAGTGGCCAAGTTAACCTCCGACGTTTGGTATTATTAAAAGAAGTCTGATAGGCTGATGAACATAACTGTTCATAATGAGGCACAACTTTCCCTTGAGTCCGCCCATAATGTAGACTTAGTGAAGCAGATGGATTCGCTTCGTAAGGAGTGTGAGGAAGCTCTTAGCTGGAAGGAGAGTCTTATTTTAAAGCAAAAGGAAGATATTACCTTAGTCGAGAAACGTCTCTCAGCCCAAGAAATTATTCGTAAGAAATATCACGCCGATTTTGAAGATGCTTGTGCTTCCTTAGCTAAGGTTACTGCGAAGCGTAATGTATTAACTTCTGAGGTCTGTTCTCTTAAGAAAAAACTTGTTGATGCCAGCTCCGTGCCTTCTTCCATGTCTCATGCATCCTTAGTAAAAAGGTTTGAAGAGTTAGAGAATGTGTACCAAGCTTTATCCTCTGAGAATGCTTCGCTCCGGATAGATGTTGATGATCTTCGGACGGAAATGGATACCCTCGTGGAAGACCTTGATGCGGCTGAGGTGGATCTTGATGAGGCTCAACATAGTTTAGAAGAGTCCCTTAGCCATGCCGGAGGTAGCTTAGGATAATTATTTTTTCCTTAGAATTCTTTGCATCTTTAGATGCTTTTTCTCGTTGTTGATACCCTTCGTATCCGCAGGTCTCCAAGAGCAGTTGGTGGGTGCAAACGCCAATATTAGCCGCCTTGAGGGTCAGATATCTCAGTTGGAAATATCTCGCCAGTTTGATGATGCTGCTAAGTTTAAAGCTGAGGCACTTTAGCAAGCTAATGATCATCTTAGCGCTCAGATCAGGGAGCTCCATCAGAAATCGGCTTCGGACCTAGAGGCGCAAGCTTCTCAAATGAAGGTGCAGCTCGAGCGTTCTGCCATTGATTACATTAATGATGCTTTTGCGGAGGCTGAGCTCCAAGCTGAGGGTGTTGTCTCCCCTCGTCTTCCTTACCCATGATTATGTTATGCTGACTTTGTTTACAACTGAACTCCTTTGTTGTATTATGCCCCGATCTGAGGGGCCTTTGTTGTCTCCTTTCCTTGAAATAATGCTTCGTTACTTTCTGAACCTTTGTAATATGCAACTTTTGAGATGTGTTAGTTTTATTTTGGTAGTACTATTATGGTACCTTTGTTATTATATATAGACGTATTGTGTCTAATTATTTGCACATTCGAGTCATCACAAGGTGCTAAGGTGTTTTTAACCTTTGGTGGAACATTCATCATCCTACCCAAGTATCCTTTGTCCATAAGGTACCGTGGTGGCGAGGGTTCCTACGTGGGTAATAATTTTCCTGTAACCCTACGCGTTCAGCGCGATGGCTGCTTTACTTCGACAAGGTATCTCTCTTTGTGGGATATATTGCTTATTATTTGCCTTTTAGTGGGATTCATTTGCCCTTAGGATCCGAGATTGACATATGCGCAGTTATGTCGTGCCTTGCCTCATCGTCAATTCTGATGGAGGGTGTCTATTCTAACCCAATTTGTATTTAATCAACATGCACTTTTTCTTAGCAAAAAGTTTATTTCATTGATTAGTTAGGTTTATAATACATTTGATCAGGGATAGAACATGTTGGGCCATTGCCCCTTCCCTTCCTCTCCTGAGTAATAACCATTCTCTTACAGGTAATACTTTTTTAGGTACATTGCATTCCAAGGGTGTTGCAATACTTCTCCTTTGAGATTCCTTAGGTAGTATGAACCCTTTCCGGCAATATCTGTATAATGTAGGGTCCGTCCCATCTCGGAGCTAGCTTTCCCCACTCTTTCTTCCTTTGATATGGTGGTATTTGACGTAGTACGTATTCTTCAACCACAAAGTTTCTAGGAATTACCCGTTTTTTGTATTCACGAGCCAGCCTTCATTGGTAGTTCACCATTCTTTGTAAAGCTACTTCCCGCCTTTCTTCAAGGTCATCAAGATTTTCCAGCATAAGATCTGTTGTCAGATTATTTTCCCATGCCTCTGTCTTTGTCGTTGGCAGTATTATCTCCGTTGGGATGACTGCTCCGGCTCCGTAGGTTAGCAAGAACGGAGTTTCTCCCGTGGCTGCCCTTCTTGTAGTGCGATAGGCCCATAGGACATTGTGCAACTGCTCACACCATCTTTTCTTGTATGCCCCAGTTTCTTTTTTAAGTTCATTGCTATCGTCTTATTAGTAGCCTCTGCTTGTCCATTGCTCGTAGGATATATTGGAGTAGACTTGTTTTTCTGAATGTTGAAGGCGTTAAAGAGCATGTCTATGTTCTTTCCTTCCAACTGTTTTCCATTGTCAGAGACTATGGAGGCTGGTATCCCGAACCTGCAGATGATTTACTCGAACAAAAATTTAAAGACATATGTGTCCCTAATTCTTGCCAAAGCCCTTGCTTCCACCCATTTGGTGAAATAATCCGTAGCTACGATAAGGTATCTTATTTTTGATGTCCCCTCTATCAAGGGTCCAACAATGTCAACTCCCCATTTGGCGAATGGACATGGGATGATGACCGAGTTAAGCTCCGTTGCTGGTGATTTAATCTTCCTGGCATAGCGTTGGCATCTTTTGCAACGCCTTTCTACGTTCTTTGCATCTTCGTCCATGCTTAGCCAATAGTATCCTTGCATTTTGGCTTTGATTGCCAAAGACCTTCTTCCGCTATGATTGCCAGCTTCTCCGCTGTGTATATCATGCAGTATTCTTCTACCTTCGGTTTGTGAGAGGCACCGCATCAAAGGTCCAAGAAATGACCTTCTATACAGTATTCCGTCTCGTAGGCTGTACATTGCTGCCTTTGACTCGAGTTTTCGAGCTTCTTTGACATCTGCGGGTAAGGTACCTTTGTCAAGGTACTGGTGAATTGGAATTCTCCAATCGTCCTCAGCTTCGTCCTGTTGCTTCCGTCTGACATGGGTTGATTTGTCAGACTCGTCGGCTTCGTTATCTGGTTCTTCCATTCCTTCATCTTCTTTTTTTTCTGCTTCCCTCATGGCCCTGGTTGGCGGCTAAGGTTTCCTGGTGGCGGAGGTTAGTCCTTCTATCGAAGGTTCATAAATTCTCCCAATTTGGACCGAGGTAGTGTTTTGTCCCTCAGCATTGATGATATAAATGCTAAGGCATCTGCGTGTCTGTTGTCTTTTCGGCAGACATGTCTGAATGTGACCTTGTTGATCTTTGACGCATGCTCTGTGCTAGCTTTAGGTACGAGGATAGTTGGATCCAGAGTTTGGTATTTAAGCTCTATTTGTCTAATGACCAATTGCGAGTCACTAGTCAAACGAACATCTGATAAGCCCAGCTCTGTGCTAGGCGTAGGCCGTGTATGATGCCTCATATTCCGTGATGTTGTTAGTGTATTGTTCGAATTCTAACCTGAATGCATAGATGAGTCGGTCTCCGGTAGGGGTTGTTATTACGATCCCTATACCTGCACCTTCTCCGTTGGAGGAGCCATCTAAATATCTCCCACCTTCGTGAGTTTTGTGGTTCCAAGAGGTCTTCTGGTTCCGGCTTTTCTTCCTCCATTCCTGGGATGTCGTCTATCTCTGCTTCGTCATTCAGAGGTAGGTCCGCCAAGAAGTCTGCTAAGATTTGTGATTTCTCCGCTTTCCTGGTTTCGAAGATTATGTGAAACTGTTTGATCATGGCATTCCATTTTGCCACTCTTCCAATCTTCTCGTGCTGTCGAGGATTTGACTTATTTGAGCCTTTGTGAAAACTCGGATGGTGTGTGCATCGAAATATATCCTTAGCTTTTGTGTTGCCACTACTAAGGCATATATGAGTTGTTCCACCTTGGTGTAGTTACGCTCCGCTGAACTGAGTGTCTTGCTGATGTAGTATACGGGCTTTTCTCCTTGCCCTTGGTCTCGTACCAATACTGCGCTCACAGCGTAGCTTGTTGCTGCTAGGTATAGGTGAGTATTTCACCTGGCTGGTTTCTGCAGGATGGGTACTGATACTAAGTACTCTTTGATCTTGTGAAAAGCTTGTTCGCACTCTTCGGTCCATGTAAACCTGCTTCCTTTCCTTAGTGTGTCAAAAAATGCTTTGCATTTATCTGACGACCTTGATATGAATCTTCCCATGGAAGCTAAAATTCCATTTAGCTTTTGTACTCCTTTTAGAGTTTGTGGAGATGGCATCTCCATTATTGCTCTGACCCTTTCAGGGTCTACTTCGATTCCTCGTTTGGTGACCAAGTAACCCAAGAATTTTCCTGAGGTAACTCCGAACGTGCATTTGTCCGGGTTCACCTTCATGTGGAAGTTCCTCATGGCTTCAAATATCTCCCTTAGGTCTGAGAGATGGTTTTTTGCTTCTTTGCTCTTGACGAGCATGTCGTCCACGTAGACCTCAGTATTTTGCCTATCCATGGCTTGAAGATTTTGTCTACTAATCGTTGGTATGTTGCCCCCGGTTCTTTAGTCCAAAAGGCATCCTTGTATAGCAATACAGGCCTCGTGGGGTAAAGAACGCAGTATGCTCCTGATCTTCTTCCGCAAGGGCTATTTGGTTATAGCCTGAGTATCCATCCATGAAAGATACCTTTGGTGGCCTTCAGTTGCATTGACCAGCTGGTCAATATTTGGCAGTGGGTAGCTATCCTTGGGGCACGCTTTGTTGAGATTGCTAAAGTCGATGCAAATGCGCACGCCTCCGTTCTTCTTAGGAACAATGACCATGTTGGATATCCACGTGGGATATTTGACTTCTCGTATGAATCCAGCTACAAGTAACTTTTGCAACTCTTTTTCTACCCCTTCGTGGTAGATGTCCGCCACCTTACATATGTGTTGCTTAAATGGTGGTATTTCCGGTCTGAGCCGAAGGTGGTGTGAGACTAAATTCGGATCAATTCCTGGCATGTCTTCCATTGACCATGCAAAGAAGTCCACGTACTCTTTTAGTAACCTTTTTAGTTGCACCTCCTCTTCTTCTTCAAGTAGAGTTCCGATATTGAGCATCTTTGGTTCTGCCTCCGTCCCGATGTTGGTTTTCTTTGTTGGTTCCACTGGTGATCAGATTTGTTGTTGAGGTCGTTGAGGAGTGCTTTTATGTAATTGTCATTTGGCGGAGACATCTGCGCCTGGAATGGCGGAGGTGCTTGTCTTCGGGGCTGAGATGGCTTTGGGTACTGAGGAGTCTGCGTCCTGCACTTCCTTCATATTTTCCTTGCGTCTCTTTCTTTCATGCTGTTGAGCAGCAGTTCTTTCTTCGTTGAGTCTGATTTCCGCTGGGTTGCATAGCCTTGCGTCTTCCTGGTCGCCTTTGATTTCCATTTTACCCATAGGTGTAGGAAAGCGTAGGTATTGGTGATACGTCGAAGCTGTTCCTCGCAATCTATGGACCCATAGCCTGCCCATGATTACATTGTAGGGCGAAGGTGCTTTTACCACAAAGAAGCGTGTATTGGTTACTAAGGGTCCTGTATGTACCTGCAAGACGATTTCTACCTTTGGTCTAGACACTGCTCCGTTAAAACCATATATTGTGCAAGTGGAAGAATCCATTTGCTTTACTGTCAAACCCATGCGTAGGTAGGGTTCGTAAAATAGCACATTTAACGAACTGCCCCCATCCACGAGGACCTTCGTAAAATTCCATCAGTGTATTGGAAGAGTGATCACTAGTGGATCGTTGTGCATTTCAACCTCCTGGTTGACGTTCTTTTGTTGAAAAGGTTAATGGCGTGGCCATCCATTCCTCCCAAGTGCTAGTGGGTGGTCCACTTAGCTTGAACACTTCATGGGATTCAATCTTCTTTATGTTTCGAGCTAACTCGAGTATGTCTTCGAGCATTTCTTCTTGGCTTCCACTGGAGAAGGTGATAATGTTGATGTATTTTCCATCCTGAGGTAGTTCTACCCTTTTCTTTGGGATCTCCTCAGTCTCCGCGGGCTGTAGCTGTACGTACTCCATGAATTTTCCTTCGTCGATGAATATTTGGATCACGTTGCGCAGGTGGTAGCATGTATCAGTAGTATGTCTGTAGTATTGGTGGTACACACAGTACTCCTTAGCTTCCTTCGTCTTTTCTGGCTGCTTTCCCCTAGTATTAGGGTAAGGAAAGTCTGGCTTTGCTCCCTCCTTGCTTAGGATGTGAGAGAAAGTTGTATTCAACTTCGTGTAGATTTTATCCATAAATTCTTCTCTTCCTTTGCCTCTTTTTCCATCTCCGTGTTTGGATAGCTTGTCTCTAGAGCTGGTCCTGCCCCCGGCTTCGTTTTGTCGCTTAGGTACCTCCGGAATTGGTTCCAGAGAGTTAGTTCGCTGTGGAGATGTTGTTGTCTTTGCTTGTGCCCTGGGATTGTCCTTCTGGATTTCTTCGAGTATGATGTAACGGTCTTGGACAACCCTGATCTCGCCTTTGGAATCGAGGGCTCTGTTGTGAAGCTCCACGAAAATGGTTGAGGTTCTATCAAGTCCGTACTTATAGCAGTTTATGCTAATTTCTGGATTGACTTTCCCAATTGCTTGGCATGTCTTTTGCCACCTGTCTGTATACTGCATCAGTGTTTCCCGGAGTCCGATAGCTAAAGCAAATAGTCTATCTAACCCCGCCTTTGTTGATTTGTTGTACATGTATGTCTCCAAAAACACAGTAGATAATTGCTCGAAGGAGTCAATTGAGTTCGCTGGTAAGTTGTCATACCATGCTAGTGTTGATCCCGTAAGCTTGCTGGGAAGTACCTACAAAGTACCACCTCGTTTTTTTCCCAATGGGCAAGGACACGAGTGTAATACCATAAGTGGGATGCGGGATCTGAGGTACCGTTGTATGCTTGGAACGTAGGTACCGAACATTTCGGAGGGATGGATTCCCTCAAAATGCGAAAAGATAGTGGGGACGTGGTTGCCTCTTGTAACACTTCTTCTAGTCTTGCGCCTTCGTGGCCAGTTTTTAGGCCTTGGATCTCCTTCCGCATTTTCTCCATTTGCTCCATGACCATGTTCACATTGTGAGCATCTTTGGAAAATGCTTCGTCGTAGTAGGTATGAGAGGGTTTGTATGTTGAATCCGTTTCGTCTGGATCATGGTGCGCTCTCCTTGCTCCCTTAGGTTGATTTGTCTTTGGTGGGTTGAGATCCACCCTTCGTCTTCCTGAGATAGCTCCGTTTTCACGCCTCTGTTGCGGAAGGTGAGTTTGGGAACCTTCGATTTGTATGTCTAGCATAACTTTGAGGTTCTGGTTCTCCTGGGCCATCTCGTGCATTGCATCTTCGTTTTCCTTGTTACGGAGTAACAAAGCTGCTATTTGTGCTGCCATTTGGTCTTCGTTGTGGGTTCCACCTCCCTGAGGAGTGCTGTCGGCTGGATCTTCAGAGTTTTTCACTCCTTCGTGTATAATTGGCGCGTCTGGATCTATCTGTATTGGGGTTAGGTTTCCCAACCCTCGTCTCGTAGGAGCTAAGGTTCTGGGTAACCCTGCGTTGACCGTAGGTGGCTTTGTAGTTGTGGCGTGCTCCGGTAATGACATGTCGTAGATTAGTTGGGCTCCCGATGTCTGCCCCATCCCTTCAGCAGGAATAGGTGATTTGTTAGAAATTGTTCTCCTTGCTATTTCGCTATGTCCGTCCTCCGCTTCATTCCTTTGGTTTGCTTTAGACGACTTTTGGGATCTCCCTCTTGTGATAGCTGGTTTTGAGCTTGTTGGTACATCAGTTGGTTTCATGCCTTCGTCTTGTGTTATCCTGCGGTCACAGAAAAGGAGAAAAAGTCTGCTACTTGGGTATCTTCATTAAAAGTAGCAATTAATGCTCTGACACAGAAGACGGCTAAGCAGCTTTTTCAGAAAAAGGACTGAGATAACGTTTTTGACAGACGGGTATTAAATGCTTATGACACCCTTGGAAAAAACAACCTTAAAACATTGAAAACCAATGAAAAATGGTGTCAGATCTTGCGAAAAACAAGGCTATTAAATGCGTTAGAAGATCTTTTTTCTTTAAAATTCGACTGAGATTCCTCTGTCAGTCAAAGGTTCTCAGATCTAAAATATGCTCTATTTAAGAAGGGTTGTTTTAGTATAAAACAAACATTTTGGCGTTTTGTGAGTATGTTTTTGAAAAAAAATTGTGGATCTGTAACGAGGCACGTTTTTAGAGGCTATGAACTCAAAAAACATACACAAATAATGGATGAACGAATCACTAGAGAGTGAGATTCATCGTTGGAACACAGATCCCTGTGTTTCAGAAGATGTATAAGTAAAATGTAAAACTGTGTCTAAACTCAGGTTCGTGAGCAAAACACGGTGGGCGCCAAACTGTGACTACTCGTTTTCCCATAGTCTACGTGATGTACACAGCTCTGAGAATCTGATACTAAACAGTATTGATACCTCTGTTGAACTGATAATGCTAAGTAATCAATGATATCTAAGATCGCAATAATAACGAAGAACACAAATATAATGTAAAAGCTTTTAAGTTATCATGAGACACAAGAGATTACATGGTTCGACATTTATCTACATCCACTGGGTAATGAGTGATTGTTTTGTATTAAGTTTGAGGTGGTTACAAAGATCTTAAATGCTTCCCAAAGTAATAGAGAGAACTCAAGTGGAAGTAAATACTTAAGTTCTAAACATTAAAGAGGTATAAGCTTAAGACTAGATCTTTTCTCCTAGATATTGAATGCCCTTAGTTTGTTGGTGAGGCTTGGTATTTACAGCCCCTCTTGCTCCAGGTATATCTTTGCTGCCTCTGGGTCCATCGTCTGCTGATATACCTTTCGTACCAATGGTACCTTCATCCACCGCATACCTTCTCCAGTTGTATTTCGCCACCTCAGCTTTCCCACGTTCCTTCGGGAACTACCCAACCTTAGTACAGGTTGTACCTTCGTTCACAGCCAGCTTCCGTCAATCGGGTTCTGCCACGCCTTCTCTCTCCACGTGCCTTGATTCATGCGTGTAGATAAGAGATTTGAGCATTTAATGTTGATTAGATGCGTCATCTACTTCTGTCCCCTCGCCAGCTGCCTCTTTGTAGACTAGGCTTTTACCATTCTTATCTTGACCGTTTAGGCCTTCTTTCTTGGGATGAGATAAAGTAGATCTGTGGAGGTATTCTTTGCTACTTAGGCTTCTCAGTTCAGCGAAGGATACACAGTTGAATATATGTGTGGCCACTAAGATCATGACACGTGCTCCACAGAATATTGGTATTCACACCCCCGCCTTTTCAGTTTCCTCGTTAATAAAATTTCCGGTGACTGTGTTATTTCTTTTCCGCATTATATTTGTTTATATAATTGAAATATCACAAGTTGTGCGTAATTCAATCATAGTTGATAAATCCGACCTTGTTTGTTGGATATGACTTGATTGACACTCAGACATTGGTCTTTGGTACCATCCGAGTTATTCTCATAACAATCAGTCTCACGGATTTTTATCTAGTTGATTTACTGATTGCATTGAGAAAGAGATAAATCTCTTTGATATATTTCTTGATTGAGTCTTACTTTTAAGTTGGTGCTCTCGGAATTATATTGGAGTTTATCCCATACAGATTTTCAAATGAATTAGTTGGGTGTGGTTGTTGTACCCCCCCGCGTTTTCACAGGGTTTAGGTATAAGTGGCGTGCTTGGGAACATATGTAAATTTAATTCTCACGGATATTGTTAGAGCATTGCTCGGTCGAACTCGCATGCATTTCTATCTTAAGCATGTTTGTCAAGTTTAGTTGTCAAAATTATATGTCTTGATTTCTAGACTGCTTATAGTTAAGTTTCGGTTTAGGACAATTTAGTGTAGTTGAGCTCCAGACTCCATGACGATCATCTTACGAAGACGAAGAACTACTCAAGGAACCAGTGGACTTCATCCGACTAAAAGGTATGTGGAGACTTGAACTTATCTATCACTCAAAAGTCTATCTACTCTATCTCCTACTCTTGAGACAAAGTCGTATAAGTATGATAGTTTTCATACATACACATTTTCTATTTCGAGCCGAGTTTACTCGCCTATATTTTTCTCGAAATATGAGTTGGTAAGCTTTCGCTTTAACCACTTTTCATATTTACATGTCATGAAAGACATGATGACGTTTCAATCTTGAAAATAACCTTGATGACGATAGTTGTGAATAACGACTGTTATAACATTATAGAAGAATGTTTCAATGATTGAAATGTAGAATTGAGATTACGTAACCAACTATGGATATAAGCATATATATATAGTGTGTTCGCACATTAGTGTATAAATCCATGTGCCGGAAACCAAGTGTGTGCATACGGTATTGGTGAAGAAGACATGTTGAGTACGCATACCCGTACGCGTACCAGCGGAAGTTTTCGAACCGAAAATTTCTGCTGAGTTTGTAAGTTCGTAAACTGTTAAACCAGTCACCTTAGGTACGCATACCCGTACGCGTATCCACGGAAGTTTTCGAACCGGAAATTTCTGCAGAATTTGTAAACTCAAATCCGGTAGCTATGGTACAGTACCCGTACGCGTACCCAAGCTAGTTATATTTCTCAAATCGGAAGTTCATGAACTTAAACAATAAATCAATAAGGAATGCAATCTTTGCAAACCGTGGCTATATTGTTCATGAATTGATTCAAATGAATCAAACCGATTTTGTTTCAATTGTGTCTATTCATAAAGACTTAAGCAATTGAACAACTCTTCGACTAGTTCTTATGAGTCATTTGAACTAGTTATGTGAAGAAGATGAATACAGTTAATATGAAAGTGCTCATATGGAAAACCATTGGTTAACTATTTGTGAACCAACTAAGTGTACACGTTAAGGTACGGTTACTCAAACTTAAACGAAATACATTTCATTTGTGTGTGACAAGCTAAGTTTCGATCTAACGATTGAAAGATATTAGCTTGGTTAAATCAGGTTTTTCATCTAACGGTGAATATTGAATGCTTTGTTACCAAGGTAACTTGGATTGCAAACCCTGATTTGAAAACTATATAAAGGAGACAAACTAATCCCCACACCTCCTGCGTGATACTAGTTGGTTTTGCTAGAGTAGATTCTCATTTAACCTTAGGTTTCTTCTCGAGACCCTGTAGGTTAACGACTAAAAGACTTCATTGGGATTGTGAAGCCAGACGAAACTACTTCTTTTGTAGTTGAGCGATCTGATCTTGACATTTTCTATCGTACGAGTTCAATTGAATAATTGACTTGAGATTATATCTCCGATAGGGCAAGATAAAAAGAAATCACAAACATCTTCGTCTCATCGTTTGTGATTCCGCAATATCTAGTTTCGCTACCATACGATTTAGATTATTGTGAGGTGATTGATAATTCTAGGTTGTTCTTCGGGAATATAAGTCCGGGTTATCAATTGGTTTCTGTTCACCTTGATTTTATCAAAATACGGAACAAACTCTTAGGTTTATCTGTGGGGGACAGATTTATCTATCATCATAGACTTTTCTGTGTGATACAGATTTGTTTATTAAAGTCTTCGACTTTGGGTCGTAGCAACTCTTGGTTGTGGGTGAGATTATCTAAGGGAATCAAGTGCGTAGTATCCTGCTGGGATCAGAGACGTAAGGAGCGCAACTATACCTTGAATCAGTGTGAGATTGATTAGGGTTCAACTACAGTCCAGACCGAAGTTAGTTTGTGGTAGGCTAGTGTCTGTAGCGGCTTAATACAATGTGGTGTTCAATCTAGACTAGGTCCCGGGGTTTTTCTGCATTTGCAGTTTCCTCGTTAACAAAATTTCTGGTGTCTGTGTTATTTCTATTCCGCATTATATTTTGTTATATAATTGAAATATCACAGGTTGTACGTTAAGATCAATCAATTAGAATATCCAACCTTTAGTTGTTGATTTAAATTGATTGACACTTGGATATTGGTCTTTGGTACCATCCAAGTTATCTCTCTTGTATTTGATAAAGACTCGCAGATTTCCATTTGCTTGAGTATAGATCAAATCGAGAGATTGAGATATTAACTCTTTGATATACTTTTATCTAGATTGAGTCTGACTGTCTAGTTGATTCTCTAGAAAGTATATTGGAGTTAGTCGATATATATTGCTAATCAAAATATTGGGTGAGGTTGTTAGAGCCCCGCTTTTTCAGATATGGTCATTTAACATTCTTCCGGCCCAATTACATTTTGACATCCATCTAATGGCTGTTTCACTAGAAAGGTGTTTCGATATCACAAGCAAAAGTATTTCCGCTTTTCCAGAAGCAACAAGTCATTCTCAAAAGTCATAAAAAAGACAATTTACTTCTGGAAATTGTTTTTCTTTCATAAGTCATTTTCATTATTACTTCATAAAGTGTATCTAAACATCATCACGTGTCAACACTATTATAATTCTTTATGTTTATTCTTGATCAAGAGAGAAAAATCATATATGGGTGACTCATAATCTCGAGAATCATTTTTTCGACTGAAAAATTATGTAAACACTTACTCGAAATCTCACTTATTGGTTCCAGTGTAGAAAAACACCACAACTCGCAAATCTCATTGTTGGTTTGAAGATAAAAGACACCTGCCTATAACATTCACAAATTAGATCTACCTATATTTTGAAAAGTTTTCACATAATAACCTTTGAATTTTCCTTTCTTAAGTATAGATTAAATCATGTTTTGTACTCGCAATTATATAGGGCATTTATGTTGAGAATTTTATATTTAGTCTAAGTTTAACAATTGTGTTTTTCTGACCCAAACGAATTATGTCATATAAAGCGTTAAATTCGTGAATCATAAAGTATTTCAGTTTTATATTTGAAGTATCAGATTGTATATGAAACCATCCACAGTCAATTTTAATCAGATGTTAGCCAATCGGGTATGAATAAGTATTTTATGATATCATTATAATGGATAAGTATAACAAGATGGATTACGTGGTTCACTGGTTTGGTGGATTCCTAGCTTAGATGAATGAAAGTGAGGCAAGAGATTCAAATCGGTGGTGACTCATCATCGAGGTGAGGGAATCAAAAGATTTGGGTGGACACTTAGCTTAGAAAATAATAACAACAACAATTGTCCTTAATATGAACTGGGGACTACTGAAATTGATTGATTCAATAGTCTGATTCATCAAGATTCAATATTTAATTTCAAAACTAAAACAAAAAAAAAGGGAGAAAATTAACATAACTCTCATATGAAAACAATAACAAAACCAACATTTAAAAGGAAGCAAAATTACTCTTAAAGTTACTGTAATTATTATATTGCTTTTAACTTTTTTTTACTAAAAAGTTACTCATATATACAAAATGATTATATTGGATTAGTAAAAAGATAAGAAGTTGATGCTAAGTTAAACAATCTCGAGTACGTTTAGGAGGGTGGTTAATGATTAATAAGGATACAACCACGAGAAACGTGAGGGAAACACTTATCATGGTTAAATTACGCAACCATTTTATATATATATTGGTTGATTTTGTCGATAATTTGTTTTTCATTTGAGGCTTGATGAATTCTTGAACTTCAAGTTGAGAAAGTCGCCGAGAATGCCGCAATGCATCATAAGGTATCTCCATGTTACTGATGTCTCGTAATCTTTTTCATTTCAAAGCCTTCTCTTCCCTTCTTTTTTGGCGAATGACCTATCCCCTTGATCTCATTCAAGACTGATAATCTCTTGTTCTTTTTCCTCCTTAGTTCCCGATAAGTTTCTGAATATATCACTTAAATGTAAAAATCGAGTCTGAGGTATTTTTTCGCCTTTTCTTTTATTACATGTATTTTATCCATTAACAAAATCAAAAATAATATGGGAGTTGTACATGATACCATCATTACCAGTGAACCCATAAACTCCCCATACTTCACCTTTTTATCACTTAGTAAACGACGATAGAAATACAATTGATTTCAGTAGTTATATCAACTTTATAATGTTGAACTCCCCATACACAACTCCATAGCCTCTACCCAAAACACATTCAAACAAGTGATTGACAAACACTAACTGAGAAACGAATATTTAGAGTCAACTACTCAAAAAAAAATCAAAACAAAAATAATGAACCAGGAGTTAAATAAAACTCACCTCTTCATCATCCTTAAAGTTGAGCACCCTAAGAACCCACCCCAATTCAGACCTACAAGGCTCTGTAATACTACATAAAAAATAATTGCAAAATTGATAGCCAACAGAATAAAACCCTTTCTTGACAAAATTATCTCCCCATTTCAATCAGCCTTCCTATCATCTAGAAAAATCTCAGACAACATCATAGTAACACATGAAATAGTCCATCTTTTCAAGAAAAGGAAGGCAAAAAACAGGTGGTCTAGGACTCAAAATAGACATGTCTAAAGCTTTTGATAGGGTTAACTGGAATTTCCTTCTTAAAGCCTTAAGTTCATTTGGATTTTCCCAAGAATCCTGCAAACTGATAGAGCAATCGATATCAACAACATCTATATGAGTCAATGGAATTCCTGGTAATTTCTTCAACCCCACAAGAGGTCTTAGGCAGAGGGACCCTTCATCCCCTTACCTCTTTATAACTTGTATGGAGATTTTCTCTAGACTTCTCTTATCTAAAGATCATGAAAAACTTCTTTATGGAGTTAAAATAACACCAAAAAGTGAACATATCTCTCACCTTTTCTTTGCAGATGACTGCATTCTATTTGTTAAAATGTAAAAATCTTTACTCTACTATAGAATTATTCAGTAAAACATCAGGTCAAATAATAAACTTTGAAAAATCAGAAGTATTTTTCAGTAAAAAAGTCCAACCAAAACACCAAAGAATGATGTCAAAGTTTCTCAAAATAAAACATATCAGCCTGAAGATTCATGTCTAGGTGCACCTTTTTTTATTGACAGATCCAAAATAAAAAAGTTTGGACCAATTCTTGACAGGATGGTGTTAGAGCATTGCTCAGTCGAACTCACAAGTGTTGTTATCTCAAGCTTGTTGTAAGAATTAGTTGATCAAAAATATATCTTGATTTCTAGTCTATATTTAGCCAAGTCTCGAATTATGATAGAAGTGTGCATTTGAGTACCAGACATCACTACGTTCTACCGTTTGAAGGCGAAGATCAACCGAAGCTTTTGGAGAACTTCATCAACAAAAGGTAAGTGAGGACTGAAGTGAACCACTTATTACTCAAGCTTTCACCTTTCTATCTATGAGACTATGTCGCATGACTAAATCAGACTTTACATGCATAACAGAAATTTCGAGTCAAGTTTATCTTGTTAATTATTCTCGAAATATATATGACTAAGCTTAAGAACATTTGTTCATACTTGATGAATTTGGTTAAGAACAATTTATTGTTTATGACCTAAATCATGATTCAAGTTAATCATTTGAAAATAGCATGAAACAATGATATGTGTCATTGATGTTATTCGCGAATGTTTCAAATTTATTATTAGAGAGATATAGAACTATTGTAAATCTGGATACAAAACAGTCAAGTCCCAGCTTACATACTGCCGCAACTGTTATAGGTCCGGAGCCGCAGTGCATGTACCCAATAAACGTAACGGTGTAGGCATAGTTCGGCAATGACTTTTGGTACACATACCAAGTATGCAAACCCAAAAAGTTATATTGACTCGTGAACTCAAGATGGTACACATACCTAGTATGCATATTGAAAAAGTTTTGTGGACTCTTGAACTTGTTTTGTCTTAATGGTATACAAACCCGGTACATGTACCATGACAAGATAACTCACGAACTGGAAGTAAGTACACATACCAAGTACACATACTTACCCATTCGAATATTTTCAGATGCATCAGAATTATTTCTATGAGATAGTCGGCATTTGAACAACTCTCTAAAAAAACACATCTATACATATTTGATCACATTATAACCTATGGTTATAACTCAAGATTAAAGTCTTAAAGTGTTATATAAAAATTGTTAAGCTTATAGTTCGTCTGGCTAGTTTCGGCTAACCTTTCATGAACAAGTCTTTATACACGGTTCGGCTACGGTTCAACCTAATCAGAGTGTATATTTTGTTGTTTTAATCTCAAGTCAAGTTTTCATCTAATAGTGGATATTGATAGATTCATTTCAAAGCTACCTTAGTTTAAATCTAGAGCAACCTTGATATTGAAATTATATATAAGGAGAACCTCAGGCAACTGGGATTTTTGAATCCCCGAACACTATTCTTGTGTGTCCTAGTTGTAAACTAGAGTCGTCTTCTCCTTTAAACCTTTTTAGGTTTAGCTACTAAAAAGACTTCGCTTAGGGATTCGTGAAGCTAGGTCCGACTATCTTTATCTTGATCGTTCGTGTATCCTGATCTTGTTACTGATTTTTTAGTCTCACTCCGATCAGGAAAGATAGATAGAAATCGCAAAGTTTCTTCGTCTCAGAATTTTTGATTCCCCCGGTATATTCCTCTATAACGATTCTTTGTTCAAATCGGAGTAGGTTTTACATGTGAGGTGAATAATAATCTAGGTGCTCTTCGGGGTTCGTAAGTACCGGTTTTTAAAGTTTGCTAGACTTTGTCTATTACAAACGATTTCCTATCTCACCTTGATCTTTTGATCAAAATGGAAATCACATAGAGGCTTATCTGTGGGAGGCAGATTGGTTTAAAGTCTTCAATTGAGTTGAAGCAACTCTTAGACTGTAAAGGATGTCAACCAAGGTAATCAATTGCGCAGAGTCTTGCGAGATTCAAGAGGCGTAAGGAGCACGACTGTAACTAAATCACTGTGATGGTGAATTCAGTCTCAACTACATTCCATTCTGAAGTGTTGATAGTAGACAAGAGTCTGTAGCGGATTAATATAGTTTGGTGTTCAAATCTGGAATAGGTCTCGGGTTTTTATGCACTTGCGGTTTACGGAGCCAAACAGTACTTTCACATAAAATAAGTGGATCAGGGAAAGATCAATACTGCAGAATTTTCAAAAGTTCATTCTAGCTTTTATCAATATTTGCATAATGACATAATAGACTTAACTTTTGATCATATATGAGGTAATTATAGTTCATGGACGTAAACACAACATATCCCATAATATCTTTGCACTATATAAACCATATTGCAAAATTATCTTCCAAATCATTTAGAATTTAAATAAATAAATCTAAAAACATTGCAAGATGAAAATCGTTGAAATAGCTATGTGTAATAACAATATTTGCTATTCCAAACCCTAGTTATCCTTCTTAAAACATAAGAATAAATTCTTATAAGAAGTTTCCTAGGCATTATAAAACCCTAAAACCAAAAACAAAACCGTACTAAAATCAAAGTACACTATCTAAACTCTCATGAGTTTTAATCCTTTGAGCCTGTGATTGACAACATTTACCGCTTCTTCGGAGAAGATATCCTCATTGAGAAAATATTTCACATGCGTCTTTATGAGAACAAGGTCATAATTAACCTTTTTCAACTCAGTTCGTAACACATCGAGACCTTTCATAGTGTCAACGAGTTGCAGTTTTGCTTCCTCAAAGTATTTAAGAAAATCATGAACAACTTCAGCAGAAACCATCTCAGCATGCTCTACATATTGATGAGTATATGCATAAAAGCATGAGACATCAGGACAGTCTTCAGAGTTTTGAGATGTGACATTGTCTTCTTCCACAAGAGTTCTTTCTACTTTCCTTTGGATCCGAAACTGTTCCCCTTATCAAGAAATCCTTTCATGAAATTGCAAGTGCGAGAAGGAGATGACATTCATGATAAAAATAAATAACATAGAGTGAGAGGACTAAACTCAATAGGATAGGTATATAAACGGTTTCACATGAAGTAATTTCAGGGTTTCTAAAGTTGGTTCGTGACATGTAACATAGGTACCCGAAATTTTTCTAAAGTTGGTTCGTGACATGTAACATAGGTACATGAAGTAATTAGATAAGCTGTAAAAACCCATCCACAAGGCACAAAGGTTACACAACAAAAATTTTCTAAGTAAAAATCTTCTTTCACAAGTCTTAGCTCAATAAATTTTATGTTCTCAAGAGAGAAAAATTTAGAGCACAAGATTAGCACAAACGTCATTTGAAAATAACTTAAGATACAAAAACAATAAAATGTTGGAGTAAACTTTATCCAAAGCAAAATATTCATGCAAGCTTGTTTGTAGACAATATTCTAGCTATGAATGAAAAGAAAATAACTCAACTAAACAGAGACAAATTTGACATCAAGTATACCTGATCATTAGAATATCTTACTCAACAAGATTTTTTATGAGTAGGATTTCAACCTTGTGATTAAATAACGCAAGTATGAGCTTTATGCTCATCTAATTAATAATGTTTATGACTAAATCTCTTATTTCTTCTAATTTTTTGAGGAAACCCTTTTTGATGTGAAAAATTATCATAAAACTTACTATCATCAAAGTGAAAAAGTGGGGGTACAACAACCTCACCTAATATTTCGCTTAGCAATCTGTATGGACAAACTCCAATATACTTTCTAGAGAATCAACTAGATAGTCAGACTCAATCTAGATAAAAAGTATATCAAAGAGTTTATATCTCAATCTCTCGATTTGATATATACTCAAGCAAATAGAAATCTGCGAGTCTTTATCAAATACTAGAGAGATAACTTGGATGGTACCAAAGACCAATATCCAAGTGTCAATCAATTTAAATCAACAACCAAAAGGTCGGATATTCTAATTGATTGAACAACGCACAACCTGTGATATTTCAATTATATAACAAAATATAATGCGGAAAAGAAATAACACAGACACCAGAATTTTGTTAACGAGGAAACCGCAAATGCAGAAAAACCCCGGGTCCTAGTCCAGATTGAACAAACACTGTATTAAGCCGCTACAAACACTAGCCTACTCCAAACTAACTTCAGTCTGGACTGTAGTTGAACCCCAATCAATCAAACTGATCCAAGGTAAAGTTATGCTCCTGCGCCTCTGATCCCAGAAGGATGCTACGTACTTGATTCCCTTAGCTGATCTCACCCATAACTAAGAGTTGCTACGACCCAAAGTCGAAGACTTTAATAAACAAATCTGTATCACACATAAAAGTCTACAGTAATAGATAAATCCGTCTCCCACGAATATACCTATGAGTTTTGTTACGTCTTTTGATAAATCAAGGTGAACATGAACCAATTGATAAACCAGACTTATATTCCCGAAGAACAGCCTAGTATTATCAATCACCTCACAATAATCCTAATCGGCGCAGCGAAAAAAGATATTGTGGAATCACAAACGATGAGATGAAGTGTTTGTGATTACTTTTCTATCTTGCCTATCGGAGATATAAATCTCGAGCCAATTATTACAATCGTACTCGTAACGATAGAAGATGCAAGATCAGATCACACAACCACAAGAAAAGTAGTATCGGTCTGGCTTCACAATCCCAATGAAGTCTTTAAGTCGTTAACCTGGTTTTAGAAGAAGAAACCAAAGATTAAAGGAGAATCGACTCTAGCTATGCAACTAGTATCACACGTAAGGTGTGGGGATTAGATTTCCCGTTGCTAGAGTTCTCCTTTATATAGTCTTTCAAACCAGGGTTTGCAATCAATGTTAGCTTGGTAACAAAGCATTCAATATTCATCGTCAGATGAAAACATGATTAGATTCAAGCTAATATTTCTCAACCGTTGGATCGAAAACTTAGGTTGTTACACACAAATGAAATGTCCAATTTTGGGTTTGCGAACCGTTCCCAAACATTAACATTTGTTGGTTCAACAATAGTTAACTAAATGGTTAGCCATATGATCACTTTCATATCAACCATATTCTTCTTCACCATAACTAGTTCAAATGACTCAAATGAACTAGTTAGAGAGTTGTTCAATTGCTTAGATCTTATGTAACTACACAATACACAATCGAAGCAAAAACGATTTGATTTACTCGAATCGGTTCTTGAACTTTATAGCCACGGTTTGCAAAAGCATTCCTTAGTTTATATAAACATGAGTTCAAGAACAACCGATTTTAGATATAACCTGCTCAAGTTCGCGGGCTGGGTTCGCGGACTTAAGCTCACGGAAGGAGTTCACAAACTGCATCAGAAATTCTCGGGTCGAGAACTTCCGCCAGTTCGCGGACTTAGCTCATGCCACATTCCGTTTCTCTTGATCAATAAAGTTCGCAAACTTTGGTTCAAGGAATAAGGACTTATACATATGTGTTTTCACAACAATGCTTATATCCTACCAATGGTTATGTAATCTAAACTCTCATTTCAATCATTGAAACATTCTCAGAGGACGTTATATAGCCGTTATTCACAGACCATTTTTCTTCAGAGCAATTTTCAAAGTGGTTGAAACATAACATGACATTCATCACTAGGTAAAGATGAATTTGGCTAAAGCGAAAGCTTACCAACACATATTTAGAGAAATAGATAGGCGAGTTAAACTCGGCTCGAAATAGCAAATGTGTATAATGAAAGTCTATACATCAACACGACTTTTGTCTCAAGAGTAAGAGATAGAATAGATAGACTTTTGAGTGACAAATAAGTTCAAGTCTCCACATACCTTTTAGTCGATGAAGATCCACCAGTTCCTTGAGTAGTCCTTCGTCTTGTATGATGATTGCCTTGGAGTCTTGAGCTCAACTACACTTTCTATCCTAGTCCGAGACCTTTAGCTATGTAGGCTAGAAATCAAGACTTATAGTTTTGATCACTAACATTGACAAACATGCTTGAGATAGCAACGCATGCGAGTTCGACCGAGCAATGCTCTAACAAAAAGTACGAAACCAAGTTTGAATCCTTACCAGAAGAAGTTTTTCTGGAGAAATTTGACAGTCTGTTGATAAGATCTTTGTACCCTTAAATTAACAGATTCAGGTTGTCCTTTCCATTTCCATTGTTGCTTACACCTTCTGGTACCTTTTTCACACCTTGAGAACCATTCTCAAAATTAGTTTGAAAAGAATTATTTTGATACTTCCTTGACCGAGTCGTGTGAAATCTGTTATTACAGGTTCGAACATTAGAGGAGAAAATTGAACTGATCTTCCTGGAACAATTCTCAGGGTGAGTCCTAAAAACAATTAATTTAGACATACGAATATCAGTTACACCTTTGAGTATTAAATCTAAGGTGTATTGGAGTCAACCAATATAGTTATCATCCAACCCTAATTTGCATTTCCGTCGAACATGTACCTTTGTATCACAAATGAAATATACTTTCTGAGCACCAGAGTGATTAAAATGAGTAGATTTAACATAATCGTTAGAAGTTTCCTTCCTTCCGAGAGATGCAACAATTCCTTGATTAGAAAAAGTTGTAAGAACATCTTTAGTAATCGGAAGGGATTGTAACTTATCTTCTGAAACTGATTTCGTTAGAGAACCATGATTAGAAGTTGTCATGTTTTCTAACATCTCAGTTTTGTCAGAAGCAATAGGTATATTGGACTCTTTAGAACAAACCTTGCATTGAATAGAGGATTTACTCAATAGTTGTTTAATCTCCAAAGTATTCCCCTATTGGCCTTGAGTAAATTATTTGACGAGCTTACTTCGGCTTTTTCTTCACGGAAAATCTTTAACTGAGAGTCACGATCACTAACCATACCAATAAGCATATTGACTTTGTGTTTCAGCCGAATAACTTCAGTGGATTGATATCTATCCTGTCTTAGAATTAGTGCACTTGCTTTGGCTGTTTACCTTTCTACTTCAGAATCAGACTCGTCAGTGAGATAATCAGGGTAACACTCATCAATATTTGTCTGCTTCATGGGAACAAAATGTTCATCTATATGCGAGATCGACAAGTCTTTCTCTTTAATAAATTTCATAGAAACATAACTTTTATTCCTGGTGATGCGTTTGTCAGAGGTAGCGTTTCTGTCCATAGAGTCAGATTGCTACAAACACAGACTTATGAGGTCTTAGCGTGATTTCCTGCTCTGATACCAATTGAAAAAGCGGGGGTATAACAACCATACCCAATAATTCGTTCGACAATCTGTATGGACAAACTCCAATATAATTCCGAGAGCACCAACTCAAAAGCGAGCTAAATCAAGAGATATATCAAAGAGCTTAATCTCAATTTCTCAATACAATCTTCAATCGAACAATAGAAATATGTGAGTCTGCTTGATATGAGAAATAACTTGGACAGTACCAAAGACCAATTCCCAAGTGCCAATCAATTCCTATCCAATAATCAAGGTCGGATTTACCAATTGATTGAACTACGCACAACCTGTGATATTTCAATTATATAGAAAATATAATGCGGAAAAGAAATAACACAGACACCATAAATTTTCTTAACGGGAAAACCGCAAATGCAGAAAAACCCCCGGACCTAGTCTAGATTGAACACCACACTGTATTAAGCCGCTAGAGACACCAGCCTAATACAAGTTAACTTCAGAGGGAATGTAGTTGAGCCTTAACCAAGTCTCACACCGATTAAGGTGCAATCGCGTTCCTTACGCCTCTAGAACCACGCCGGATTCTGCGCACTTGATTCCCTTAGCTGATCTCACCCATAATTAAGAGTTTTTACAACCCAAAGTCGAAGAGTTATAAACAAACCCGTCTCACACAGATATGTCTATTCTGATAGATAATCTGTCTCCCACATAAGTACCTATGACGTTTTTTTCCGTCTTATGATAAATCAAGGTGAACATGAATCAATTGATAATCCGGTCTTATACTCCCGAAAAGCAGCTTAGAAATATCAGTCACCTCACAATAACTTGACTATATGGCAGTAGAGGAAGTTACCGCGGAATCACAAAGTCTGAGACGAAGAACTTTGTGACTACTTTCTATATCTTACCTATCAGAGATAAATCTAGAGCAAATCTTAGAAATATAGTACTCAACACGATAGAACAAGTAAGATCAGAACATGCAACTACAGAGAAAATAATTGGGTCCGTCTTCACGAATCCCAAATGAAGTCTTCAAGTCGTTAACCTAATAGGGTTTTGGAAAAACCTAGGTTAAAGGAGAACCAACTCTAGTTTGCAACTAGGACACATGAAAGTGCTGAGATTAGGTTTTCCAGTTCCTAGAGTTCTCCCTTATATAGTCTTTCAAATCATGGTTTGCTTATAGTCAAAGATAAGATAGTTTAGTAAGAAAGCATTCAATATTCACCGTTAGATGAACTCCTAATTTAAGATTCAAGCTAAGTCTGCTTTAAAATAAAGCAATAATTCTCCACCGTTAGATTAGCTTATTACACACAAGTGAAATATACCTTCATTTAGATGTGGGTAACTATACCTAAATGTGTACATTGAGTTAGCTCAATAACAGTTAACCGAAGTTAGCCATATGAACACTTTTATCTTAACCACATTCATCTAACACTTCTAGATCAAATATGATGATCAGTCAATCATGAAAGATAATCAAATGAATCTAATTGTATTTCAAATAAAGTTGTTCAATTGTTCACTATCTCATAGAAATATATATGAACAAATTGAAACAAAATCACATTGATTCGTAATTGTACAAAGTACTTATACAAGAATCAATTCATGAACATTAAGCCACGATTTGCAAAGATTGCATTCCTTTTAAATGTTTAGTTCATGAGTATGAAAATCATGCTTAACCGATTCTAGAACTTAAACCACTGTGTTTGCAAACTAGGTACGTGAACAGCAGCTCTGGATCTTGGCATGTCCAGCCGTACGCAAACCAGGTACGTGAACAACTGTCATGGACTAAACTCAGGTAGAATCGTTCGCATACAAGGTACGCAAACAAGGTTCCTGGACCTGAATCATAACAATAGAGTTTGCATACTAGGTATGCATAACGTGTTGTATCCAGACATGATTAATTGTTCTAAACTCCCATTTCAATCATTGAAACATCCTTAGAAGACGACAATAGCTGTCTCACAAAAACTATTAGCTTCAAGTAATTTTCAAGTGATCGAATGATCAATACGAAACTTTCCAAGTCGACGTCAAATGATTGTCTCACACAAATCATGTAAGATGTTTCAAGGCAATTTTCACATGATCATCTTTTGACTTAATATTTAGTTTCCAACAAATAAATTGTCTCCAACTAAACTCGTCAAGAATAATGATGAACATAGTTAAAGCAAAAAGCTTCCAACACATATTTCGAGAAATAGATAAGCGAGATAAACTCATCTCAAAATATCAAATGTTTATAATGTAAAAGTCTATATAGCTATACGACTTAGTCTCATTAGAAGATAGAATAGAATAAACTTCTGAGTGATAGATAAGTTTTAGTCTCCACATACCTTTTGTTGATGAAGTTCCTCAAAGCTCTCCTCAGTAGATCTTCGTCTTCAATCGATGAACGTCGTGAAGTCTAAAGCTCAACTATACATTCTATCCTAATCCGAGACATAGCTATAAGTAGACTAGAAATCAAGACTATAGTTTTGATCAACTAAAGTTGACAAACAAGCTTGAGATAACAACGCTTGCGAGTTCGACCGAGCAGTTCTCTAACAGGTACTCTCGCGTTTTCAAACAAAATCTAAATCCCAAGGATGGAAAATGTAATGTACTTCCACAATCAAGTTGGATGACACTTAATAAATCAGTCCTAGCCTGTATCCCTTCATACCAGATGATTTGTTTCATGTTAAAGGAAATTACCAATAAGATAGATGCCATACAAAGAGACTTTTGGTGGGGAAAAGAGATAAGTTCTAGAGGATATTATTCTCAAGCCTGAACAAGCCTCTGCAAACCTATAAAATCAGTAGGCTTAGGCTTCAGAGATGCAAGAAAATTCAATATGGCAATGATCACTAAAGTAGCTTGGAGATTACTGCAAGAGCCTAATTTTCTTTGGGAAAAAACACTAAAACCTATTTACTTCAGAAAGAATATATAATTCTTTAAAGGTTAAACAACCAGATAAGGGTTCTTGGACTTAGAAATTTTTGTGTAAAGGATTAAATCTCATCAAAAAGTACAGTATATGAGAAGTGAAGAATGATCTAGACATTAATGTTTGGGAAGATAATTGGATCCCAGGTCTTAGTGTGACTCTAATGCAGTAACGAAATCAAAATAATGATTTTCTAACCGTTGTAGCGGATCTCTTTGACCCAAATACAAAAAAATGGAACTTCACCCTAGTAAACTCCCCCCCCCCCCCCCCCCCCCCCATCAATAACAACATTGATAGGTAATATTTACCTCTTCTTGGACAAATCACATAATAAAAAAAACAGAGGACAAGCTTAGATGAACTCTTACTAAATCAGGAGATTATAAAGTTAAGTCAATGTATGACAAACTCAATGAAGTAGGCACGTATAGTTAGTTTGTCTCTTACAGAATCATTTTGGATAGATTTTTGGAAATTAAACATTTCTCAAAGAATTAAAGTTTTCTTTTGGATATGTATCCAGAATGCCTTGGCCACTAACACAAAATTATATGGAAAAGTAAAAGATATTGACCCATCTTGTCCAATATGTGGTGAGGAATTAGAAACAACAAAACATCTCTTATTCCATCTTAGATATGCAAAATTGGTATGAGAACAAGAACCTAATCCTATCAAAATTCAGTTCAACTCAACATTTAGCATTCTTGACCCGTGTAAACAATGATTTCACAATACAAACCAATTAATTTCGATAGAACTTCTTCTCAAAAAAATGTTGTTCATTTGGAAGGATAAATGCAACAAAGTCTTCGAAGAAAAATCCAGAACAACTTTGCAATTATCCATAGATATACAAAAACATAACTTATACTGGTCCTGGAAAAAGTCTCGTCAAACAGTTAGTAACAAGCAGCAAAAGAAACCAAATATACCATGGATAGCTCCAGCTACAGACAGTCTCAAAATCAATGTAGATGCAACATGGATTTCAGAATTCTATTATTCCACTTATGCTTTAATTTAAAGAAATGATAAATGTGAAGTTGAAGGAGGAAGAGCAAGAGCCTCCACAAGCTCAGACCCACAAGAACCAGAGGCGGTAGGCATTCTTCAGGTAGCTTACTGGGCTAAAGAAAAAGGGATCACAAACTTTAGCATGAGAGCCTCTTCAATCGTCTCAAAAATACAACCTCAGAAGTCTCGTGGAAAAGCAGGAATATTTTGGAAGAAGCAGAAAACATGACAAAATCTTGCATAGATTTTTTAAAATTTTATTTTATCCCTATAACAGGAAATCAAGTGACTGATTCCTTAGCTAAATTTGCAAAACTTTATCTTGATGAATGGATTGCACCCATCATCCACGGGCATATATAGCTCACAAACTTCTACTAGATAAATCAAACATGAAAGAAACACTAATCTTTGTATTAGATAGCTCTACAATTTTTGTAACTCAGGCCGATGAGCCCTAATTTCATCTAATGAAATCCTTTTTACAGAGAAAAAGAGAGAAAGAAAAGGTGTGAGACCTTGTGATCTGTGATGCATGGCCTTCACAGTTTATGCAGAGCTCACGTGCAGGACTGTCTTCGGACATGTAGAACGGTTGCTTGCCAAAGTCATTTTTGAAAAATACAATCATACATACAAGCCATAATTCACTATTTGGTACATATGATACGACTAAAAAGGTCAAAAGAAAATACGAAGAATAGTCCGATCCTTTATTCTTCTTCTTCGTCCCCGCAAATTTGACCTAATCTTCTTCGTCTTCTTTCTGACTCTATCTCTCTGCTGCTGCTACATGAATCCATGAAAGAGGAAGACGTCATCAAATTTCACCGACGTCTAATCTTTCTCCATCTGATCTCAAATTAGAGGTTCATTTCTCATCATCGATCTACTTTCATTCTCAATTTTCTTCATTTTTATTAAGTTTTTCCGAATTCAAGGTGGTGTCGGATAGATTTGGCTGATCAATTAGGGTGGAATTTGATAATAATGGTTAATTATCGGCTGTGATGAGACTGCCGAAGAGGCTGTGTGATTGTTGTCCTAGAGGAGGTGGAGGTGTAAATTATTACTATTCGGAATGGGTATTAGTTACATATCTGTTTCAGTGGTGTGTGCAGTTGGGAGTTTCTTAGGGCTACAGTGGTGGACACTATCTTTACTAGACAAGTTCAAATTAGATGGTTTAATTGCTGAGAATTATATACATTCTGAGAATGCTAATCATGCACTTGACTTACTATTGGGATCCAATGTTATAATTGCACTGTTGGTGAATTTTGTGATCAATCTATACGTTCTGCTCATTTTGTGTCTCAAGGTAAAATCATTTCTGTTATTGCTACTCACTTTTGTTGGTTTAAACTTAATATGTGTAGCGTAATCATGCTTATAACTATTGTTAGTATTGCTTTTAAAGAAAAATGAACAACATCCATTGATGAACCAAGTTTAATAGTTAATATTTCCTATTTTGTGATGAGCAGGCTATTTTTTTTGTCCAGCTGCATGCAACTGAGACGCGAAAAGTAGTGGAACGATGTGTAAATTACATTATATACAAGGTAATCTTGTTAAGTTGATTAGTTTTGGGTTCTCAGGCAACAGGCAAGCCAGTGTATTAGGATTTATATTGTCTTTGTTTTTCTTGATATGGGGCATTGTTATTGGTAGTTCTTAGTAACTTAGAATATTCTCAATTCTGTTGTTTCTCAATCTACAATGTTCAATAGAATTTGGATAACATGATTTTGGTACTGATGGCTTGCTATATAACAACTTATGGTTTTAGCAAAGGTTAGGATTTAGGAGTCACATGCTGTCTGTATAGGTGCAGTCCATGTCAAATCAATTTGGACTTGGGCAGAGCTTCTGAGCAGGCCAAGCTCAGTACCTTGTCGCAGGAGTAATTTAGATATACTACTTAATAAGAGTGCCACCCTTTTCAAGGGTAGGAGGGCTAGTGCAGGCATATTTTCTGCTGTTGTTCATTATATTCTGTCTGGGATTTGTTACTAGTTTAAGGATTTGTCATCATCATTATCTGTTATTTTGGCCTGTCACTTTATCTCATCTTCATGGTGGCTAAAAACCTCGCGATGTCCTGTTAATGGAATAATGATGGCAACTGTTGGAATCGATGCTATCTTGGAAGATCTTGGAAAATTTCTGTGCTATTTATTGCATTTACTAATACCGTTCTAATACTTGTGTTGCATACTCCATGGATATTAACGATTATGCTATTAAGTCCTCGTTTCTTTTTCTTCCCCCAAGTCTCTTTTCTATCTAGAAGAAAAAATAAAATCCCTACATGGCTACGAAGCTTCAAAAAGGTGAATATAAAAATGTATCAACAGTACTTCATGGAAATTCATATCCCCATCCGTGTCCTGTGCTGCTGTTTAGTAATTTTAGATTTATATGAGTAGGTTATGCTATTTTGTGGAATCTTATCTGGCGGATAATTTGTTTTATTGATTAAAACAGGTCCCGTAAAGTCTATTAACCAATAGTTGTTGATAATGTGTATATGATAGGGGGCGTTTCTTCCTTTGATTGTACCACCCACTGTTTCCCAAGCAGCATTATGGTCAACTTGGTTGACAGTTCTCTGTACCTTGAAGGTAACAAACACGTATACAATTGGTAAATGCAGGTGTTCTCTGTAATATGTATATCTATCTTCTAATTCACCCCTAAATTGCTGGTACTTCTCCACAGATGTTTCAGGCATTGGGTAGAGACCGGCTGGAATGGCTGAATGCATCTCCTTCTGCAACACCATGGACATACTTTCGCGTCTTTTCTGTTCTGCTGCTGGTTCTATCCGCTGATGTCTTCTGGTATATTCCCTAATGCCTTGTTGACAGAATTTCCATTTATTTATAGTTCTGTTCAGGAGTTCCTTTGCTTTTATTGCTTATGTTTGACCTAAATGTGTGGTGTATAAATAATTTAATTACGTATGATCACACAATCAATGCTCCTAGAACAACTCGGTGAAGGCCTAGACTTTCCATGCTCTATGATGCGTTAGACAAGTTCTTTAGCATTTAAATAATATAGGGGTATCCGGGTACATGTATTTATATCCTTGAGTACATACATCAATTTACTCTAAAGAAGCATAAAAACGAAAAACAGCAATAAAATTAACAGCAATGATTGATCAGACTATTTTCGAAAGTCTTGTTAAAGAGGAATACGTAAGACTGGTCTTTCGGAATTATAAGCATGCACGATTTTCTAATGCTGTTTATGATGTTATGAGGATTGTATTATTAGCGATGGCATTGATCTACTGTAGTACCACGAAGAACTTTTAATATTATTTATTTGCATGACAGTTAGTGATCAGTGTAAACAAGAAATAATAGGGTAGTGCAATATTTATTTGCATGACAATTAATGGTCAGTGTAATCAAGAAATAATAGGGTAGTGCAACTGTGCAGGTCTATCCCCATCTGCTAAAAACTTCTGAAATTGTTCAGTCCTGTGTCTGGATATATGTATTTAAAGTTACTATGAACTTTGAGCTGTCTCTTACTTGTGTTTTATGCCTACAGGTTAAGACTTTGTATCATAATATATAGATCACTGGGTTCAACTATGTTTTTGCTGTTATTCTTTGAACCTCTCAGTATTGCTTTTGAGACTGTACAGGTACTTCTTTAAGCAAATTTCAGTTTCTTGTTACATTCCTGATGCAGAAGCTTAGCTTAACCATCAAAACTGTTCATGTTCAGGATTTTAAACTTAGATTGGTGATATTCTTTCTATGCAAATTTCTGTAGGCGGTGATGGTGCACGGATTTCAGCTCCTTGATATGTGGCAACGACATTCAGTAGAAAGCAACACAGATTGCCAAAGCTCCCAGCTCTTTAGCAGATCGGTGGCAGGTATTTGTGTAATTTCAGTGTTCTGACATGTGGTGCACATGTATCTTGCACAAGGAGTGGTTGTTAAGGCTTGGTCCTTTTTTTTTTGACCCAAGGATCTTATCTCTCAAGTCTGTAACCTCTTTTTTCTTATGTAAGTTCTAAATTAAAATCTATAGGGTTCTTTTATGTCTGGTTCAACTGGTTTAGGTATGGCTTGTCACTGTTGTCAAATCAGAAGACTATCGTTTATATAATGTGCACGCATGCTACATTTGAAGGAAAGTGAATGTGATAGCTTTTTACTAGCCCAAGGTAAAAACTACAAGGGAATCAAGGCATGTACATTTCACAAAAGAAATTAAGATACATCAGAACCCGGGGGTGAAACTGTTCAACCATACTAGTAACCAAAATAGTGTAGGCAATGGTATTTCTACTTGTTGGTACAGACTGAGATATGCAAGCAAAACAGAACCAGGGACCGGAAAACAGAACCAGGGATCACAAAACCAGAGTGTTCTGGAACTTTAGATCTTACATTTGGGGCCTGGATATTCAGATGAAATCTTGAAATATCATTTCTCTTTTCTTGCAATGGTGTAGGTTAATTTAGTAACACTTGATACAGTTGCATTGCTCTCTAGCAAAATTTTTAGTTTGTTGAGATGTTGTACCTACACAATTAACATTCAGATTTATAGGGTTCCTAAATATTTTGGTGGTGATCTCGTTTCCTTTCTAACGAAGTGTCTTTGTAGGTTCTTTATTGGAATGGAAGGGCCTTCTTGTTCGGAACTGTGGTTTTGTCCTAGACATAATGACCTGGTTGATGGCTCTCGGTCATTACTTGCATATCTGGTGGCTTCACGGCATGGCGTTCCATCTAATTGATGCAGTCATTTTCCTAAACATACGCGTAAAAGCTTTCATCCATTGTTATAATGTATCTGATCTGAATTTTTTTGTGTTATCCCCTGTGCGAATTCCTCCTACTTAGCTATTTAATTTACATATAAACAGGCTCTGCTAAGTGCAGTTATAAAGAGGATCAAAGGATTTGTTAAGCTGAGAGTAGCTCTTAGTTCTCTTCATGGGGCACTTCCTGATGCGACATCTGAAGAGTTGCAAGCATATGATGATGAATGTGCCATTTGCAGGGTAATCTTAGTTTCCCTTACCCTTTTTGTTGATTTTACTCTTACAAAGGTCCTCCAGAACTGATGGATATGTGAAATCATAGGAACCAATGGCGAAGGCGAAAAAACTATCCTGTAATCATCTTTTCCATCTTGCATGCCTGAGATCATGGTACGCTTTACAATCATCGATTTTTATCTTTTAGGCTTTGATTTGTGCTCTTTTCAAGACTCTGAATGACATTTGATGTGAAAGGCTAAAATCATCGATATAACTCTGACTTGAACTATCACATAAAGTGCCAACAAAATTCTGGCCACGATATCAAGGGCAGAGCCAACTAGGGCTGTGGGGGTCAGTTGCCCCTTAATGGCAGCTGAGCCCCATACGTTTTAACCTCTCTCCCAAGCCTAATATAGGTCTCTTAACAAACTATTCTTTTTTATTTTATCCCAAGTTAATTTGCTCCCATGAACTCAACAATTGTTTTTTGCCCCCTCCGGACCAACATCCTAGATCCGCCACTGCATCTCATGTATGGTTGTCGGTTGATGATGTAAATGGAAAGTCGACCATTCATCTTTTGGGTCCTGTAGTTCGTCCTTTTGCACTTAGCCTATGCTGTAAAATATTATTATCGTTCATCTCATTATCTCATTTTGAAAGGTGTGTTAAAACACAGGTTAGATCAGGGTACGAACGAGGTTTATTCATGTCCTACATGTCGAAGGTCGCTATTTCCAGGCGCACGTGAAAACAGTACTCACTCCCGTACTGAGGAAGCCTTGAATAATGAACATCTTGCCCGTCAAATAGGTTATGGATCGGACACACAAAATGCACCAGACCGTGTCCCGCCTGCAGGAACATTTCCTAACCAACCACAGGCTCCTCCTGATGGTATCCCGTGGAGGTTCGTTTTCATGCTTCTGTTGTCCTCATTTTCTTTTGTGGCTCAGCCACTTCTGTTAACCTCTTTTGCTGTCTCTGTTCATTTATTATATCTTTTTCTCCTTATTTTTTAAAATTTCTGTAGAGTTGGGTTGGAATCAAATTGGGGACAACCTTGGCCAAACCAGGGTTCCGATGGTGCTGGTCCATCAAGTACTGCAGTGAGATCAGTTGGGTTAGGCAGAGTTCAGATGATGATGAGACATTTAGCATCTGTGGGTGAAACCTATGCCCAGACTGCCATTGAAGATGCTGCATGGGGTCTTTGGCCTACGCCACATCCCCAGGCTGCGTCTGGCTCTTCTGTTCTTCCTCCCCAAGCTGCTGCTGCTTTAGGCTATAATGGACATATTGGTGGTTTACGCATCAGGAATCCCACTCATTCTGTGAATGATAACATGTCAGCTATACTTGCCATGGCGGAGACTGTCAGGGAAGTGCTTCCCCATATTCCCAATGAAATAATTTTTCAGGTAAGATTAGTCGACTAGTATTTATTTGTAGGAATATAAAGCAAATACTCCTTTTTAATTTGTGACATCTCATTGACTTGTACATTTTCTGTGCAGGACTTACAGCGTACAAACTCTGTCGCTGTCACTGTAAATAATCTACTTCAAATGTGATTTGTAGTCACTATACATACATAACCTCTAAACATCTCAAGATTTTGTATATATAGCGACATGTTTTGCCTGAAAATAATGATCACAAATTTGGTCTAGAAGTAGTGTGACAGTCTAGTCTAGTCTACCTTCATATGGTCGGAGGTTTTTCCCATTTTCTTGATTTGGTTTCCAAATTGTGCTGTGATTGTCTCAAGTCTGGGTTTTCTGCGAAAGAATTCACTGAATTCACTTTTATAATGCATTTCTGAGAAACTAAATGTTGTTTCCAAAACAAAGTGTAGACTGCAGAGATGAGTTTGATGCAATAAAAAAGGGCACATTTTGAATTATGAATTAACTAGTTAAAACCCTGTTGTTCAATAAACACAATGTAGCTACAAAATGATCTTCCGGTACCGATCAGCTGGTGGTGCAAACTTGTTACAAAATTGAGCCATTATCAATTTTCATTCAAACCTCAAGAAAATAATGTACTGACAACAATTTTTTTTAATTCAACAACTATGATAACAGTAGCAGCTAATGAGATTCAAACAAGAACCGAAAAGCTAATAGCTTAAGACACAAACTGAAATTTACAAGAACATAAAAGACTTCAGGAAAATCCGAGTTGCATAACATTCCTCCTTACTGCTGCTGCAAGAACATCAACAACCCTATGCAGAACTGATGTGATAGATCAATGAATAATTAGTGTTAATGGGATCTTGCATTGTTCAAATTCCTTAACCAATTCAACATCACTGAACCCTAAAAAGAATTGAGCAAGTCCTTGAAGATAAAGAGCAGATTGATAAACATCTGTAGCACTAATAATCTCCATTAAAATACTTCTTCTTAATCTATTAGCATCTAAAAACACACTTACTAATTCATCCATCTGAACACATACATCGCCACTAATTGCTTTCAAGATTTCATTCTTCCCTGTAGAATGAATCCAATCATACCCAACTTTGTCAATAAACCCAGATTGTAATACCCTATACCGATTCATAATCCCAGGAAGAATCAATCTTAACCCACATTCCATTTCTTCAACTTTACTGATCAAATTATTTGATGGGTATTTCCAAACAAGTGGGTAATCTGCAGATTTTTCTGCAACCCCATCTTCATCATCGTCGTTGCTGAGTAATGATCTTAAGAGATTTGTGAAGATACTAGGATGAAAATCACCAAACCAGAGAAAGGGTTTTTGTATTGAATTATGCCAAGTTGGGAAAAGAAGTTGAGAAACATCTTCAGAAGCAGCAAGATCTAGGGTTTGGTAATAGGTTTGGAAATGGTGGTGGAACATCTGAACATGAGTTGAGAGTAATTCTGGTGGAGAAACCATTACTGAACGACTTAGTAATGGGAGAAGAGTATTCCTTAAGGTTGTAATCCATTCTTCGTGGAAATCTTTGAAAAGTCGAGAGCTTTTCTTAACACCAATCCATGATAACTTACTCATATTGATCTTCTTGAAAGGAGGAGATGGATGATTTTCTTTTTCTTTTTTCTTGGTTTGGTTTTTGTTTCGCTCTGGTGGTACAAAGAAAGAAGAGAAACAGAGGATATAATAATAATCAGATATTTTTTTCTTCTTTGGAACGGAGTATATATCGTAACGTCTGCAAGTGCGGTTGCAGCGAGTTAGCTCCTGGTCAAGTGGCACAGCGGCACATCCACTGCAGCAGCTACATTAGTCCAACAATGCAGCGTCATCGGAGAATAATTCTTCTTGGCAGACCGTCTAAACAGATGACGACTCTGACTGGGTTCAGGTGGTGGCCCAGGCCCAGCTTTTTCTTTTTCTGCAGGCCTTCGTTTTTTCCTGTTGCGCATTATTTTGCAAAATCTTGTAATTTCCAACCATATTATTTTTACCGGTGCAGAAATCTTGTACAGGTCAGTACTTGTTATTATTTTATTGTTTTTCTACTAAAATCTCAACTTTTTAATTAAAAGAAATAAATAATTCATCTAGACTAATACAGGCTATATAACTTGTTTGATATGCTTCAAAAAACCAAAATGCAATCCTTGTCGTTTCATACAAATAAAAAAAAGAAACTTAGAAAAATCCGAACCGAACTGGCAAAAGCTAATAAACAAGTAGAACGATTTATGCGTGAATTCGGCAAATTCTACAACTATTTGTAACAATCTACGAGTTCATTCATTTAGACTGAATGGCCATGGGGTTTATTGAGAAAGGTCTTGTAATAATCTTCATATGTACTGCTTTTCATGTTTCCTCGATACTTTGTGAAGTCTATAAGGTTGGAGGCGATGCTGGATGGACTGCCAATTTTGATTACCATACTTGGTCTTCTTCTAAGACTTTCGATGTTGGAGATATCATCGGTGAGTAAAATTTTCTAATTCCCTGCGAATCGCTTACAAATCTTTTAAAATTCAGTCGTCGACGCATCATTTCCGATCTGATAGGTTGTTTTTGTTGATGATTCAAGAATTTGATTACACTGCGGGAGACCACAACGTGATCGAAGTTAACCACACTGACTTTCGGACGTGTAATCAATCTCGCCCGGTGGTTAAGTATACTAGTGGAAATGACTCCATAACCATCAACAAAAGAGGTCATTACTATTTTATCTGCGGTACCCCAAGCCATTGTGAAGATGGGCAGAAGGTTGACATCAGGGTAGTTCCGGAGTCTTCAAAGCAATCCACAACACCTTCTGCGCCAGCTCCATCTAATGGCAACAGAGTTTGTACCGTTTCTTTCATGGCCCTGCTTGGCAAGGCAGCAACGGCTGCTTTAGTGATTTTCCATGGTTTTACTTACTAGGACGACGAGTCTACACCATCGCATGCAAAAAAGGGAAATCTTTGTACCAGATTGTATTGTTAGAGCTTTTTAATCAAATCTATATTTGTAACAATTTTCTAATGTAATGTATCAAGTCTGATATGCATTGGTAATAAATGGGCACATGGAAATGCTTATGCCCTTGGTTTGGAATTGGCCAGACATTTGCAACTGTCAAAGTTCATCATTGAAGGGGATGCAATAAACATTCCGGTGGCGGTTTTCTGGTTCGATTCAAGACATCCCATGGAGGATCAAGTCAATCATCTTAAGTTTTAGAGAACAAAGTCATGGATTTGTAAACATAAGCTTTACTTCTTATCAAGGTCTATAAATTGTGCAGCAAGTCAATTGGCGATTTGCAAAAATGTATCAGGATGTTTTTTTTTTAATTATTTATTTCTTTTTCTTTGGAAGCAATTTATGAGGATTCAGAATGTTGATCCAAACGTAAGTCAAAAGTATATCCGGAGAGAAGCAAAAGGCGACATAATTTTTGAATGGCTTATAGAAGTAAATATGTTAACTTTTTGTGGAGTTTCTTTTTTTTTTTTTTTTTTCTGACTTCTGAGATGTACTTTTACTTCGTACAATTTTGTTTCTATGAAAAACATAAACACTTCTATTTCTCACTGGAAAAAACATTGTAAGTCGAAAAGTCGAAAATCATTTGGAGACCAAATTTTACACTTAATTATAAAAAGCAAAATAAATCAATAAATTTGTAAAATACAAATACTTTTTTTATGACTTATGAGAATGACTTTTCTAAAAGCAGAAGTGGTTCTACTTAGCCATTGATGAAATCACTTTTTGATTTCTGGAAGTAAAAATATTAGAAATTACATAGTTTGGGCGCACAAATCCAGAGTGGTTTCTAAAAGCAAAAGAGTTAAACTTTTGTGAAAGATTTCTTTTCTTCTTTCTTCTACTTTTGAAGAAGCAAAGTGCTTCTATTTCTGGTATCCCAAGTTGCTAAACAGGTCCAAAACCTATTGCAAGGCCATAACATAAAAACAAGTTGAAAATGCATGTCAAAAAGTTTGAAGCCGGAAATCCCCACCACAGGCCACTAGACGCTCCCGGTTTTGGACTCTACTTACTGCAGTACATTCCAGACTTCCGGTCACCGAGCAGTTCTTAGGCCGGTTCCAATGGGGGTTGGCTAAGCCCTCCACTTGCCATGCCAGCTGGCCTGGCAAACTGGCCGCGCTACTATGAAAAAAATTCTAAGCGACCGAGACTCCACTGAGAGGTTGAGACTAGCGGTGGAGAGTCGACCGCTAGCGGTTTACATAAGACCGGTCGGTCTAGTCATCGTCGGTTATTAAATAGTGAACTAACGACTATTTCCCCACACGTCTCCCTATAAAATCACCCCATTCAGTTCAATTTAATCACACCTCATTTTCTCATTAACTCTATCATCTTACTCTTTTGTACCTTTAATCATCTGTTTATTTTTTATTTTCAACTCAATGGATTCTTTTGACGAAGAAGTGCGTATTCATATGGATCGATTTGAAGAACAACAACGAATATTCGTTCAAGCGTTGAAACAAATTGATGATGAGTCAGATGAAGATAAAGATCTAACCAACAACTTGTTGCAGCTATATTCATCGGGGCAAATACCCAGAGATCCAGAGCCAAAAGAAGTGTTCACAAGAAGATATACGTACCGGGGTCGAGATGAATCGCACAAGAAGATGATGCACGATTATTTTCTTCCTGACGGTGTGTTCTCTGATGAAGCTGTTTAAGTTTTAATTTTTTAACGGTCATTTAAGGTAGCGGTCTAGACTCAATTGCTAGCGGTCTAGACTCAACCGCCAGTATTCCTTATAAATATACCTTCGCTTCATCAATTTCAAAATCACACCTTCTCTTCGCTTCATCCATTTCAAAATCACACCTTCACTTCTTTACAAAAACACTTTTCTGGTTAATTTATGGATGATCCCAGATTCACCGAAGATGAAGATTTATCTCTTTGTAGAAACTATGTAATATACTACCCGAAGAGAGGTGAAGAACGACGGATGCACGGTTTACCTAGTATGGGTTATTTTGGTAAAATTCATGATGCCTTCTGCACTGAGACAGGTAATCCTCATAACCGGGATCGTGCTTCTTTGTTTTGCCGATTCATGGATATCAAAAAAGAGCTTGTGGATTTTATAGCTATGAAAAGGATTGTCACTCGATATCGTCTTAGAGGTGAGACAAATGCTGAATTGGGAATACGAACTCGAGACAAGTGGCGAAGATGGAAACGAAAAGATTTCGAATACGAAGCGCATTACCAAATTCTTAAGGAGTTTCTAATAACTCGTATGGGATGTTAGGGTTAATATTAGTTTTCATGGATGTTGTCAAGTCTAAGGTTTAATGTAATGAAAAAACTAGTTTAAGTTTTAATGTAATGAAAAAACTAGAACAATTTCATTCACCATAAGTTTTAACTACTACATCTTCATTAACATTAAAGCTGATACATTAATTAATTAAGTGACACTATTTCATCGTGGTCTTCATCTTCCTCATCTTCATCTTGAACTCCAAATTGTTTTTTCAAATTTCTCTTATTTCATTTTTCTTCCAACTCCTCTGCTAACCTGTGCATCTCCATCCCCCATACCATATATTGTCTGGGAGTCATTATTGCGGTGTTTGCATTTAGAATCTTATTCTTGTCGATGTTTTTTCATCTCCCTATTCAAGAACTGCCGGTCTACAACTCTTTGCTTTTCGGCAATCTTCTGATTCTCTATCAAAGTATCCAAAACACCTTCACTTGGTTCTCCTTCTTGGGCAGCTTTTCTCGCTGCTCTTGCAGCGTTTCTTCCTAATAATTTTCTCTTAATCGCAGCATTGACATTCAAGTTGGAGTTGTTGTTTGTTATGGTTTCTGGTGAAGAAAATGGATTCTCCGAAGGGGGATGAGATGACTGAGATGGTTGTGAAGCTGACGTTGAAGGTGAAGAAGTGTATGGTGAACTTGCAGGTACATTATGCATGTTTGCTAACACTTCTGGATTATATTTCCCATGTTTGAAGTGTATGGTGAACTTGCAGGTACATTCTGCATGTTTGCTAACACTTTCAAAATATGATAATAACTTTCATAAGCAAAATTTTCCCCATGTTTATGGTGCCAATCAGTTCGACACTTTTGTTCGACATCAACATCGACAAGACCGCTCGCTCGAGCACGAGCAGCGACATACAAGGCAACTTGGGCGTTGATTATAACGAAGCGACCGGACAATCCATTTGCATCACGATCGTTGATGTTCATATTTTCATCACGAAATTTAGCAAATATGTTATTCCACAACTTGGTAGATTGTTGATGGGCACCATCGACACTATCTTGTGTATAGAACACATAGTTTCTGCAAATGCTTTCATCTTCGGCTACGGTAAATTTTGCACCCCTAATCTTCTTAGTTTTATTAGATTGAGACATATTAAAGAAATTATATAATACGAGTGAATGAAAGAGTTGGATGATGAAATTGGTTTTAGATTAACAAATGTGAAGAGTAGATGTGAGTTAAAATGGTAGAGGAATGTGGTATTTATAGGGGAAGATTTATGGCCGTTGGATCAGATTCTACTCAGCGGTGTAAACTAGACCGGCCGGTCTTATAGAAGCAGCTAGCGGTGTAGTGAACACCTAATGGTGTAGACTTGACCGACCAGTCGAGCAATTTGACCTGGCCTGGCACCCCAATATTTACCCGTTATAACCTGCCTTGTCACACGCACTAGTCCCTACAACTATACCTCCGCAGCATAAACTTCAAAAGCATCGAAAACTGGGTTCCTGGATCACGTCGAAATGATGCTGACATTTAAAAAAAGAGGTCAAGTGTATCCAAAACCAGTTGGCGTACACTTGAATATTTGATGAAGCATCACGTGGAATAACTTCGATTTAGATTCTCATCTCATAGCCATTCGATACTAACAATACAATATATAACTACTCCTTCAGTCTTCTTCATCCGTTTCCACTTTTTCTCTGAATCAAAAAAAAATGTCTGTAAATCTACGATCATCGTCTTCTCCATCACTATCTCTTCTCAAATCAAGAGAATGCAGCAGACTCGTTTCAATCCAACCAAATCACCTCAAATTTCAGAATAAGAGAAGAACATCATTCCCTCAAATCTGTGCTGCTTCCGTTCAAACAGGTTTCTATCTCCATCCTTTTCTGTCTGTTTGGCTTTACTGATAGAGATCGATGATCTAATCGTCAAATTCTGGATGATATGAATAATTGCAGGTTCAAACAGTACTGAACTAGATGCAGTATCAAGCTTCAGTGAGATCGTTCCTGATACTGTCATTTTTGATGATTTCCAAAGGTATTTTCATTCATTTCTCTAATTATTAATCCAGTTATTTGTGATTAATGATTGAATTAATCAAATTACTTGTGATTAATGATCTAATTAGTTGTAATCAATGATCTGAGTTTGTTTATAGGTTTCCACCAACTGCTGCCACTGTTAGTTCTTCACTGCTACTAGGTATTTCTAGCCTCCCAGATACCATTTTCAGGGTAAGTATCCGCTTAATTAATTTTGGTTAAAACGTTTTGATTTCAGACATTACTTAAGATTTATTGTATGTTGGCATTTTTTTTTTTTTTGGTGTAGAATGCTATTGAGGCTGCTCTTGCAGATTCAGAGTGTTATGCTGTCGAGAATTCAGAGACTCGCCCTGCTTGTTTCCTTAACAAGGTTTTTTTATTTGAATTATTGAATTGTTTTTGATTGAGCTAAGTTCACCTTTAAATGGAAATTGAGGGTTGTTATTGATTTGTATGTGAAGGCTTTGGTGAATGTTGGGTCTGATTTGGCTAAGTTAGTCCCTGGTAAAGTTTCGACTGAAGTTGATGCTCGTTTGGCTTATGACACCCATGGCATTGTTAGGAAGGTAATTTATATGTTTCTGTTACCGTCTTTCAGGAACCATTTTGTTTTATTGATCACACAGTTGGGATCTTGAGTTGACTTAGCATGTGCAAATCCTACTAATGCTTGGCTTAAAGCTTTCTTAATGGCATTCTGCGTCATGTTATTTTCTGCTTAAATCCATTGAGCATGGGAGTTCACTATATTAGTTAGTCGAATGTGTGTGAGACAGGATTTTACAATTCAAAAAGCTTTCTGATTTCACACGCTATATACATTTACCAATTAACTTGTAGGTGCATGAACTGCTGAAGTTGTACAATGAAGTGGAGATCCCAGTTGAGCGTGTTCTCTTCAAAATTCCCGCTACTTGGCAAGTAAGAACCCAGTCGCAAAAGTATTTATGCTTGCTTATTGGAGGCTGGTGTGTGTAGTCTTTGAAATTTTGGTGGTGATTTCAGGGAATTGAGGCCTCTAGATTGCTAGAATCTGAAGGCATACAAACACATTTGACTTTCATTTACAGGTATTTAATAGTGGCATTTATTTTGTGAATCTTGCTCTTTCTCCTTTTTGTGACATCTCACATGCTCAAACCAAAATTAGTGTACTTAAACATCTTCCTATGTGATGTGCATTATATTTTGATATAATAGACAGAATGTACTGAGGCCAAATTCTTATTACCGACTAACAAGGTGGTGAACCAGATCTATAGTTATAAGGTGATGCATGTTGGGATATGTGAGCATGGTGGGAATTAATAACCAAGGTTTCTACACCAGTTTTGTTACTATCAACTGTGTACTAGATACAGTTCTCTAGGTCTATATTGTTTTACAATGACTAGCGCATGTAGGATGAGTTAGAGTCAGCTTTGCTGTTTCTTTATTTAAGACTTCAGAGACTCCAGGTAGTGAATGCCGAGTAGTGGAGAAAAAGTATCCCAAAATGATCAATACTGCTCCTTGTGTTGAATTGTTTTGGAAAGATATGTTAAGATGCACAACTCTCAGAGTTAGTGCTAGCCACATGCCTGGAGGATGACATCAGGAAAATAATGTGACCAATGCTAAAAACAAAGAGGAAAATTTTTAACAAAACTTATACCGGGCAAATTAAGTGAAATTTTTTGGGCAGTTTTGGGAACCAATATTCAAAGAACAGGGTACCTAGATTTTTACTTATAGATGGAACACTGCGGACCTGAAATTCGATTAAAATTTGAAACATCCTGTGCATATAGCGTTGAATTGACTGCAGGACCAGTAAAACAAATCTTTGGTGTATGTTGAAGGGTCTAAAAGGTAGTCTGCATAAGGTGAGATGAATGATTAAAATTTATACAATAGAGTAACATACATAAGGTGAGCTGAATGGTTAAAATCTAAATAACATCTTGTGCGGTTATTGAAATTCAGTTGAGAAGTTACTAAGATTACTGTGACTCGGTCACTCCAGACATTTCAGCTAATGTTGGTTTAATGTATTTCATGGTACGTAGGTTTCTCAGTTGACATAGTAAAACTCTTGGAGAGTGAACAACTTGGCGTTAGAACCCTGAAAGACCTTAACTTTCTGACAGTTAAACTTGGCCTATTTCACTGATAAAGAAATCATGCATCATGAGATACTTGTGTTTATCAAAATTTATTGTGTTTTATAGGTAGCTTCTCTTGTATCTTCTCTTTTACCTTTCTCTTGTATCTTCTCTTTTACCTGATGTCAAGCAATTCTAAAACGGGATTACTTGAACACATTTGTGATTTATTAACCAGCTGATTGTATGTCCTCAGCTTTTCTCAAGCAGCAGCTGCAGCTCAAGCTGGTGCATCTGTTATCCAGATTTTTGTTGGTCGGCTTCGGGTATGTTTTGTTGATCATACATGCACATCATATGCACAAACTTTATCGAATAAGGTGGACTACTATCATCTTATAACAATGCTTTTCAGGATTGGGCTCGTAATAATTCTGGTGACCCTGAGATTGAAGCTGCTATCAAAAGAGGAGAAGATCCTGGGTTGGCTTTGGTTAGCTCCTGTCTTATTCGTTCATCCTTTAGCGTATTTCTGCCTTGTCATTTTATTATGTCTAAGGGCCATTTTTATTTTTGTCAAAATAAACAAGGACAAGATGGTAAACATCATAAATCCTCTGTGATTGCAGGTAACCAAAGCTTACAATTATATCCACAAATATGGACATAAGTCAAAGTTGATGGCAGCAGCCGTTAGAAACAAACAGGATTTGTTCAGCCTTCTGGGGTAAATCTTATCTTTCAAAGAGAAAAACACTTCCAGTATAACTTTGATATGATAATAGTTTTCACATGTCTGGCTATATGTCAATGACAGGGTTGATTACATTATTGCCCCACTGAAGATATTGCATTCACTCAAAGAATCCTCTGCTTATCCTGATGAAAAATATGGATTCGTGAGGAGGCTATCCCCAGATTTGGCCAGGGAGTACAATTTCAAAGAAGAAGAGGTATGGTTATTTGCTTGATCTTTGTACTTTTGCAGAAGGAGTTTACTTGCTTACATATACATAAACTACATGGAACATCTAAATCCTTTACTCTCTTGTTTGGAAGATAGTATACTAGAATAATCTTGTTTAAGGTGTTTAATGTTAAGTAGTGAACAAATTTATTTCTCTCGGGCTATTATGATCACCTACACCTAATTTAGTTTAATAGAACTGGTAATTTAGGTTAATAATGTTGGTTACGTCTCAGAGTTCCCTGTGAAAGCACAACTGAGAGGAATCACCAAACTCACTAAGTTGACTGGAAAATTTGTAAGCTTTTTTTAGTCACTTGCACAGATGTGAAATTCAGTTTGGGACGCATTCTGTTGTCACCTCCTTTCAAGTGGTTGAACTGCTGACACTGATGTTAATATGCGGAAGTTCCCTAGGAATAGAGTACCTTTTTTGCATAGTTGGATTAAGTACTGTAGTGCATGAACTGTCAGCCCTATTGAGGATTTCACAACTACAAAAATACTTGGCTTATATTATATTCCTCTTACTTTTGTGAGTTATAAAGTTCTTATACATATCAGATCATTGCTTTCAGATAGTATGTGATTTTTTTCCTATTTTTCGTTTGCAGCTTGTGAAGTGGGACCAATTGAAGTTCGCTTCAACAATGGGATCTGCTGCTGAGGAGCTGCTCGCATCAGGCTTGGACGGATACGTTAATCAAACCAAGCGTGTTGAGGAGTTGTTTGGTAAAATCTGGCCTCCTCCAAACGTCTAATAAAGTGAATTAGCTTGTTTTAAAACGATGTGTCAAAGCAGAGTTACTCTTCTTCCTTGAGAAATAAATGTTTGGAACAGGATGTAGTCTGTTACTTTGTTTACAAGTCAGAGAACTTATGCAGTTCATATTTGTACGCGTGAATGACGATGACAACAACAACAAGCAAATCTGGTTTGACATCAATGGCATGTTACCTCTTTAGCACCTTTTACCTACCAAATTCAATTAGAAGATGAGAACAAGGAAAATTTTCCTTATTGATTTTTGCTCTTTGGTTTTCTTTTGTGGCACCTCTCCCTCGAAACAATTCATGTTTGCCCAATAATCGGATGAAGTTGGTCTGAGTTTATGGTTGTCTGAAAAAAGAAACTCTTTCAGTGAGAATTTTTCCTCACCATGTAACTCATGAGATTCTCAGGACGCTTGGGAATGAGGGTATTCATCAACTACTTAACCAGTCAAATAAAATATCAAATTAACATGTTCTAAAGAAGCAAGGCGCACACAAAAATGGATTCTGTCAGGAAACCCTCTCATCCTAAGGCCCCTTCCTATGGGTGTGGCAAACCAAATAGTTTGCCATTTATGCACCCACTACGGAGCTGGCAAAGTGGCAAATTTGCCACTTAGCCAGGCCAGGTCAAGGTTCCACCGAGCGGCCGAGTCTCGACCGCTTGGTCAAGTCTACGCCGCTAGGTCTTCACTCCACCGCTATCGGCTTTTATAAGACTGGTCTGTCTAGTTTACAACGCTGATTAGAATCTGATCCAACGGTCATAAATCTTTCCCCCTATAAATACCACATTCCTCTACCATTTTAACTCACACTTTCTTCCTATTTTCTTAGATTTTCCAATGGCTCAAAACATGTCTATGGCTCACTTCATAGAAGAGGAACATGCGGCCGAAAATCAAAGAGTTGCACTTCGAGCTAGTGTGCAAAATGAATTAAAAAGAGCAAATAGTTGGAGAGTTGCACAACAACGCAATTTTAGCACGTTTGAAGATGAATGCATTTGCAGGACTTATGTTTTCTACACTAATCATCCAATCATTGATGGCGCATTACGGCTTATTCCGTTTTGGGAACGCGTTTTAATGAAATTTGAAGAAGAAACAACGAACATCTACAATCGCAATTCTATGGTGTTGGGTGCTCGGTTCTCCATAATTTCCAAGAATGTTAACAAGTATATTGGTATGATAAGAGAAGAGGCTCGAAACATGAGAAGTGGTGAAACCCTTCTGGAAATTTATCTAAAATGTCGTGAAAAGTGGCTCCTTGACAACGGAGAGAAGTTCCGATATACAAATTGTTATGAAATCTTAAAAGTGTTGCCCCAATTTAATCTAGCTTATCAATTCTAAGTTCTTAATTTTAACTTATGTAGAAAACTTTAAACGAAGATTATTATTTATCAAACAAAAGTGCAATTACATTAACGATTTAAGAAACCACGAAATAACAACTAACAAAACTCTCAAACTAACGATTACCACCAAATACATAATCCCCTAAGCCTGTTGGATCTTGTGAAAACTCATTATTTGGACTCTGAGATGGTGGTTGTGTAGCATCAGGTGAGTCATAACCTTGAAATGGTACCGGAGCCATTGGAGGAGGTGCTTGAAATCGGTGAAAAGCTAAACTTGTTGGGGTATAAATTACAGATTTCATAAATGCATCCAAATTGACGTGTCCACCATCAGGATTAAGTACAAGACCTTGGGGAATGAAACCAAGAGGAGACTGGAAATCCATCCCCAAGTTTGCTGCTGTTGGTGGTATCTGAGTTTCCTCCACCATACTCTCTTCTATCATAGCTGGAGTGCGTTGCCGACTTCTACGACCTCCAAGACCCCCACTTCCACGACTCTCACTTCCACGACTTCCACCAGGCATTTGAGAACTTGATGCTACCAGAGTCTCGGAAAATTCATAACTCAAACTATCCCTCAAAGCTTCCATCTGTCTAAATTGAAAATTCTGGAATTGATTGATAAAAATATCATAATTGTTACACCGATCCTGAAACTCTTTTGGTGATGCCATCACACCATAGTATGGATAGCTTTGCTGCAAACCTTCACTAGTAAGTGGAACTGTAACAACATCTCCAGTTGGTGTTAAAGTCCTGACTTCCCAAGGTATTGGAGGCATACTTGACGACCCCATTTGCGTACTAGGGTACGTATATGGTTCTCCCGTCGGTGGTGGGGGTTGGGATGGAAAATATGCAAGTGGAAAATTGCCTAGTGCTGGAAAGTCAACACTACTTAATTTTTGTGATTGAGTAGTAATATTCAGCTTACATACCTTCTGAAACCAACTGAAATAATCATACTCATTTTCTGGTTGTTGGATCAAATCATCAGCTTCTTCCCAAGGTTGTCCATTGTTTATCAACTTTATCCAATCATCATGTGAAATTAGTGAAGTTGGAAACGGGTTGATAGATTTTACCTTTCTTCGTTGTAGCTGAAACAGATGTCTTTCTCCGTAGTACCAAATACCCTGACCAATAACTGGATTGTAAAACACAAGTCGCTTAAGGCTCATCTGTAACATGTTTTGTGCCGTTGGTTCATGGAACTCATTAGTTCCTGAATACAACATTGACGTAATGTTGAGACTAGTTCTGCACAGTTGTTGCATCCTTTGCATAGCAACGACATTTTGACCATCATTAATCTGACCAACCCAATTCTCAGCTTTGTACTTGTACACAATTGGAAAAATTAATCGTTTATCGTGAAGATCAGGTTCGGCGACATTAAAGTAAGTATACCACCAATACTGAAAAATAACATTGACCAAAGTTAACATTGACGAAAATTGATGTGTTAGACATTCACCGCTAGTTTGACAACTCGATAAAAAATCTAATAAATAGTTCTTACCTCCATTATGACCCAAAGTCCATTTAAGCTATCTGTCTTCTTACTTAAGAAATCACTGAGACACATATAAAGCTCATCTAAAATTGCAGAACCCCAATCATAATTTGGTGCTTTAGTCAAATCATCTAAAGATTTCAGAAAACCAATTAATGACACTGAGCTACCATTGGGGAAAAAAATTTGACCTAACATCCATAATACAAAAATACGTTCAAGCTCGGGATAATCTTCAGTCCTGTTTATCCCCTTGCCATGGTAACGGGTCAAAAAAGCCTTTAACCCAGACACTCTTAATCCAAATGAGTGTATCTGTCTTGAATCTGGTTTTCCTTCAGTATCATTTGCATACAAGGGGAGTAATTCTTTCCATCTTCCTTGTGATATCCACCTTAATTGGTTAAATTGTGTTGTGTCACCCTCACTTTTTATTCCAGTCAACATATACAAATCTAATGGTGTGAACCCTAAAAACAACATGGTCATAAAATTAAAGTTTGTATGTGGTACTAAAATTTGTATCAAACTAAAAAATTGAATCTCTAAAAATTAAATGAGTGTTTCTGAACTAAAAATTAAACTATTGAATGGAAGAAATAGAACTTACCACACTCGAAATCCTTGAAAAAAAAAACGTATTTGAAGTGTTCCACCAACGTTCAGAAAGAACACGCACAATTTGAGCCTGGTGGTTTTTGCCTTTCATGAAATATAAACGCTGCCAAGGATATCTTCTCAAGGATTCTTGAACAGGTTGGGGGAGTAACTCATAAATTTCGGTTAGCTCAGACCACCCACCTCTTACTTTGGGTAAAAGAACTCGCTCGAGATGGTTAGATAAGTGCGTAGATGTTACACCAGTTCCAACCAGTTGCCTAACATTTGTGAATCTTTACTCTTTATTCTGAACCCATACAACATCAGTATATGTAACAACTTTTCTTGTTTCTTTCCTGTTTCTTTTCCTTTGTCTATTTATTTTGGTACTACTCATTTTTAAGAAATCTCTCTGGTCTGCTTTCTAGGGGAGAAAGAAGAAAAAAGAAGTGGTGAATGGAAAGGTTGTATTTATAGTCGGTGGAGCACCGACCGTGAACGGTGGAGACTCAATCGTTTAATTTATTTCCCATAATGACTCGGCCAGTTTGTCAGGCCAGCTGGCATGGCAAATGGAAGGTTTGGCCATTTGCCGTAGGAACCCGCCTAAACATTCTAGAAAAGCGGGTATTGATTACCCACTGTCAGGAAGTCAGCGTGACATCACTTGGAAGAGCAATCCATAATGAGTTTGAGCGCACTATCAATAATGAGATCTTACGGCCATAGTGCAATGATGGAGCAAAAAGTCATCAGATGAAACCTACGCCTGCGGTCCAGATTTTCTCACGTATTTGGTCAATTGACTTTCTCTTAAATGCTCGGCACTAATTATTGCTCAGAGCTCCGTTCTTCAATGTCAATCATTTATTCCGCTCAGTTCCCATTTCTCAGGTCCTGTGTAAGTTTTCATCTTTTCGTGTTTTGGCTATTTGGTTGTTGAGAACAGATGATCAAGCAACTAATTGAGATTTTCTTTTCCTTTCCTTTCAGGTTCGAGAACTGACTTCTGTAAACCATTATTATTCAGATTTTAGTTAGTTATTTGTTGAATAGAGTTACTCTATCTTGGAATTTATCTTTGGACCACAGATTTTGCTACTCTTGGTAAGATTTTTCCAGTTCATGTCTGTATCTTAACTTTATTTTGAGTAGTATATATATGTAAAATTTGACCATATGGTTACTTGAATAAGATTGTCGCAAGCATATCTCAAGGCACGTTCTTGGTATCCTTCAATATTATGTTGAGATACGCAAAGAATAACAAAATAGCATTGCTGCAAATCTCTCACGTATTTGGTCAACTATCTTTCTATTAAAGGCCCGGCACTATTACTTAGTATTAGTTTCGTTTTAGAGCAACATTCTTCTTCCTTCGGAGTCAACCATTTATCCAAGCTTCCTGGGTTCGCATTTCGCTTCGGATTTCGTAGGTCCTGTGTGAGTTGCTTCTCTCGGTAAGGTTTATTTTGCTTCTCTCGGTAAGGTTTATTTTCATTCATTTCTGTATCTTAGTGAGTAGTATGTAAAATTTGAGCAAAAAAGAATAATAACTGGAAAGTGTTATCCCAATTAGCAAATGCCCTACATAGTTGAAACTACAATTTCAGGAATCATGATGCGAAATTGCGAACAATTGTATTGAATAGGTAAAAAGAAGTTTCGCTTGAGTGTAATGGATAACCACATGTCAATTGTTCGTCTACTATATTCCGTTGTTTCTATCGTATTTTACTACGTCTATTTTCGTTGTGTTCAATGGTTTCGTTGTTCTCATTTCAATGAACTGATGCTATAAGACTACTAAACCAGAAAAGTTTGGAGCAAACAAATTTGCAGACATCCAATTCAACCTTATAAAGTTGTGGTTTTCCTATTTTTGTGTTTCTATACCTCTAGTTCACAGTATATGCCCTTAATTTTGTAGAATCTGGTGGCAAGTGTTGTTCCGTCCGGTATTCTGCAACAAATTGAATCAGACATGGATCCAACCTTGCACGAAGCTATAACAACAGGGAACGTAGATCAGCTGAGACAGTTAATGAAACACAGCCAAGAATGTCTGAAACAACTAGACAACAATGGAAAGAACTGTCTACATATTGCTGCTGAGAATGGAAGCGTGAAAGTGATGAAGTACATTTTAAGGAAATCAAACATGGCCGAGGATATGATAAACGGAAAGGACAACCAAGGAAACACGCCTTTGCATCTGGTTCTCAAGACGAAAAGTATTAAATGTCTGAAAATTCTCTGCAGAGACAAGAGAGTGAACAAGACAGCAGTCAACGAGGAGAACTTAACAGCTTTTGATGTTTTCATCCGCGATTACCAGTTAGCTCTCACCGATGCTCAAGAAGAGTTTGTCAAAAAGGGCTACAATTATCTGTCGACGGAAGGAGGCTGGCTGTGTTGCGGGAAGCTTTGGTGCGCGAGACGCATCAAAGTAGATAGAGGTAATGGAATATATGAAGCTATGACAGACGAAAAGATTAAGAAACTAGAAAGAGATGCACGTAAAATGGCAACATGGCAGATTTGCTTGGGCTTCGCAACGATCTGCGTTATATCTTGATTTTCCGGGTATTAATTAGGAGGGCAAAATACCAACAGAATAACATGGATTCATAAATGACGAAGCAGATTGATATTGATTTTTTTTTTCTCTTACGGTGTGGTTGTGTGGATGTGCGGTGTTATGGTTCTCTTATTCATGTAACTTGTTCATATATAATTTTTTCCTTGGTAACAGACATTACAAGAAGAAACTCATTTCAAAAGAATTTTACCAAGTGCATGTGAATTTTATCGAATTCAAAAATAATAAAGAAAAAAGAGAAAATACCATTTACCATTGAATTGGATAAAAGAAACAAACGAGAAGAGAAGATTACACATCTCCTGATAATTAACTTATGTTGCATTATGCGCCTATGCTGTAGGCCTTCTTATTCACCGTCCGTTTTTATCATAAATATCCCAGCAAACCACTAAAAGAAAACCAAAAACAATGACATAACAAACTGCGATTGCAACTATTTCCCCGGCACCCATATGATGAATTGGCCATCGTTTTACCAAAACACTAGAAGATTTCTCATGATTTCTAATATTTCCATCAATTCTTTCCTTGTACAAATTAAAACGCCCTTCTGAATCCAGTGTTGCTCTATATATATGAACATTAGTACATATAATCAATTGTTGCCCTTCTGAATCCACTGTTTCCTTCACATCAGTACACTCTTGATTCCTATCCCGGTAAAGATATTTAAGTACCACATCATCAGAACCAACAAGATATAAGTTACCAGTAGTGTCTAAACTTAGGATTAATGGCCTACTTACTGAACCCTTGAGCGCATGTGATACAGATACACTCTTTCCACTTATCTCACCTTGGTCATCATCTCTTAACCCAAAATTAGTCTTTTCATATATAGCAACTAAACCATTAGTCTGTTGCACTGATAATCTGTGATAACCGGAGATTAGATCAACTCCAGGTCTTAATTTTTGACCACTGAGAATGGTATCGGTAGGATAGTCGAAACTTTTCCAAACAATTTGAGAATCTGAATCGTATAAAACCAAGTTGCCATTATCATGCATCTTTGCATATGACACTGGTACTTGCACGTCAGGTATTAACAGTTTCTCTTTATCGTAGTCTGGCGTTCGCAGCATCAACTTTCCATCGTTGTTGAAGAGAATTGAAGATGGTTTATGTAATGCAGGGTCGTCACGATTAGCTGTCCAAACTAGGGTTTTAAGTTCGGATTTGACAAACCATATACCAACTACGTAACGGTCAGGAGACCAAGGTAATTGGTAGAAGCCAAAAGCAATGTTACCCGAGGGAGAAAGCCAATAACTAGAATCATTCGAATAAGTAGAAAGTGACGAACCTCTTGTTATGTTGCTGCTGACCAAAGTATCATTCAAAGATGAGGATTCAACAACTAGTAATGTGAAAACAAGTGATAATAACGACAATGAGAGAATTACCTGTAAATATTTCATGTTTTGATGAAAGAAAAATACCAAGAGAGTTATAAAATTTTGAAGTGGAGATGCATGGTTTGAGGCTATAGGGAAGCGATCACTTCATTATGTATATATATAGGCTCAAAAGTAATACGAGTTTGAGCTAACAAGAAACTATTGTATTCTAAACAACCTAGGATTGTGAAAACGAAATCAGTTCTGATTGAGCAGCAAAATTTCAGAAATTCGCGAAAAAAGTAAGGCAGCACGGTCTTAGGCTCTTAGCAGCAGCTGCATGCATGCAGGCTTAAATTAACAAATGCCGCTTTAACTAGAGTTTTTAACTCATCATGTGTTTAAGGCAACAATATTACAAGCAGTTTCATCCAAATCAGAAACCTTAAACAAACCATCTTTCTTATCTTTCTCTTGTAAACAAACACTAGAACAACACAACAGGACTTTCTTGATCGCACCCGGAAACTGCAATGCTAAACTATACGTCTATACTTAACAAAATAACCATAACTTACACCAACTAAGCTCAATTTGCAGAAAAACATGGATTAAGAAACTAGAAAAAAAAAATGCATGTCACATGACAACAACTCAATTTTGCATGAGCTTTGCCAAGATCCATTGAGAGGGAATCCAACCAGAATAACATGGATCAGTGAGAAGTTTTTGAGAACTTTTGGTTATGTTTCTATGATGGCAACCCTGATTGAGTCGTGACACCATCAAAATTGGGTTCAAAATAATATATACTCCATCCATTTAGAAAAGTGATTCTTTCAGATTTTTTCACTTTTTTTAATTTGGCAAATTTTAGGCAAGAATGAAAAAGTGAAATTATCATTTTTACTGAAACGGAGTTGGTATTTGGATTCCAATCCAGAGCGGGCACTTATTATACGGATTCTCCATAGATATTGCGTGAAATCACTCTATGCTTTGGAAGAGCGGAGTAGCATAAGAGTTGTTCTTCTAGGATACCCCTCCAAATCTTGTTTTTTTTTTTAACACTTGCCCAAAAAACCACTGAAGTCTTTTTAGCACAGTGACATTAAAGAGTAGGGAAATGGGGAGGGAAAGTTGTTGCACCAGACACTAGAGTACAGATTTTCAGAAAGGGCTTTGCCTAATAATAACTATTACAAAAACGATAAGCAATAAGACGACCTAGCTAGAAGGAATTCTGTATGGTTGAAAGGGAAAGATGACCTTCCAATAAAAGCCTCTTTTCTTTCGCCTCTCCTTCTAATAAGGTTGTCGTGTTCGTACCTTACTAGATTTGTGCCCGTGCTACGCACCGGACATATTTTTTTTTTAACTTGCTGTGCGCGGGGCTTTGACCTGCCCCGTGGCGATGTATTTTTGATTTGGTGTGCGTAGGTTTCATCCCGCCCCGCGGTGATGTATTTTTGATTTGGTGTGCGCGGGCTTCGCTCCGCCTCGTGGAGATGTATTTTTGATTTAGTACGGCGGCGCAAATACATTAAATAAATTGAAAATATGTGCAAATTTTATTTATTTTTTTCCTTTTAGCTTGGTGTGTGCGGGTCTTCGCCCCACCTCTTGGAAATGCATTTTTGATTTGGTGTGGCGCGACAAATACATTAAATAGGTGGAGGGTATATATGTGGAAATTTTATTTATTTTTTCCTTTTATTTTCGCAGAAAATATGAGGATTTTTTCCACTTTATATATTAATTTGGAAAAAATAGTCCTAATATAGCAATTACTCGATTTCCAAATTGAATTTGGACTTCCATAAAACTACAAACATGGTAAGTTAGGTTTTCCTTTTAAGTTTGTAATTTTTAAATCAATCATATGTTGCCAAGTGTCCTCACCTAAATATTGTCACTTTATAAATTCCAAATTGAATTTGGTTTTCTTTTTTTAATCATTTTCCTATTCCTTTTAAACCAATCATACGTTGCCAAGTGTCCTCACCAAAACGTTCGTTCCACAAAACTCAAAAAAGACCTATTTCGACCAATAGGAAGCGAGGGCTTTCTCACCGTTCAACACAAGAGCTTTATTTGTCTAGGCCTTTAAGTATTTAGATGTTCATGTACCATTCATTATGTTGTGAGACCAAATTATGGGTGTCTTAACACTTGGTCTAACAACACTTGGTGACCAAGTTTGTATTCTCTATATATAGTGCTAGAATTGTAGAGTTGTAGATAATCCAACCTAGAAGAGTGGTAAATCCTTGTGCTTAGGATTTTGGTCTCTTTGGTAGGGAGGATCGTGTGCTACCGTGAAGGTCAATATCTGTGTGAGAGAAAAACTTGGAGAGAGAAAATATTGGTGTGTAGTGTTTAAGGTTTGGGGATTTGCCCTAAACCTAGTTTCTAGTGTTTCCATGTTTCTCCTCTGTTACTAGCAACTGTGAAGAAGGTGTAGAAGAGAAGACACGAGGTTGGTTTGGAGAATGGTTAGAGAACTGATTTCTATGGTTTCTTCGATGGTGTTCTCGGGTATGTCTTGCTAACTCTTTGGTTCTTGTCTTGGGTTGCGGAAAGAGCATGTAATGGTCTTTGATGTTAATGAAAGTTTTTCTGGTGGTGTTGGCCGTGGATGTAGCCTGTAAAGGTGAACCACGTATATCTTGTGTTGTGGTTGTGTGTGCTTGTTTATCTTCTGTCTTTCTTATTATTTATTCCATGTTTGGTTCAAATCACCAATTGCCCTTTGTGATCATGTGATTCCGCTGTGTTCGGGGTACCAATTTTCCCAACAATTGGTATCAGAGCCAAGGACGGGATGGTGTGATTGAACTTGGAATTGAACGATGGTTTATTGTTCGGGTGGAGAAATATTTTTTGAAGATAATGTTTCAACCAGTGTTTACAGAAAGATGGGTTTGTGAAGTGATTTACAAACTGGAGGTTCAACTTGGTAGAAGTGTATGTTCCTTGTTTGTTTTTATGATGTAGTATGGGATGCAGAATAAGGTCAAATGAGGTGGAATACATATTTACTTCTTGAAGAGTGTTAGTAACCATACACTATAAAGAATGGGTTACAAAGTTTGAATAAAGGATGGGGCTACGAGGTCTCATGTAGAAGCAAGTCCAGCAACGCTTCGAATTTGTGCACGAGATGTTATAGATTTATGTTTTTAAATCTATGTTAAAGTATTCTTGATGGCTTGTACATAATTTCAAGAATGTGCCCGATCTCGAAAGCATGTACCACACAATAATATGGGCATTCACACGGTATATATTCTAAGCGAATATGTTGAGTGTGATGGTGGTAAAGAGTATGTCAGATTGGTGATGGCTTTGAGAATCGCTTAAGGGATTAAGCATGTTAATCACAGTGGAGATGTCTGATGGTTTGTTTCAAATACACGGTAATCATGACATGTGCTGGAGTACGATATTGAATCTAATTATTCTTTTCTGGATTAGTGTTCAATATGTTGTTAGCTTACTGGTTAGGTGGAGCTAATGGTGATTTTTCTGGATGGTTCTCTCGGTGATCAATGGTGGAGTCTGTGCAAGGATTCGTTGATGGTGATTAAAGATTTTCTTGGTGTTTGTGAAGCGTGGCCAGTTTCACAAGTGTTCTTCATAAAGAAGATGGTTTGAATACTTTTATCAATGTCATGGTGTTTTTGGTTGAATATATGGTTCTATGAAGATGGAAGTTCGGATTTGAGCTTCAAAAGTAGTTCTACGGGTATATAGAGATGGTGAATAACTCTGGTGGAAGACGAAGGTGATTTCCTATGATCGTATCATGCTTGAAAGTATGATCCGAGGTGGAGATTTTTAGGGAACCGTGAGTTTCCTATGTTAGGTCCGCTTCCATATTGGGTGGATATCCTAATTGGAGTAGGAAATATATTAGGAAAGAGTTTAGTTTCCTAGTTGGAGACTAATACTTGGTGACCAAGTTTGTATTCTCTATATATAGTGCTAGAACTGTAGAGTTGTAGATAATCCAACCTAGAAGAGTGGTAAATCCCTGTGCTTAGGATTTTGGTCTCTTTGGTAGGGAGGATCGTGTGCTACCGTGAAGGTCAATATCTGTGTGAGAGAAAAACTTGTAGAGAGAGAATTTTGGTGTGTAGTGTTTAGGGTTTGGGGCTTTTCCCTAAACCTATTTTCTAGTGTTTCCATGTTTCTCCTATGTTACTAGAAACTGTGAAGAAGGTGTTGAAGAGAAGACACGAGGTTGGTTTGGAGAATGGTTATAGAATTGATTTTTATGGTTTCTTCGATGGTGTTCTCGGGTATGTCTTGTTAACTCTTTGGTTCTTGTCTTGGGTTGCGGAAAGAGCATGTAATGGTCTTTGATGTTAATGAAAGTTTTTCTGGTGGTGTTGTCCGTGGATGTATCCTGTAAAGGTGAACCACATATATCTTGTGTTGTGGTTGTGTGTGCTTGTTTATCTTCTGTCTTTCTTATTATTTATTCCATGTTTGGTTCAAATCACCAATTTCCCTTTGTGATCCTGTAATTCCGCTGCGCTCGGGGTACCAATTTTCCCAACAGTTATGTCCTTACTTAGTCTTAAAGGGCTGTCGACATGTACACATGTTCATGTTGGTTTGATTGCCGGCCGGTCTTCCCAACAAGCAACGGCTCCTAGTGCTCAAGCTTTGTCGGCCGGGGATGAGTACCTATCCCTTACGGGAATCAAACCCGTGTCTTCGACATGAAATGACGATGTCCTAATCACTGGACGAAAGGGACTAAAAATGCTTCACCTCGCGATGCCAATAATTAACTTACTCCTACAGAAGATCGTTCCCGTGGCCTTCGCGGATGACCATTCGGCGGAATCTGGCATCACAACCGAGGATTCTATTTTTCTCGAACTAGAAACTTCTCGAGCCAGTCCGTCATTAATCTTGAGCACCGCACTTATCCAAATATTTTTTGCGCTTATGTGACAACATTAGAAATAGCAAGACCAGGCGCGAATGCGCGAACCCCACCAGCTCCTTCCTAGCAAGTACACCAGTTTTAAAACAAGCATCAGCCAAAGTATCCGAACAAGGTCATGCCGGAACTTAAGTCCTACATCACAAGCACAATACAAGGTGTGGTCACAAAATTTCCAAAACTATAAATCTAATGGGCGAGAAGGGAATGGTCTAGAGCCCCCACATTGCTGCGGGAGGCTTTGGTGCGCGAGACGCATCAAAGTAGATAAAGGTAATGGAAAATATGAAGCCATGACATGAAAAGTGTAGGATCAGAATCTCGCAACAATTATGTCTCAGCGAAATTATCAATGGTACAGCACAGTAGCGTCGCAGAACAATTTCAGAAACGACGTCAGCAAAGATCATGAGAAAGATGTGATAGTCTTGCGAAAATTAGAGAGCTTGCGAAATTAACATTTGTAAGGTTGCCAGAATGTCGCAAACCATATCCGAAAATAAAGGACAGATTATCTCTCATCCACTATGTATTTCCTTATAAATAGTCATTCGAGTTCTAAAGGAAGGGGGATCTTTTTTGAGTAAGAAACAAGTAAATAGGAGAGAGAAAATCCAGAGCAGAGATCATTCCTGATTTCTTTATCTTTCTTGTAAGAACATCCAAAGATTTATCAATAAAATTAAGAGTGTAAACCTAAAAATGAGTTGATTAACAATGAAATCATATGAGGGGTGTAGTATAGGATTTCCTGCAACTACATAATGGCGCTAGAAACATGGAGATTGAAGATCGAAAGTTGAAGATTGTTGATTGAGAATATTCAAATCAAGAAAGTGATTAAATAAACCAGTGAATCAGTTAGAAGAAAGATGAATAGAATTAATGAAAATGGCAAAAGATTGGAGTGTAATATGATAACAAAAAGCTTGATCAATGAATTCCATGAAAACATCAAAGGAAGAATACATAAACGAAATTTTGAAGGAAAGAAAGTTATGGCGGTAGAAAAAACATCACCCTTGAAAGATTGGGAAAAACAAAAAAATTGCATTCATGGCGGAAGAAATACCAAAAGAAAATTTGAACCATACATCTCCGTTGGTCATCACAATGCCTATTACACGAAAAGAGAAGGATACAACAATAAAATCCACAGGAGAATGGATGTTGAACAGAATTTTAATCGATACAGGAAGTTCAGTTGATATAATATTTTATCATGCATTCCGGGGAATGGGATTTAAAGACGAAAAAATGTCCAGTTCAGCATATTTTGTTCACGGCTTTGGAAAATCCACAACAAAACCTAAAGGAGAAATAGTGGTACGAATTCCACTTGGAGAAATCGAAACACATGTAACGTTGTGCGTGGTTGATATGGAATCGCCATATAATATGTTATTAGGAAGATCATGGATACATGCGATAAAAGCTGTGGTATCAACGTTGCATCAATTTATTAAATTCCCCACTCCAAATGGAATAGGTGAAATTAGAGGAGATGTTGACAATGCGAAGTTATGTCATCAAATTGAAGTAAAACACTATGAAGAACAGGCAAAAAAGAAACAATTTCGCAGAAAATTGGCAAAAGAAGCAAAGAAGGAAGAAGAATTTAGAGTATATATGATAAGGGCAAAGGAATACCCAGCGAAATTTCGAAAGAAGGGGAAAGACCCATAAAAGCAATAAAAGAACCAACACCAATGGGAGAACCTAAACCCAGTTACACTGCCGCAGAACCAACAAAGAAATAAACGTTGGGACTATAGAAGAACCTCTAATATTGAGAATTGGAACCAAAATGGATATAGAAGAAGAAGAAGAAAGAACTGTTAACTTGTTGCGAGAATATAAAGATATTTTCGCAGGAAACATGGATGAGATACCAGGAATATATCCATCAATTGCATGCCACAAATTGGAGATTAAAAAAAATGTGAGACCATTCAAACAGAGAATAAGAAAAATTGCAACAATTTACCATTCCCAAATAGAAGAAGAATTACAGAAAATGCTTGAGGCAGGGAATGGATAGCGAATATGGTCATTGTCCCAAAGAAAAACAAGGGAATCAGGATTTGCATAGATTTCACTGATTTAAACAAAGCTTGCCCCAAAGATAGTTTTCCATTACCAGATATTCCTCAAATGGTGGAATCGGCAGCGGGAAATGATAGGGTATCATATTTAGATGGGTACAAAGGGTATAACCAAATACCTCTCGCCGAAGAAGATCAAGAACATACTGCTTTCTTTGCCCCAAGAGGTTTATATTGTTACACGAAAAATGCCATTTGGTTTGCGAAACGCGGGAGCGACATATCAAAGAATGGTAGAGAAGGTGTTTGCAAAATGGATACATAAAACATTAGAAGTATACGTGGACGACATGTTAGTAAAGAGTAAAGAAGCTAAAGACCATGTGCAAGACTTGAGGGATATTTTTGAGCAAATGCGGCAGTATAACATTAAATTGAATCCTGAGAAGTGTACTATTGGAGTTGCATCGGGAAATTTTTTAGGCTACATTGTATCAAAGGAAGAAATACGGGTTGATCCAGAAAAAGTGCAAGCAGTTCGTGACATGCCGACACCAGCAACAATAAAAGATGTACAGAAATTGAATGGGCTTCTAGCTTCGCTGGGGAGATTCATTTCGCAATCATCAGACAAATGCCAATATTTTTTCGATATACTCAAGAAGGGTGCAAATTTAAATGGAGTGATGAATGTGAAAAGGATTTGCAAGGAATCAAAGAACATCTTATGAATACAACTATTTTACAAAAGGCAGAACAAGGATAAGAATTATTGATTTACCTTGCGACAACGTCGCATGCATTAAGTGTTGTGTTATTGCGAGTAGACGCAGGAGTGGAGAAACCCATTTATTACATTAGAAAAACTTTTAATACCGCTGAGAAGAATTACTCAAAGATTGAAAAGTTAATTTTAGCATTAGTTTATGCATCATTTAACCTCCGCATATACTTTCAAGCACACAAGATAAAGGTATTAACAAAAGTACCAATTGAATCAGTGATGAAGAATTCTAGAAGATCAGGAAGGGTGGAGAGATGGAATGCACAAGTAGGCCACTTTGATATTAAATATGAAATTTTGTCTTCACCAAAATCACAATTTCGCGAATAAAATTTCGCAAGAGGAAAATGTAAGACCTAAAGTACGTCATATTAGGGGGTACCTGTTACATGGCTCAGGAAAAGGCTACACCGCCACCGGAACCCGAGTCATGGAGATTTGGGGTCAATAAAGCCCATCCGGGAGAGGCACATTGGATTCTCAGCTTAAGCATATGACTTAGGTTGGGCGACTAAGGTAATAAGGACTCTCCCAAGGAGTGCAGAATCTGATCAAGGCGCCGAGGTACACGGTTGAGTCAAGAGTGTCGGGGGCGTTTGAAGCGTCCTTGCCATTCTTGACAAGTCTTGGCTCATGCTGAACTCGGCCTGAAGAAAACTCCACTTAGGGTGCAATCTCGTAACCATAAGCCATATAGGCAAAAGGGATAAGAGGCTGCGAAAACAACTGGTTGTTGTTAAGACTGGATGGGAGGAGCTAACCTTGTATGGTAGAAGTACGCCTCCTTGAAGGGTCAACCAGGGGGGAGATAAGGGCGGCACCCTCCATTAGGGAGCTGATAAGTGTCTTAAGACGCAAATGTCATGATGCTTTTCATTCGGAAGGATATTAAGGCTTGTCATATTTGTGCAACAATCCTGAAGAGGCAATAATACAAAAGAAAAGGATAAGACGAGATCAATGGGTTTTCGCATGAAAGTGCGAAGACGTCCTGCGATTTCGTCGCAAGACGGCAATGTCATGGGGCTTTATTTTCGCAAGAATATTTAGGCCTGTCATATTGTCGCAACATTTTTGAAGAGACCATAATACAAAAGAATAAGTTAAGACAAGATCAATGGGTTTTTGTATGAAAGTGCAAGGACGTCCTGCGATTTTGTCGCAATGACAAAAGATGGCATACTAAGACCTTTAATTAGGAAGGCAAAATAAGACCATACGATAAAACAAATTAATTATAAGCATTTATAACATATTATTTTTTGCAAGAAAGATAATGAGAGGCAAGTATGTGAATCGATACACAAGAAGCATTATCTTTCTTATCAACAACATATTAAAAGGAAAAGTTGACTCCAAAGTCGATTGAAAAAGGTAACTCTCAAAAGTGATAAAAATAAGATAGTTCAAGAGGACAAAGCTAGATAAGAAGCTCAAGTTTCAATATTAATGTCAGTAGCAGGAGATGACAGAAATTCTTCTCCAACATTCTCGCAAGCTTCTTCTTCATTTCGGCTTTGATCTTCGCCATGGCTAGCATCTTGATTATCGCCAGCAATTACTTCTTCAGGAGAAATTTCTTTCTCATTCTGATTAACACCAGCAGATACTTCTTTAGAAGGAACCTCTGCTTCATCTTCCAGGAAATTATCCCCTGCACCGCTTTCGTAATCATAATCACAATCAGCAGGACGAGGGACTTCATTATCATCTACATCTAGAGGATCAATTGATGTAGGAGGAAGAGAGTTGGACAGTAAGATGTCATTTACAAGGACTTCAGCCCGGAGATGAACTTGGCGAAGAAGTGCTCTTTGATGATTCATATCTTGAATATCCTTAAAATAAGAAAGATAATCAAGTCTTCTTTCTGCTCGGTCGCGAGAACCAGTAAGGGTAGAGACGAGCAATGCATTTTCTTTGAGAATTTTAGCATATTTAGCCTCCAAATCAGAAATAGAAGAATGAAGATTCTTCTCAGACTCTGCGAAAAATAGAATACAAAATTTTATTAAGATAAGGAATTCAGAGAGATATGACAAAGAAAAGATAATTAAGGAAGTCAAACTATTATGACTACCTTCCTTTTGCGAAATAAGGTGTTGAATCAAGGATAGACAACTATTCTCCCAATGGTACATTGCGTCATCAAATTTATCTCCAACTAAACCTTTAAGTCGAGACTGAAGATTTTTCTCTTTAGAAATAAGAAAGGCATTTTTCTTCGCAAGAGAAGAATAAGATTCTTCTAATTTGGAATATTGTTCTTTTAGATGATTTGCCTTCACACTTAAAGCTATTATACCTTGAACGAGTGTATCTCTTTTAGCGATAGATGATTCTGTTACTTCTTTAAGTTCATTTCTCAAAGAGCAAAGAGATTGCTCTTGGTCAACACATACTTTTTGGAGAATATTAAGTTGTTGCGAAGATATCACCATCTTGTTTAAATAAGTTCGCTTCTCTTGAGACAAGGTTTTATTCTCATATGATAAAGTTTCCATCCCTAAATTAGCTTTAGTTAAAGAGTAAGAAAGATGAGATACTTCATTACTTAATAGATCTTGTCTTTGAACTAATTGGGTATTTTCATTGGTAAGATTATTTATCTGATCAAGAGAATATGAATAGAGGTTATCTAATTGGTTATATTGATCCATCAAGATTTCTTTATCAACACGGGCTTCTTCAACAGCAGATTCAAATTGATATCTCTCAATTATTCGTTTCTGATTTAATGCTTAACATGCGAGAGAGGGATTTAAAGGATAATTAAACATGGGAAGGATAAAACCATCGAAAAGGCAAATTAAAGACATAGATAAGGAAATCATACCTCATAATTCATCATTCTTCTTGCGAAGATTGTCACGATCCAGCAAAACATTCTGAAGCTTCCTTTTATAAAGTTGTATGCGAAGCATCTCAGCCAGAACCTAAATGCTTGCTCAGAATTTCACAAACATTAGACTTGATGGGATCAGTAGAAGACTTCTTGCCGTCATCCAGAATTTCAGATAAAACTTTGAAAGCAATATTTATCCCTTCCACGGTCTCTTTCGACAGAGGAAGAGACTTGGGTAGAGAACTGGTAGAAACAGAAGGTTGAGAAACATTCTCAATGGGAAGAGAAGAGGTTTCATTCGCAGAAGGATCCACAAGGGGAATTTCAATCATAGAAAGGTCAACTGAAGAAATGAAATCAAAGGCAGCATTTTCGCGAATTGGAGATAAAGGTTTATCTTGCGAAGATGTCGCAGGAGATTTTGAAGAAATGAAATCATAGGCAGCATTTTTGCGAATTGGAGATAAAGGTTTATCTTGCAAAGATGTCGCAGAAGATTTGGAAGAAATGAGTAGGTGGAAGGGAACAGAAGTTGGAACAGTTTTAAGGTGGCGAGATTTCTTGTGAGGTTTATGAAGATCTTTATCACCCTGCGAATTACAATCCAGTTAAGAAACAGAGGAAACAATATTGTTATTAGAAAAAGATAGTATTTATTACTACCTTCTCATTCGCAGACTTTCTTTTATGTGCGCCAACCTTATGCTGTGATTTGGGATTGTTAGGGTTCTGAACTATAAATTTAGTGTTGGAGCCGCTTTTGCTGAAATAACAAGAGTATGGGAATCACATGGACAACATCAAATAAGGCAATAAACAAGATCAATTTCAAATATATCAACTCAGCAAAACTCATAGAGAAGAAAAGAGAAGACTAACCTTGATGAATCCATGAAAAATAATAGCAGGGAGATTGTCTCGAAGAAAATTACGAACTATGAAGATATAGTATGAAGATGAAGAAGAACTTAAGAAGGTTGAAGAAGAAAGAAAAAAAGTTGCAGTAATGGAATTTGCAGAAGAACGATGAAGTTGCAGAAAGAATAAAAGGAAAGTAGAAGAGAGTGAAAAGGAATATATATAGAGGGAATTTTTCCTCGAGAAAATAAACATGGTTAATACGGAAAGATATAAGCGGTTAAAAAGTAACGGTTACAAAAGACGTGTCGAGAAATAAATGGAAGAAAGAATACGTGTGATAAATGCAGAATATGAAAAGATAAGCAGTTGCGGCATTTCTCACATCATTCTCTGCTTTGCAGAGAAGACATGAGAAGAGGCAAGATGTAGGATCAGAATCTCGCAACAATTATGTCTTAGCGAAATTATCAATGGTACGACACAATAGCGTCGCAGAACAATTTCAGAAACGACGTCAGCAAAGATCATGAGAAAAATGTGATAGTCTTGCGAAAATTAGAGATCTTGCAAAATTAACATTTGTAAGGTTGCGAGAATGTCGCAAACCATATCCGAAAATAAATGACAGATTAGCTGTCATCCACTATGTATTTCCTTATAAATAGTCATTCGAGTTGTAAAGGAAGGGGGGATCTATTTTGAGTAAGAAACAAGTAAATAGGAGAGAGAAAATCCATAGCAGAGATCATTCTTGATTTCTTTATCTTTCTTGTAAGAACATCCAAAGATTTATCAATAAAATTAAGAGTGTAAACCTAAAAATGAGTTGATCAACAGTGAAATCATATGAGGAGTGTAGTGTAGGATTTCCTGCAACTACAAAAAGATTAAGAAACTAAAAAAAATATGCATGTCAAATGCCAATAACTCAGATTTGCATGAGCTTTCCCATGATATCACGTGTAGCTTGATTTTTCGGGTGATGATATCATTACGTGAGTTCAATACTGGTCAACATCAAAAGATTTACCGATTAAAAAAAATAAAACTCAAAAAATAAATAAAAAATGATGCAGCCGATTGATAATGTTTTTTTTCCTGTTATGGTGTGGGTGTCTGGGTGCGGGGTGTTATGGTTCCCTTATTCATGTAACTTGTTCATTAGTGTAACAGACATGGCAAAATGAAACTCCTCTAGTGAGAATTATTTTCTCACCATGACCGTGCGACTTATTTCATTATTTAAGAATTGTTGGTCATGTGTCTATGATGGCAACCTTTATTGAGTTGTGACACCAGTAAAATTGGGTTCCAGATAGAAAAATGATTTTTTAATTTGGCCAATTTTTAGGCAAGAATGAAAAAGATGAAAGTATCACTTTTCCTAAAACGGAGGTGGTATTAGGATTACAATCCAAAACAGGGACTAATAATCCGGGTTCTCTGTAGATAGAGCCTGAGATCACTATATGCTTTGGAAGAGCAAAGTAACACGAGAGTTGTTCTTTCAGGGTACCCCTCCAAAGCTGGTTGTCATGTTTAAACACTTGCTCTAAAAACCACTGAAGTTCAGTGACAATAAAGAGTATTTGCAGAAGGAAATGAGGACGGGAAAGTTGTTGCACCAAACACTAGAGTACAAATTTTCAGAAAGGGCTTTGCCTAACAATAACCATTACAAAAACGATCAGTAGTAAGTTGGACGGAATGCTGTATGGTTGAAAGGGAAAGATGACCTTCCAACAAATTAAAGCCTCTCTTCTTTCACCCCTCCTTCTTATAAGGTTGTCGCCTTCGTACCTTATCTTCGTGTACCCTTCGTTATGTCGTGAGACCAAATTGTGTGTCTTAACACTCAATAATGAAATTTAAGGGTCTGTTTGGCACGTCAGTGTTAACAATGTAAGGCATCGTCAATTACATGTAGGTATGTTATGCATAAAAACTACATATAGTTAAATATTTAGTGTTTCGCATGAAAATATTATCGGTGTAATACTAAGATGGAACTTTTAACTATAAAATTTAATAATATAAAAATAAAATGTAGTTTTTCTTTCATTATCGTTATTCTTTAATTGTTAATTAAAACGATTACAAAGCTTATAAATAAATAAAAGTAGAAAAGTATACAACTCTTGGAAGAAATGATAAAATAAATAAATAATGGGAATTTAACTTTACACCAAAAATAAACAATTGTAAATAAATAAAAATAGAAGAGTATACAAAAATAAAGTCCATTACAAATAATAAATAAATTCCTTATCAAAACCATTATAAAAAAGAAAAAAAAGTTTTTCCAAATAATAACAAAAAGTTGAAAGGACAAAAAAATGAAAAAGTAAAAGAAATTAAAACAATAATAACAACGGGTTGCTATATCAGCTGGTCATCCCCGTTCCTGAAAGATTTGAGGCGTTTTAGGAGGTTCCAGGTTCGAGTCCCGATGATACAATATTGTAGAGTTTGACATGGAAGTAGAGTTAGTTTACCCTCTGGCGAAATAACCAACTCCCGGTCCAATCCGCTAACTCTACCTTCCATGTCAAATTCTGCAATATTGCGCAATCGGGGACTCGAACCTGAGACCTCTTGGAGCGCATGAAACCTTTGAGGAACAGGGATGACCCGCTGAGCTACCCGTTTTTTTTTTATTGTTAAAAATAACGATAAAAGAAATCGAAAACCAAAACAATAAGAAAAATAAAATTCGTTAGGTAGTATCTTTTCATACTCTCTTTTACCCAAAATAAGACAACAATATAAGAGCATCTCCAACGGTGGGTGCTAAAAAATAAAAATTGTTCGTGGAGTTTTTATTTAGATCTTTATTTATGGGGTTATATATATGGAAGTAGGATCCATGGACACTCTTAGATGGACAAGGTCGGACAAGATTTACGCCATTTTTTCCACAAAGCGCAAACGACAATGAATTTAAGTATAATGTTTTGATGATATGTTCCTCTTATAAGACTCTACATTCCTACAAAAAATGAACAAAATTGGAGATGTATAAGACGACCATCTACCCCTTTGAATATCAGCCGTTCAAAGTTAACGGTTGAAATTAAGATCGATAAATGGTGAGGTTTGCTATCTCGATTTGCGTTCATTTTTTTTTATAGGAATGTAAAGTCTTATAAGTGGAACATATTATCAAAATATTATACTTAAATTCATCGTCATTTGGGTTTTGCGGAGAAAATATTATAGCATGTTTTGATCATAAACCATCTCTAATGGTGTGAGGTCTTATTTTTAAAATTTGTTCTTTTCGATACAGTGAAAAGTGATTCCCTTTTTTCCTATTGGTTTAGAAAATTATCATTAAAAATAGTTAAAAAGATGACATGGAGGTCATTCCGAAGGTTTAGATAATACTTTCTATAATACATTCGTATTTATTTTGACACTCTTCCTATTTTATAGAACCTACTATTGAAGATGAATTTAATTTAAATGAGGGTCTAAAATCCTACTTATCATAAGAAAATAAAACTAATGCTCTAGTACAACTAGATAAATAATTAATCATCTTCGATTACAAAAGAGTTGGAAGGTAACCTCACAACAAGCTGCGTGCCGATCCCTTTTGAATGACAAGCACTATCATGTGAGGGGAAAGATCCTAATATTATCACAGAAATCATGACTGGCTATGCAGCACCTCAATCTTTTCAGGAAAACCACCATGTCCTCCCCAAGCTCACAAAGGTGGAGAAAGCTAAAACCCCCAAAGCAGTACCCTTGAGTACTGCACTTATCCAAATATTTTTTCACTTACGAGTGACGACATTATAGATAGCAAGGTCAGGCCCAAAATCACGAACCCCGCCACCTGTGAAAGTAGAATCCCTGGGATATCAAAGCATGTATCATGTTATAAAAATGGTCAAGCGCAAAATCACGAACCCCCACCTGTGAAAGGTGCAAACCTCAGAGATGTCTGTCTATTTGAATGATTATGAGCGCCTTAGAGACCTATGTGGTATCACCAATTATTGTACCATCATTCAAACTCTAGGCATGAAGGTCTAGGTCACACAAGCTATCGATTTTCTTCACTAAAAGATGCAAAACAAGAGCAAAAAGAAGAGGTCCAAGATGTTCACCTTGCTGAGCACCCTAACTAAAATAAAGAACATTGTCTCTGTAGTATAATAGAGCGGGCTTAGCATAGCAAAATTCGACCCATCTTGAGATAGTAGGACAACTGTGTCTAGCTTCTAAGAGCCTATTAACCGAATGCAGAATATCCTCACGACCACATTGAGTACCCACACCAAATTGGAAATCCCCAAGGTACAGTGCCATATCTTTACCCACTGAGGATACAACTAGTTTCGAAACTAATCTCCTCCAAATAGTCCCAACAACGATGTGTCTTATTTCTCCATCTGGTTTCTGTAAAGGTGTGAATTAAGCGCTCGCAACAAACTCCCCTAACTTATAAGGACATTATCTGGAAATCCAGAGGTTAACCAACTTTGTAATGGAATAAAAAAAGGTCGCCAACAACTACCGCAGCAGGGCCCCTTAGAGCGTCAACTAGGTATTGTGCTCGTAGGTCACCTCTGCCACAAGATGTGCACTTAGGGAAACTTTTCAAGCCATCTAGGACTACAAAGATATTAACAAAGATGACATGGGTGTTCATGACCGTGAGGGTCTAACAACCACACCCAATATTTCGTTTCGGAAATCTGTATGGACTAACTTCAATATAATTCCAAAAGAATCAACTAGACAGTCAGACTCAATCAAGGAAAATATATCCAAGAGTTATATCTCAATTTCTCAAATCAATCTGCAATCGAACAGATAAAAATCTGTGAGCCGGATTAATAAGAGAAATAACTTGGATGGTACCAAAGACCAATATCCAAGCGTCAATCAATTTCAATCAACAAGCAAAGGTTGAATTCACCAATTGATTGAACTACACACAAACTGTGATATTTCAATTATATAGAAAATATAATGTGGAAAAGAAATAGCACAGAAACCAGATTTTTTGTTAACGAGGAAACCGTAAATGCAGAAAACCCCAGGACCTAGTCCAGATTTGAACACCATACTGTATCAAGCCGCTACAAACTCTAGCCTACCACAAGTTAACTTCGGCCTGGAATGTAGTTGAGCCCTAACCAATCTCCCACTGATTAAGGTACAGTCGCGTTCTTTACGCATCTGAATCCCAGCAGGACTCTACGCATTTGATTCCCTTAGCTGATGTCACCCACAACTAAGAGTTGCTACGACCCAAAGTTGGAGACTTGATAAACAAATCTGTCTCACACAGAAAAGTCTATTGAATAGATAAATCTATCTCCGGAAGAAATACATACGAGTTTTTGTTCTGTTTTTTGATAAATAAAGGTGAACAGGAACCAATTGATATGCCGGATTTATATTCCCGAAGAACATCCTAGTAATATCAATCACCTCACAATAATCTTAATCGTATGGTAGTGGAACAAAATATTATGGAATCACAAAGAATGAGACGAAGAGCTGTGTGATTCATTTTTATCTTACTTATCGGAGATTAAATCTCGAGCAAGTGTGAGAGAAGATAGTACTAAATACGATAGAACAAAGTAAGATCGAACACACAACTACAAAGAAAATAGTTGGCTCTGGCTTCAGAATCCCAATGAAGTCTTTGAGTTGTTAACTTGTAATGGTTTTAGATAAAAAACCTAGGTTAAAGGAGAATCGACTCTAGTCGCAACTAGTATCACACAGGAGGTGTGGGGATTAGGTTTCCAGATGCTACCTTGGTAACAAAGCATTCAATATTCACTGTTAGATGAAAACCTGATTAGAGTCAAGCTAATATCTTTCAACCATTAGATTGACTTAGCTTGTTATACACAAATGAAATGTGTCTTTATTTAGATATGGGTAACCGTACCTAAACGTGTACCCTTGGTTGGATCAATAATAATTAACTGAAATTAGCCATATGAACACTTTCATATCAACCTTGTTCTTTATCACAACTATTTCAAATGACTCAAATTAAACTAGTTATAGAGTTGTTCAATTGTTTATATTCTCATAGAAATATACAAGACACAATTGAAGCAATATCGGTTTTGATCAATCGAATAGATTCATGAACATTATAGCCACGGTTTGCAAAGATTGCATTCCTTATTATATAAATGTATTTTTTCATGAGTATGTAAACATACATAACCGATTTTAGAACTTAACCCACTCATGTATGCAAAAGGGTACGCATCTCGGACTTGGTCTTGTTCGCAAATATCCAAATGGGTACGCATATTGTCATTCATGACCGAACTCAGTTGAATTAGTATGCATACGGGTATGCATACCATTGTAGTTGCAGGAAATCCTACAATACACCCCTCGTATGATTTTATCGTTGATCAGCCTATTTTGAGGTTTACACTTTTAATTTTATTGATTAATTTCTGAAGATTCTTACAAGGAAAATAAACAAATCAAGAATGATCTCTGCTCTCAACTTTCTCTCTCCTATTTACTTGTCTCTCATTCAAAAAAGATCTCCCTCTCCTTTACAACTCGAATGACTATTTATAAGGAAATACATAGTGGATGACAACTAATCTATCCTTTATTTTCGGATATAGTTCGCGATATTCTCGCAACCTTATAAATGTTAACTTCGCAAGCTCTCTAATTTTCGCAAGACTATCACATCTTTCCCATGATATTTACTGACGTTGTTTTCTGAACTGTTCTGCGACGCTATTGTACAATTCCATTGAATATTTCGCTGAGACACAATTGTTGTGAGAATCTGATCCTACATCTTGCCTCTTCTCAAATCTTCTCTGCAAAGTAGAGAATGATTTGAGAAAGTCGCAACTCCTTATCTTTTCATATTCCACACTTATCACACGTACTTTCTCTCTTCCACTTATTTCTTTCTTGACACGTCTTCTGTAACCGCTACTTTTTAACCGCTCATGTCTCTTCGTCTTAATGGTGATTATTTCTTCGAGAAGTAAATTTTCTTTATATACTCTTCACCCTCCCTCTTTCCACTTTTATTTTTACTTTCTCTTCTATTTTTATTCTCTCATCTTTGCAACTCTGTCACTCTGTCATTCTTCTGCAAATTCTGCTGCTGTAATTTTTTTTCCCTTCAATTCTTTACTTTCCATACATTCCCATACCCTTTATTCAATCATGGCTCCAAGTGGTCATAGATACGAGAAGAATCTTCAATATGTCCAAAAAGATCTTGCTAATAAAGGTCTTACACTCTCCCCCATTCCTGATGTGAATGCCAAATCAATTCTTTCTGTCAAGCTTTTCTCCAACCAAAATTGTGATGATCAATCAATCATAATTTCGCTAGGTCAAATTCTCGCAGGTCTCCCCCTTCCTCTTTATAACCCAGACATTCCTTTATTTTATGAAATTCTTGCTCATCCGGGATTTTCGCGAGCCATTTTCCAACTAAGTGGGGATTGCATCCGTCTAATGCTAGAGTTCGCTAATCGTGGTGCTGGTAGAGGATCTCTTTACTCCAGTGAACTTAGGGATCCAAAATTCGCAGACCTAAAAATAGTTGCTGAGTAGTATACAGTGGAGAATTTCTTTGAAAATTATGAACTTATCTCCATGAAGAAAGATAATACTCGCTGGGGTATTCGATTAAGAAAAAAAGATAACATTGATGAATCCAAAATTCTTATGCAACGTATTGACTGGCATTCTGGTAAAAACACAACTCCTCGCCAATCCAAAGATGACAAATGGTGTGTGTTCCTTTAATGCTAAAGGGTCCTTACATTGCTGGATCAAACGTTCTTCCTGTGAATCTCGCATCATATCAACCTTGGATTTTCTCCTGTCCCGAAAAGGAGAAGGAGGTATACTTCTCCACTTTAACTCATTTTATACTTCTTTATTGATTTTTACTATTATGTTCGCTAACTCTTGCGATATTCCGCAGATCCAAAAACTAAAAGATAGTTATAACATGACTGGGAAATCTAGTACTCTGGTAGCTCTTCGCTCATATACAGATGAGGGTAAGAAAGTTTCTCTTATAACTTTAAATAGTACTGTATTCCATGCTTCCATTTCTTACTTCTATCTGTGTGTGAAGATTATTGCTGAAGTAGAAGAATCTGTGTGATGCTGCGAAGATTGGTGATAAAGGTAAAGGTCTCTTCGCAGAAAAATCAACTGGTCCTCCTCCAAAGAAAAAAAAGCGTTTTCTTCTCCTTCAAATGTTCTTCCTAACGAGTTCTGAAAGTGACAAGGATGATGAGGATAATGATGATCTGCTGAACTGAAGATTCTCCACCGAATCTTCTATGGCTAAGCTTTCTGGCCTTTTTCTGATTCTCTACAAGGAATGGGAGATAGCCATTCGCAAATACCTGCAAAGCTCTCTACCCTTTGTGATGTCCCTTTACTAGATGGTGATAGCTCTCTTCGCGGAGTTTCTAGATCAGTGACTCCCGACTTCTTGCATTCTCTCAATAGTTGGTATACTTTTATCTTTTTACTTCTTCATTGTTATAACTCAAAATCTCTTTCTATATTAATATTTTTTATTTTTTTCGCAGGCTGGAAAAGCTTCTTTTGTGGTTGCCTCAGATCTAGAGAGAAGACGAAAATCTTGAAAAGAAGAATCTTCAATTTCGCAAAAGAATGAAGAATTGGAAGTTGAAGTTAAAGGTCTTCGCGAGAAAATAGACAATTAGAAATTGATTCTTCCTCTTATAAGAACAAAATTTCTAGTCTTCAACAAGCTAATAATCAGCTTTGGTAATTACTTTTCTCTTTTCTCTTTATTCATTCATTGTTTTATCTTATTTAAATGATCCTTTTTGCAGACATTTATGGTCTTTCTGATGAAGCTACCCTTCTTCGTTCATTTCCTAATGCCTTGGATAATGATACCCTTCTTGAACGTCTTAACAATTCCTTAAATAGCTTTTCTAAATGATAGAATTTCATCTCTTTCTCTAAATGAACTTAGATCAAATTTCGCCTCTTAGAAATTGATCATAGATCCAGTTTAGGCTTAGCCAACAGATTTAACGTCTCCTTATTGATTCCAAAGAGAAAACCAATGAGTTAAGAACCAAATTAGCGGTCTCATAGATGATAAGATCGTATCTCTGATCAAGGTGCCAAGGCTTGGCGAAATTCCAAGAGGCTCTCCTTGAAGTTCAACTTGAGCGAGATGAAGCTAACCGCAAGAATATTGAACTCTGCGAAAGGGAAAATCAAATTCGTTCTCGTCTTCTCATAAGTAGTGAGGATGAATTTGTCTGGGCTGCGAAAATTTTAGATGATGCTAGAAAAGATTTAGGCGTAAATGTTAGTCTCCAAGTTGAACATACAGCCTTGATTAGAGACATGATTTCTGACAGAGAAGGTTGCTAATTGCTCTTTTTACTAATCTTTTGCTTCTTATAGATTTTCATCAATTAATAATTGGTTGTCTTTTGTTCGCAGATTCTGAAAAAATATCGTGAAAAGATTGAAGAACTTGAAGCTGAAAAGGAGGAACTCGCAAAGAATCTTTCTTCTCGCAACGACAAGTATTCTAGATTGAAGAATCAAATCAAAATCACCATTGAATTTAAAGATGACGCATTTTCGCAATCAAACCATCCAGATGGTTTGTGATGATCATAATATCCCACATTCTGATTACCCTTGTCTTTTAGAGAAATCCCACAGAATACTCCCAGTTTGATTATCTCTGATAGTGAAGCGATGAAGAATCTGATAGTGATGGAAGTTCTGATGGTGATGAGGATTCTGACGCAGATGAAGAAGGAAATAAGTCTGATGAAGATAATGAAGGATTAACCAAGAAATAGTCTTTATTTCTTCTTTGATTCTTTGTAGCACTTGTATATTTATTTCTTCTTTCTGTATATTTGTGTTTCTTTCATTTTGCCTGCGTAAATTAAAAAATTCTTCTTTGCAATAAGTTAATCAATATAATCATTAATTCTTGAATTTTTGAGTAAATCTCTCATATGGAGACAAATACATTTTCTAATTTCATACATTCCCATACTTGCCTCTGTTATTTGAATCCAAATGAGAGATTTCATAAACTTTTCTTATTGTATAATTTCGCAAGCTTTGCGAAGTGAATTTTGTTTCTTTTCAAAATCTCATTCCTGTGTGGTCTTATTTTCCTTCCTAATTAAAGGTCTTATTATGCCACCTCTTGTCATTGCGACAAAATCGCAGGACGTCCTTGACTTTCATGCAAAAACCCATTGATCTTGCCTTAACTTTTTCTTTGTATTATGGCCTCTTCAGGAATTGCGACAATATGACAGGCCTAAATATTCTTGCGAAAATAAAGCCCCATGACATTGCCGTCTTGCGATGAAATCGCAGGACGTCTTCGCACTTTCATGCGAAAACCCATTGATCTTATCTTTTCTTTTGTATTATTGCCTCTTCAGGATGTTGCACAAATATGACAAGCCTTAATATCCTTGCGAATAAAAGCCTCATGACATTTGCGTCTTAAGACACTTATCAGCTCCCTAATGGAGGGTGCCGCCCTTATCTTCCCCCTGGTTGCCCCTTCAAGGAGGCGTACTTCTACCATACAAGGTTAGCTCCTCCCATCCAGTCTTAACAACAACCAGTTTTTTCGCAGCCTCTTATCCCTTTTACCTATAGGGCTTATGGTTACGAGACTGCACCCTAAGTGGGGTTTTCTTCGGGCCGAGTGCAGTATAAGCCAAGACTTGTCAAGAATGGCAAGGACGCTTCAAACGCCCTCGGCACTCTTGACTCAACCGTGTACCTCGGCGCCTTGATCAGATATCTGCACTCCTTGGGAGAGTCCTTATTACCTTAGTCGCCCAACCTAAGTCATATGCTTAAGTTGAGAATCCAAGGTGCCTCTCCCGGATGGGCTTTATTGACCCCAAATCTCCATGACTCAGGTTCCGGTGGCGGTGTAGCCTTTCCCTGAGTCATGTAACAGGTACCCCCTATATGACGTACTTTAGGTCTTACATTTGCCTCTTGCGAAATTTATTCGCGAACTAGGGTGTACGCCATAAAGGTTCGCCTCTTTCTCTTTTGTCATTCTTTTCTGATTATTTTCTGTAAAATTCATTATCTCTGCGAGAGTCTCGCAATAATATTGTATCTGAATTTCGCAATCTCAATTTTGTTGTTCAATCAAATGTATTTTTGAGAATTTTACTTATTGCGAGATTATCGCAACAACTTAATCATTCATACATTTCTTGTTTTATTACTTTTGCCCTCCTCTGCTTCTTTATGATTTTCTGCTACTGCTTCCTTGGTAATGGTATGTTCATCCTTTTTACCTGAGCTAGCATTGATTTTGTAACATCTCTTCTCCTTTCTTTTCGATTGTATCCACCATCAACTTCTCACTTCTTTGTACATCCTTGATTTTGTGTCGCCAGTTTTCCTTTTGTTTGCTCTTCCTTCGCAAGATTCTATCTCAGTTTCGTAACATTTCTTTCCTTCAACCCAATCTCCCTTTATGATTCCTACACCATTGGGGTGAGGGAATTTGATGCATTGATGGAAAGTTGAAGCTACACCTAGAATCCCATGTAGCCAAGGTCGACCAATTAATGCATTGTAGGGTGATTCTACATCAACGACACAGAATGAGATTTCTGAAGATATTCCCTTCAATGGAATTTGCATAGTAACCTCCCCTTTAGGCTTGTTAGCAGTACCATTAAAACCATATATCTTATATGTTGATGGTATAAGATCATCATCTCTTCCACCCATGGTTTTATAAGTATGATAAAATAAGATGTTCACAGAGCTTCCAGTATCGACTAGGATTCTATTGATTGCCCATGAATCTTCAGCTTCATCATCCTCATCTTCTTTTGGTTTTGGATTAATTCTAATTTTATTACCAATGGATTGTCATGCTCTCTCCTTCGGGAATTTCTTCTGCGGTAAAGAAATGATCTGTTTCTGCCATTCCTCTAGTGCGAAATTTTCGCAATATTCATAATTTTTTCCATTATTATCTCTTGCGAACACTCTACTTAAAACATTATCATGAAATCTTCAATTGTCTTATATGAATGTACGATAGAGTGAGAATAGATTTTTTGCTTTTGCACCAACTTCTATGAAGAATGTTTCTTTCTTTTTCATGTATTCACTTTGTGATGTTCTGGTGGTGGTGGTAATGGTTGAGGTTGGATGCCCTACCAGAAAGTTTATTTCCTTGATCTATCATTCTCAAAATAATTCTCTTTACATTTCTGCAATCGTTTGTGGTATGTCCATGAAAATGATGATAAGAACAAAATTCATGACTTCTGTGATTTGGAGGTGGTTCCGTTCCCATGTTCCATTGTTGGTATATTTCCATCAAGATTATAGCTTCCCATATCTTCTCCACACTTGCATTTAGAGGTGGCATCTTGATTTCTTCCCATACTACCTTATGACCTCCTTGTCCTCTATTAAAGTTTGGTCTTTGACCTCCATAAGTTTCTTGCGGTTGATCGAGTCTTTGAATCTTGTTATTTCCTCCACGACTGTAGAAATTTCTTTCTCTTTCATACTCTTCTTGATCTCGACTCCCATAGCTACCAACTTCTGCTGATTGTTACTGTCACCTTTTCTTGTTGTACTTGCGAAGTATTCGCCACTGTATTTATTAGCTTGGGTAATAAGCTTGCATTCGCTGTTTGTGAGCTGGTGTTCGCAACTGGATATGATTCCATTTCATTTTGTCTTTCCTCAAAGCAATGTATTCTTCTTGAAGTTCTCGCAATTCAGTCATTGTAATCGTATTCTTGACTCTGAAAATTTGGACATACAACAGGTTTGTTGCAAACATAGCATTGATAAATGATAATATGAGATATCTCTCATCTACAGCCACCATTTCGCTACACATAGTTCTCCATCTTTTAGTCAAGTGTTTCAAACTTTCACCAATCCTTTGTTTTAATCCAAACACATCTTCTATACCAGGTCGTGAGGAATTATTACTTATATATGCTCCCAAGAATGTGGTCTGCAAATGATTGAAGGAGGTTATTGTATTCTTTGGTAACCTTCAAACCATTTTAACCTCTCCTGTTAAGCTGGATGCGAAATATTTGCACAATACCGCATCATGATTTTCCCATTGTAACATGCACCTCACATAAGCTTTAATGTGTTGAATTGCACAAGTTGTTCCATCGAAAATGCTGGTTAATGCGGGCAAATTGCATTTCGGTGGTATTCCTCCTAATTGTACTTCCCTTGTAAATGGAGTTTTCGCAGCTTCTTCTATTGCTTCATCCAATTGTCTTCTACCTACTTCTCCTCTGTTATTTAGCATTCCTCTCATTTCTTCTAATTCTTTCAAGATTTGTTATTTACTCCTGAATCTTGACCCATTGGTCTCTTTAATTTTGTCTCTTCTTCTGCGTTCACGTCTATCTTCTCTTGCGAAATTTTGTATCTCTTCTTCATTATCCTCATCTCGTCTTCTTCTGCGATTCTCTTCCTCATCCCTATCTTGAATTCGCAATGATGATGTCGTTCATTTTCCCCTCCATAATTTTGTTCATTTCTTATCAACTCAATTCGCTGTCTTTCAGCCATTCTCTTCACTCTATCATACTCCTCATTGAGATTATTATTCCGGTTTTGTATACGCCTTCTTTCTCGTTGTCATGATTGTTCTGGCGAATTGTCTCCTGAAGCTCTTGCTCTTCCATTTCCGCTCTCAACTTTCACGTTCGCAGATTAAACGTGCTTGTTCAGCATTATGTCTTTCAATTTCTTCTTCAATTGTCTGTTGATTTCTTTGATTTTCTCTCACATGTAAAATTCTTCTTCCCTCCTCTTGATTTCCTTCGCCATCTTGGTTATTTTGTCTCTGAATTTGCCCGTTCTCTTGATTTCCTCAATTTGCTATCATCAAAAGTTTCATTTTGTGGAATGTAACGATCATCATTCTTTCTCTATTTTCGCGATATTCTTCATTAGGATTTGACATTTCTTCTTGAATATTGTTTCCAACATTGATGGGTGAATTTTGCCTCATTTCTCTTCTAGTGATCTGGAATATGATTTTGTAATACTTCTCGATCTTCTATTCTGCAATCTGATATTCTCCATCCTTAATTCGTGATTTTGTCTTGTTAAATTGCACGTTCCTGCCTCAGCTCTTCTTTCTTCATGTATTCTTCGAATCTAACGCTCCAATTTTCACTCCATGAATTATTCCTTCATCTGCTTCTTGATTTCTCTCTTCCTGTCTGTAATTTCTATTTTGTTGTTCTTCTTCTATTTCTTCTGCTGAGTTTGATCGCCAAGTGTGTACGTTCACTCTGTCATAATCTGTATTCCTCTCTTGAACTAGTGTTTGTTGAATTGGTGATTGAATTATATTTTCTCTATTATTTCTCCTTCTAGTAGATTCTCCCATTTCACTTCTTTCTCTTCCATCAATTCTTTTGCTTCTTCTAATAGTAGTTGGTTGTTCGGATGTATTTCTTCTTCTAGCCATTTCTTCAATGCTAACAATGTTTCAAGAAATTATGAAAAATTCTTAATCAACTACTTTAAATTTTCACAAATCTCAATGTTAATCTTCGATTTTTTCTAGAATAGTCTTCAATCTTCAATCGTCCCTGTTTCTAGCGTCATTATGTAGTTGCAGGAAATCCTACAATACACCCATCGTATGATTTTATCGTTGATCAGCCTATTTTTAGGTTTACACTTTTAATTTTATTGATTAATTTCTGAAGATTCTTACAAGGAAAATAAAGAAATCAAGAATGATCTCTGCTCTCAACTTTCTCTCTCCTATTTACTTGTCTCTCATTCAAAAAAGATCTCCCTCTCCTTTACAACTCGAATGACTATTTATAAGGAAATACATAGTGGATGACAACTAATCTGTCCTTTATTTTCGGATATAGTTCGCGATATTCTCGCAACCTTATAAATGTTAACTTCGCAAGCTCTCTAATTTTCGCAAGACTATCACATCTTTCCCATGATATTTACTGACGTTGTTTTCTGAAACTGTTCTGCGACGCTATTGTACAATTCCATTGATAATTTCGCTGAGACACAATTGTTGTGAGAATCTGATCCTACATCTTGCCTCTTCTCAAATCTTCTCTGCAAAGTAGAGAATGATTTGAGAAATGTCGCAACTCCTTATCTTTTCATATTCCACACTTATCACACGTACTTTCTCTCTTCCACTTATTTCTTGACACGTCTTCTGTAACCGCTACTTTTTAACCGCTCATGTCTCTTCGTCTTAATGGTGATTATTTCTTCGAGAAGTAAATTTTCTTTATATACTCTTCACCCTCCCTCTTTCCACTTTTATTTTTACTTTCTCTTCTATTTTTATTCTCTCATCTTTGCAACTCTGTCATTCTTCTGCAAATTCTGCTGCTGTAATTTTTTTTTCCCTTCAATTCTTTTACTTTCCATACATTCCCATACCCTTTATTCAATCATGGCTCCAAGTGGTCATAGATACGAGAAGAATCTTCAATATGTCCAAAAAGATCTTGCTAATAAAGGTCTTACACTCTCCCCCATTCCTGATGTGAATGCCAAATCAATTCTTTCTGTCAAGCTTTTCTCCAACCAAAATTGTGATGATCAATCAATCATAATTTCGCTAGGTCAAATTCTCGCAGGTCTCCCCCTTCCTCTTTATAACCCAGACATTCCTTTATTTTATGAAATTCTTGCTCATCCGGGATTTTCGCGAGCCATTTTCCAACTAAGTGGGGATTGCATCCGTCTAATGCTAGAGTTCGCTAATCGTGGTGCTGGTAGAGGATCTCTTTACTCCAGTGAACTTAGGGATCCAAAATTCGCAGACCTAAAAATAGTTGCTGAGTAGTATACAGTGGAGAATTTCTTTGAAAATTATGAACTTATCTCCATGAAGAAAGATAATACTCGCTGGGGTATTCGATTAAGAAAAAAAGATAACATTGATGAATCCAAAATTCTTATGCAACGTATTGACTGGCATTCTGGTAAAAACACAACTCCTCGCCAATCCAAAGATGACAAATGGTGTGTGTTTCCTTTAATGCTAAAGGGTCCTTACATTGCTGGATCAAACGTTCTTCCTGTGAATCTCGCATCATATCAACCTTGGATTTTCTCCTGTCCCGAAAAGGAGAAGGAGGTATACTTCTCCACTTTAACTCATTTTATACTTCTTTATTGATTTTTACTATTATGTTCGCTAACTCTTGCGATATTCCGCAGATCCAAAAACTAAAAGATAGTTATAACATGACTGGGAAATCTAGTACTCTGGTAGCTCTTCGCTCATATACAGATGAGGTAAGAAATTTTCTCTTATAACTTTAAATAGTACTGTCATTCCCATGCTCCCATTTCTTACTTCTATCTGTATGCGAAGATTATTGCTGAAGTAGAAGAATCTGCTGATGCTGCGAAGATTGGCGATAAAGGTAAAGGTGCTCTTCGCAGAGAAAAATCAACTGGTCCTCCTCCAAAGAAAAAAAAAGTGCGTTATTCTTCTCCTTCAAATGTTCTTCCTAACGAGTTCTGAAAGTGACAAGGATGATGAGGATAATGATGATCTCGCTGGAACTGAAAATTATCCACCCGAATCTTCTATGGCTAAGCTTTCTGGCCTCTTTTCTGATTATCTACAAGGAATGGGAGATAGCCAGTTCGCAAATACCTGCAGAGCTCTCGCTACCCTTTGTGATGTCCCTTTACTAGATGGTGATAGCTCTCTTCGCGGAGTTTCTATACGGGTATGCATACCATTGTAGTTGCAGGAAATCCTACAATACACCCCTCGTATGATTTTATCGTTGATCAGCCTATTTTGAGGTTTACACTTTTAATTTTATTGATTAATTTCTGAAGATTCTTACAAGGAAAATAAAGAAATCAAGAATGATCTCTGCTCTCAACTTTCTCTCTCCTATTTACTTATCTCTCATTCAAAAAAGATCTCCCTCTCCTTTACAACTCGAATGAATATTTATAAGGAAATACATAGTGGATGACAACTAATCTGTCCTTTATTTTCGGATATAGTTCGTGATATTCTCGCAACTTTATAAATGTTAACTTCACAAGCTCTCTAATTTTCACAAGACTATCACATCTTTCCCATGATATTTGCTGACGTTGTTTTCTGAAACTGTTCAGCGACGCTATTGTACAATTCCATTGATAATTTCGCTGAGACACAATTGTTGCGAGAATTTGATCCTACAACCATAGTTCCCGGATTTCAACTGTTAAATCAGTACGCATACGGGTATGCATACTAAATTCCCGGACTTAGAATACATATGCAACTGTTAGCATAAAAGTATGCATACTATGTTATATCCAATCAAAAGTTAATTGTCCTAAACTCCCATTCCAATCATTGAAACATTCTTGGAAGACTAGAATAGCGGTCTCACACAAACTATTAGCTTTAAAGCAATTTTCAAGTGATCGAATAATCACTACGAAACATTCAGAGTCCACATCAAATACTGTCTCACACAAATCATGTAAGATGTTACCAGGTGATTTTCACATGATCATCTTTTGACTTTCGTCAAGAATAAAAGATGAACTTGGTTAAAGCGAAATCTTACCAACACGTATTTCGAGAAATATGCAAGCGAGTTAAACTCAGTTTGAAATATCATATGTGTATAATGTAAAGTCTATATAGCTATACGACTTTTGTCTCAATAGGAGATAGAATAGAAATATACTTCTGAGTGATAGATGAGTTCAAGTCTCTACATACCTTTTGTTGATGAAGTTCCATAAGATCCCCTTAGTAGTTCTTCGTCTTGAATCGATGAACGCCGTGAAGTCTACAGCTCAACTACACATTTTATCCTAATCCGGACATAGCTATAAGTAGACTAGAAATCAAGACTTATAGTTTTGACAACTAAACTTGACAAACAAGCTTGAGATAGCAACGCTTGCGTGTTCGACCGAGCAGTGCTCTAACAATCTCCCCCTTTGTCAATTTTAGTGACAAAACTATCAACACATATGGATTACAAAATAAATAAACTTTGTAGCTTCTCATACAAATGCTTGATTTCCTTGGTTCTTAAACATTACTCGAAATTTTCGTCACTTCCAAGTACTCTACTGATTCTGAACGTGTTCAACTCACCATCATAGTTGTTGAAGATCCGTAGCCATAACAATATATAAAAACAAGATGTTTCGTATTGTTATACAGTGTCATAGTATTATTACACAACATCAAAGTTCAATTATATCACAACTTTGACAATAATACTACAGTGATATGTATCACTCCCCATTACTCAATACTTCATCCCAGAATGAAAACCACTCCCCCTTACATAAGGATCCATAAACCATATGTATTTGTAGTGTGAACTACACAATAATTCTCCACCTTTTTGTCAATATATTGGCAAAGGTACGAAAACTAGCGAGATCATAATGAAATTCTCATAGAGATACTTCATGACTAAAAGAGAACATATAAACTTTGTTTCGATGATTTCACATAGTATAAACTTAGTATATTCATTAAGGAGAAAGATACAAGAAAACTCCTACAATATTCCACAGCCGCACTCCCCGCAATAATTTGGCAATTAAGCACAAGTTCAATTAAGAACTCCCCCCATAAAATGTCATTCCCGAAAGAACAACAAGAGCGACCTTACTTTTGCAAGAAAAGAAGGATTTCTTTGGACATTAACAAATCACATGAAACATGAATTTGTATCCAGAAAACTCAATTAAATTAACCACAAAGTAACCTCAATGATTAATTTAAACGGAAATGCTCAACATAAGAAAACTTACGGAGCCGTACAGTACTTTCACTTAGAAGTGGATCAGGGAAAGATCAATACTTCAGAATATTCAAAGATTCATTCTATTTTTCATCAATATTTGCATAATTATATATCATAGACTTAATATTTGCAATTCAAAAGTTCATTCTATTTTGCATCGATATTTGCATAATTACACAATAGACTTAACTTTTGACATATATGGGACAATCATTAGTTCACGGACGTAAACACACATATCCCATAATATTATTTGCAATACATAAAACCAATAAATATTAATACTGCAAAATCATCTTCCAAATAAAATTTAGAATTTAAATAAATAAATCTAAAAACATTGCAAGATGAAAATTGTTGGAAATAGCTATGTGTAATCACAATATGTGATATTCCAAACCCTAGTTATCCTTCTTAAAACACAAGAATAAATTCTTATAAGAAGTTTCCTAGACAAAATGATAAGAGAGAGAAACTAATCATCATCTTCGTCATCGGAGTCCATCCAAGATGCTTGAACTTTTTCCATTTCTTCCTTGATTTCGGGAAACTTTGTAGCAATAAAATAATTTGTTCTTGCACACATTTTACCTTGTAATTGATCTTACGCACACCCTTGCGAATTTGATGAAGGAGACTCAGGGTGGTAGGATCACAAGAACCGTCAATGGAATCACATCTCTGTCTTTTGCAAGCATTCTCCTTCATACATTTGAAAGTACAAGGACGAACAAGTTTGGGAGTTCCAAGAGAGTTGCCAATGGGAGCAATGGAATGTTCATGACAAATTTTCCCAATTAAGCAAGGAAAGCCTAACTTCTTGTTGGATGACGTCATCAAGACCATTTGAAGGATGATAAATCCACAAATATCAAGACATGGAGTACCCAATTCAAGGAAATATACCAACTCCGAAAACTCACGACTCCACCGAGAATTCTCAATTGTGGAGGGACAAATATTAGGAATACCAAGTTTTCCGAAAGACATCAAAGAAAGCCTAAGATAATTAGTAGGAAATTTACCTTCAATCCAATCAACACTCTTGTCACAAAGACCATTAGAAATGGTTTTATATGATGGTCTTTCTTTCCTTGGTCTCGGAAGACGAAAATTACCCAATGGAATTTTGGTAATCTTTGAAATCAACTCTCTATCAACAAGAATCCTTTCTCTATTTATCATGGTCTTGAATTCCATGTCATCAAGATCAACATCATGGATGTTGGCATATAAGATTCTTTTGAGAGTGTCAAAACCTTCACCAAGACCATTAAAGATGTTCCAAGATCATATTTTTCAAAACACATCAAATCTTCTTTATGACCACTAACCAAATCCGATTTCTTTTCTAGAATAAAACCCTTAGAAGAAATCCTTTCAAAGGTCTTACCACTAGCATCATTGATAAATCTAATTCTAATGGAGTCTTGGTCCTTAGGTATGTTCATACTCCTAAGAGAGGAAGTAACATGGTTTTTTGATATCTTCATAGAAACCTTATCATCATTATTGATTTTCCTCATGAACCCTAAAATTGAGAGAAAAAGAAAAGAGAAAATATTACTTGATATGCTCCTTGAGAATGATGATAAGGCTTTATTCCTTATTGACCTCCACAAGGAATTTAATGGAGTAAATTCGTGAACCTTAGCAACGTCCTTGCTCACGAACTCGAACAAAGAGATGAAGAAGAAGGGTACGCGTACCGGAACCCTTAAAATAACCCGGTAATGGGCCTGGCCCCATATTGGTTCGGTAACCCATAAACGGAAATATGATTCCAATTTTAAACCAGAACCAAGAGGTTTGCACATGAAGAGAAACCAGTGTGATGACGAAAAAAGTGCATAACTGCACAACATCAATTAACCTCAGGTGGGCGGAAGGAATCCATTGAGATATTTTTTCCTCAAAAAGAAAAAAAAGACAATTTCAAAAACTAACCCTTAATACAAAACAAATCAGACCGTTACTTGCCCCACTTCAAGTTATATAAAAATGGGGTGGAGCCAATCTTGTTACCAAGAGGCAAGATGAGCAGAGGAAACCTCCTGCACCTTCTTCGGTCGATATTTGTAAAAAGTACCAGAAGTATAATCATAGTAATGATGATACTCAGGGTTATTTGAAATTTCCGACTCATTCTTCTTATGATTAAAGGAAGGTGTTTCCAATAACTGAAACTTGCAACACCACCAGTAAAAACCTTTTTATTGATTTTGACTGAGTTGTTGCCAAAATTCGAAGGTATGTCACGGATGACAGAATCAGAATTTTTTCCAGTACAATCTTTTTCCTTAATTAAGACCACTCGTTCCAGAGATTTAAAAACGTTTTCAAAAGCCATAAATCGATCTTTGTCAATTGATCAATCACGATAGTATTCTTCAAAAAGATTAATCAGAAGTCTAGTGAGGTTCCATATCTTTGAGCTTTTATTCACACGTTTCCTGCAACAAACCTTTTTGAAGATATCGTTAATTTTTCCTTTAGATTGTTTTCTATCATCTAGGATTTCTAACGTCTTAGATGATAAAAGATTATCTTGAGAGACAAGCAGTCTTGAGAAGAATAAACTCTGACCAATCTTTGAGGAATTCTGGTATGCGTTACAGATGCCCAGAACATTTTTCCCAAAGTGGATCAAACAAACACAAACTTATTAGGTTTATCGTGTTTGCCTGCTCTAATGCCAATTGAAAAAGCGGGGGTCTAACAACCACACCCAATATTTGATTCCGGCAATCTGTATGGACTAACTCCAATATAATTCCAAGAGAATCAACTAGACAGTCAGACTCGATCAAGGAAAATATATCCAAGATTTATATCTCAATTTCTCAAATCAATCTGCAATCGAACAAATATAAATTTGTGAGCCGGATTAATAAGAAATAACTTGGATGGTACCAAAGACCAATATCCAAGCTTCAATCAATTTCAATCAACAACCAAAGGTTGGATTCATCAATTGATTGAACTACACACAACCTGTGGTATTTCAATTATATAGAAAATATAATGCCGAAAAGAAATAACACAGACACCAGAAATTTTGTTAATGAGGAAACCTAAAATGCATAAAAAGCCTGGGACCTAGTCCAGATTTAAATACCACACTTTATTAAGCCGTTACAGACTCTAGCCTACTACAAGTTAACTTCAGACTGGAATGTAGTTGAGCCCTAACCAATCTCCCACTGATTAAGGTACATTCGCGTTCCTTATGCCTATGAATCTCAGTAGGACCCTATGCACTTGATTCCCTTAGCAGATCTCACCCACAACTAAGAGTTGCTACGACCCAAAGTCGAAGACTTGATAAACAAATCTGTCTCACATAGAGAAGTCTATTGAATAGATAAATCTGTCTCCCACAGAAATACCTACGAGTTTTTGTTCCGTCTTTTGATAAATCAAGGTGAACAGGAACCAATTGATACACCGGACTTATATTCCCGAATAACAACATAGTAATATCAATCACCTCACAATAATCATAATTGTATGGTAGCGGAACAAGATATTATGGAATCACAAAGAATGAGACGAAGAGCTTTGTGACTACTTTTTATCTTACCTATCGGAGATTAAATCTCGAGCAAATCTTAAAGAAGATAGTACTCAATACGATAAAACAAAGTAAGATCAGAACACGCAACTACAGAGAAAATAGTTGGGTTTGGCTTCAGAATCCCAATGAAGTCTTTAAGTCGTTAACCTATGATGGTTTAGGAAAAAAACCTAGGTTAAAGGAGAATTGATTCTAGTCGCAACTAGTATCACACAGGAGGTGTGTGGATTAGGTTTCCTAGTTGTTATACTTCTCCCTTACATAGTCTTCAAATCAGGATTTGCAATCAATGCTGAAAAGTGGGGGTACAACAACCTCACCCAATATTTCGCTTAGCAATCTGTACGGACTAACTCCAATATACTTCTAATATAATCAACTAGACAGTCAGACTCAATCTTAATAAAAAGTATATCAAAGAATTATATCTCAATTTCTCGATTCAATCCTCACTCAAACAAATAGTAATCTGCGAGCCTGATTGAATACAAGAGAAATAACTTGAACGGTACCAAAGACCAATATTCAAGTATCAATCAATTTCAATCAACAACCAAAGGTTGGATTTACAAATTTATCGATTCAACCCACAACTTGTGATATTTCAATTATATAACAAAATATAATGCAGAAAAGAAATAACACAAACACCAGAAGTTTTGTTAATGAGGAAACTGCAAATGCAGAAAACCCCCGGGAACTAGTCCATATTGAACACCACACTGTATTAAGACGTTACAGACACTATCCCACTACAAACTAACTTCGGTATGGACTGAAGTTGAACCCAAATCAATCTCATACTGATTCAAGGTACAACTATGTTTCTTACGTCTCTGATCCCAACAGGATACTGCACACTTGATTCCCTTAGCTAATCTCACCCACAACTAAGAGTTTCTATGACCAAAAGTCGAAGACTTGATAAACAAATCTGTCTCACACAGAAAAGTCTATAAGAATAGATAAATCTGTCTCCCACAGAAATACCTACGAGTTTTTGTTCCGTCTTTTGATAAATCAAGGTGAACATGAACCAATTGATATACCAGACCTATATTCCCGAAGAACATCATAGAAATATCAATCACCTCACAATAATATTAATCTATCAGCGAAACAAGATTGAAAAGGCGAGGGCACCCAAATATACCTCAAGCTAAAACTTTTCCTTCCTATAAGTCCTTTCTCCGAAAGTGATTGTCTATGGACTGAGTCGAGACAATATAACTAACTGATTCACACTTCGTGTGATTGTCTATGGATACGAGATCGAGACAATACAACAACGAAGTATGTTTCCTTGATACAAAGGTTCGGACTTAACCAAACACAATAGGATTGCTTATCAAGTAAATAGGAATTAACGTTTGTGTAATTTACTTTAATTATAATAAAATAATTATAATGCGGAAAATAAAAGTAAATGACACAGCAAGATTTTGTTAACGAGGAAAACCGCAAATGCAGAAAAACCTCGGGACCTTGTCCAGAATTGAATACTCTCAGGATTAAACCACTATACAAAATAAACCAACTTCGTATAGTTGAGACCAAGCAACTAAACCTATAGTTCACCTAGTTCCGTCTGTTTTCCCACGCCTCCAACTTATGAATAAGTCACATACTTGGAACAATTACTTTGGTTCGTATTCCAAACAGTAAAGGAACAACAAATCTGTTTGGTATCTATTCTCTTCAACCAAGTGATATGAGTCGGAAAAAGGCTCTTCTGTGTATCTTAACATAAACTCCTTCGTCGGGTTCTTAGATCTATCTTATGTTCAATAACCCAAAGTAATCATAAGATTTTGAAATCAATACCTTTAATCCCAAGGAACCGTATTGATGCCGATCTACTCAACTATTTTATCCAATCTACCACAGGGATAAATCGATTATAGTGAGATCCTCTTTTTACCAAAACAAGTATTGTGCACACCAAAGATTTATATAAACAAGTCAGAAATCTTCTATCTCTTCTTTGTCTTCAAAACTTCTTAGATCTTCAATAAACACCTGCACACAACTACTTGAATCTCTTGTGATCAATCACACACAGAACGGAGTCTGTTAACAATGGATTATCAAAAGATCGTCTTTAGAACTAACAACAGTCTAAAGATCCTTGTCGAAACTTCCAACTAGTTTTAGTGAATCTTATATCAGAAGAGAAGATTCTCAAGCATAAACAAACTAGGTGCAATCAAAGTTCAACCACCATTAGTCAATCAAATCAATCAAAAACAAAAGATAAACCGCATTTATCTAGTTTCCCACCTACGGTACTCGTAGAGCTTCTCAATCCCAATGAAGTATTTAAATTGAGCGGTCGTAAGATATTTCGACTAATTAGGTTACTCTCCTCTCCGAATAGGCGGATTCACCAGTAACAATACAACAGAGGAAGTTTACTATCACGAAGGATTAGTTTGCCCGAAATGCAAACTTCAAGTATTTATAAACAAGGAAGTTTGGACACCAAGGAATTTCCAAAACCAGATATATTCTCAAGATAATCAATAATAATTTCCATATTCGGTTTTCATAATTCTTGAGAATGCTCTGTCCAAAATATTGACCGAAAATCTCCTCGGAAAATCTTTAACTAGCAAATGCACATTACTAATTCTTATTTTTCATATATAATTAAAAACCTTAATTAAAAGATTCTTAACTTATTTAATTTTGATCCTGGGATTTACTTCCTTCTTAGTCGTTAAGGAATATCTTTGAACAATAAAAGATACGCATGAATGCATGTGTTCATAGTGTGTCGACATCCTTACTTTGTAAGTATTCATTCATACTTACACACTTGAAACCGATTTACCACGCTTCCAAACAAGTTTAGAATTGGTTCATCTGACTTTCAAGAGCTATGCGATTGATTAAGAACTCTCAATCACAAATCATGGGTTTAACGGTTCTGCCAAAACAAGTTTCGGTTCTACCTCCATGTGAGTATTGTGCATAGTCACACTAGCTTCCCAAAATTTGGTTGACTAGGTACTAGGATCGGTTCCCCACATATATATGGTATCTAACTCATATGTGTTGCATATGTCCATAGGATCGATTCCCCTTTTCCTAAAAACGTGTTGCACATGTCCGTAGGATCGGTTCCCCTTTCTGCTATAAACCTTGGTGCACCCCATACAAGGATCGATTCCCCCTTGTGATGTGTTGCACCTCTTACTAGGATCGGTTCCCCTTTACCCAGTGTTAGGTCTTACAAACTACACAAACTCGATCATACCATCAGGTGATTACTTAAGATCGGTTTCACTAATAAAAGTTATACCATTACAAAAGTCAGGCCTCATGTTAATAGTTTTACCAAGAACACAAATAAGTCATGAGAGGTTGTACTAATCACACATATTGATCGTTCATAAGATATGCAATGAAGAACAATCCCAATAACGCCTGGCGATTTCCTTTTCAATTCACAAATAAAGTTCATGAACTTACTTCCTAAAAACATATGTAAAAACATTGTTTCCTAGGATGAAATCCTCACCTCATACCCATACATAATCACAATAGCATTCAAACGATTATGTCGATGTATTATCTACAAAGTTTAATGATTAAACAATAAACCTCGTATTGTATTCCTTAATACTATGTCTATCTAGAGTGTTCATGCTTTGCAGTTTTGTTTTCAACATGTACGACTTGAAAGATACGTTAGGGAATGATACAGTTCAAGTCAAATATCACTAACCTCAAGTGGAGGGATGATGTTGTGGTTGTAGCTCCTTACTTCTTCACTTCTTCAAGTCTTTGCAATACTTGTAATGTCTCAAATCCTAATACTTTCAGGCTAACCTATACGAAGTTGACTCTAGTACATTTAATCAAGCGACTCTTAAATGAGTTTTGGTTCACTAAAATATGACAACCAAACTTGACATACCAACGCTTGGTGGGTTCAACCGAGCTACGCTCTAACAATCTCCCCCTTTGTCAATTTTAGTGACAAAACTCTTACAATCATATGGATAAACAAATTACAAGAATTCATTACACATACGCTTGATTCCCAAATTCAACAACACATAACCTGCATACATTCAATCCTTATAAATGCAACAATTGTTGACACTATAATAACAAAGCTCATACTCCCCCTAAAGGAGATAGGTAGATTTTCAGTCCTCGCGACTTTGTTATACCAAATCATATGATATGTTACTTCCCCTTAGTCTATGATTTTCCTCATTCGTTAGATAAACGTTCAAGCACCAATGTCCTTCGCTAGTGATACCAATCAACATAAATTGACACCAACATCACTTATTTACTCCATATATTTCTCCCCCTTTTGTCACAAAATGACAAAGAAACAAAAAAATAAAGGACAACACGAAAAGGATCTTACAAATCTCAAAATAGACTTGCAACCTGTTGAGTCAAGCACGAGGGTTCCACACATCATTTTTGATAACCAATATCAAAACCAAAACTACAAAGTAATTATGTTTTGATATGTTATCATGGAAATAATTCCCCGAAGAAATTTTCCCAAATAGTTTAGCAGACCAAAAATCAACTAAGCATATTAGTTCCTTTGCTAAACCGATTGTACAAATAGAATCGCTTCATTCGATAAAACCAAAATAAAGATAACTCTATTTTTCTCATAAGGTTCTAATTATCCATATAACTTAGACCTTTAGATTTTAAACAAGCCAAATACTAGGTTAGTTAACTAGCGTTTCTTCTTAAGGCATTCGATTAGACTTGAATAACCGAAACCTCCACTTTGATAAGTCTAACTATGATCAGAATTAACTTAGTTTCTCTTATCCGGAATTTGAATTGGACTAAAAAACTCATCCCGTAAACATATTCTTTTGTCAAGCCATAAATAATTCATACAAACCAAAACAAATCAACTTGCATAATTATTCACCTCAACCGGAAGCAATTGAAACAACATAAACATTAAAGCATCACAATTACACCGTAAATTTTGTAAGCCTAAACAATTGATACCACACAACAAAGTAAGACAACAATAGTTTTTCTTAACCGCTCCATACACACATAATGGAATAAAACATCAATTGTGAATTTTGTTAAGCAAAAGCAAAAAGATATAAGTAATAACATTAGGCTTTTGTTAAACATGAAAACAATTAACTAACAAGATTGTTACCTTAATTTCGTATCCAACTTCTCCAATATGATCGCATCTTCTTCTTCCAGGGAGAATTGATATCAAAATACCATTATGTTGTCATCCTTATGCAAAAAAAAAAGAATAACAACAACCAAACATTACCAGAGAAAGGTTGAAAATCGGCTTTTAACTATTGCAAGCAAAAGTTGAAAACCGGACACACAAGGTATTAATGTACCTTGACAATCCCTATGGATTTCTTTAGATTTTCGAATGTTTTTCTATCTAAGGGTTTTGTGAGAATATCATCTAACTGACGCTCAGATGGAACACATTCCAATTTGATAATACCATTCTCATACAATTCTCTAATGAAGTGATACCTGATATCTATGTGTTTAGTTCGAGAATATTCAACTGGGTTTTCAGTCAATCGAATAGCACTCGAATTATCAGTATGTTCATATTGGAAATATTTATTCCATAATCAATGAGCATTTTCTTCATCCACAAGAGTTGGGTACAACATGTACCAGCAGCAATGTATTCTGCTTCACAGGTTGACAAGGACTGTGAATTCTGTTTCTTGTTATGCCAAGCAAAAAGATTTTGACCAACATAGAAGCAACCACCAGAGGTGCTTTTTCGATCTTCTACACATCCTTCCCAGTCAGCATCAGAATAGGCAACAAGACTTTTCCTTGTATCCATAGAGTATGATAGACCATAATCTATTGTACCTTTAACGTATCTAATGATTTGTTTTACAGCTTTGAGATGTGATTCTCTAGGGTCTGCTTGAAATCTAGCACAACATCATATACTAAAGGCAATGTCTGGTCTTGTTTAAGTTAGATACAACGAACTCCCTATCATAGATCTATATAGTTTCTGATCAACTGATTTTTCTCCTGGATTTGATTGAAGTTTTCCAGTAGTCGGCATTGGAGTTGCCATAGGTTGTGCATATTTTAGTTCGAATTTTTCAACTAAATTCCTTGCATATTTTTCTTGGGAAAGAAGAATACTATCCTTTTGTTGTTGTATTTGCAAACCGAGAAAATATGATAATTCTCCAACATTACTCATTTCAAATTCTCCACCCATAAGATTCAGAAATTCATATGTTAGAGCCTTTGATGTGGATCCATAGATGATGTCATCTACATATATTTGTGCTACAAGAACATTTTTTCCACACCACTTGGTGAAAATTGTTTTATCAGCACCACCTCTAGAGAATCCCTTTTGGAGTAAGAAGGAAGTTAGTTTATCATACCAAGATCTTGGCGCTTGTTTTCGGCCATACAAGGCCTTCTTAAGTTTAAAGACATAATCTGGGAATTCTGGATCTTCAAATCCTTTAGGTTGAGCAACAAAAACTTCTTCTTTTAAATCCCCATTCAAAAAGGCAGATTTAATATTCATTTGAAAAAGTTTTATCTTAAGATAACAAGCATAGGCAAGTAATAGTCTTATTGATTTTAAACGAGCAACATGAGCAAAAGTTTCATCAAAATCAATACCTTCTATTTGCGAATATCCTTGAGCAACAAGCCTAGCTTTAGTTCTGACAGTTGTCCCGAATTCGTCTGATTTGTTCTTGTAGATCCACTTTGTTCCAACGATGTTTACTCCTTGTGGCTTAGGAACAAGTTTCCATACTTCTTGTCTTTTAAACTGATTGAGTTCTTCGTGCATTGAGTTTACCCAAGCAGGTTCACTGAGTGCTTCTTTAACATTTTTGGGCTATATTGAAGAGAGAAAACATGAATAATGACAGACATTTTGAAGTTCTCTTCGAGTCATAACTCTAGCATTAGCATCTCCAATGATGTCTTCAGACGAGTGTCTTTGATGTACCTATTTAACAGGATTTTGAACAATATTTTCTGTATCATTGGGTTGTTCAACAATACTTTCATTATCATCTTTCTCATCAGTGTCACTAATTAAAGGAACAACTGATGTTTCGACTTCAATCCGTTTTTCTTTAATTCAGAGGGAGGAAGCTCTGTTGTAGTGTGATTGTCTTGGAAAAAATCACTAATGTCATCAATGACCATATTAATTGATTCCATCATGACTTTGGTTCTAAGATTGTATACCTTGAAGGCACGACTGTCAGAAGCATACCCAAGAAAAATTCCTTCATCACTTTTGGAATCAAATTTTCCTCTATGTTCTCTGTCTTTGAGAATATAACATTTACTACCGAAAACTCTTAAATAGCTTAGATTAGGTTTTTTTTCCATACCATAATTCATATGGGGTGTTTAGAGTTTTTGATCTTAAATAGACTCTGTTTATAAGATAACAGGCTGTAAATACAGCTTCCCCCCAAAAGGTTAATGGTAAGTTTTTGTTATGTAGCATTACTCTTGCCATTTCTTGAATATTTCTATTCTTTCTTTCTGCTACTCCATTTGCCTGAGGTGTAATAGGAGCAGAAAATTGATGACTTATTCCAAGAATATTACAGTATTCATATACTTTTGCATCCTTGAATTTTGTACCATGATCTCTCCTTATCTTCTTAAGATTGCGACCTTGTTCATTTTGAATTCTATTCACAATGATTTTGAACTCTTCAAGAGTGTCATTTTTGTTCTTTAAAAAAGCAACCCAAGTGAACCGTGTATAATCATCTACCATCACTAAAGCATACTTATTTCCTCCAACCGAAGCTTGTTGGATTGGACCGAATAGATCCATATGAATAAGATCAAGCGGAGCACGAGTGGCTATATCTCGAGACAGCTTGTGTGGAGATTTTTCCTTGTTTACCTTTTTGGCATGCACCACAAACACCTTCTACTTTAGTGTTAATTTTTGGAACGCCTTTGACAAGTTCACGATTAATGATCCTTCCTAGAATTCGGTAGTTGATATGGCCAAACCGTTCATGCCACAAATGAGTAGACTCAACCTTAGTCAAGTTGCAGTATAAATTGGATTGTATATCAAGGAGATAACAATTATTCATACTTCTTCGTCCTCGAAAAATTACTTTTCCGGACTTATCTTCAATATCACAACCTTTCATGTTGAAGATAAATTTGTGACCTTTATCACAAATTTGACTGACAGGCAGAAGATTAGCTTTCATTCCTTTAACATAAACAACATCATGAATTTCGGGTATACCTAGAGGTTTAATAGTGCCATTTTTGCGAATAAGACAGCTGCTTCCATCTCGAAAGGTCACAGATCCTCCTTTGTAGTCTTCTGTTTTTATGAACCAAGAGAGATCGCCTGTCATATGTTTACTACATCCATTATCCATAAACCATTGGAACGGTGAGGTTGTTTTGAGTGCAAATGCTCCAAGACAATGTTCACCAGATTTATGATGGTTTGTTAAGTTCTTTAAAAGTTTATTAACACGGTTAATCAGGCATTTTGTAAAACAAATTTTCTGATTTAAACAATTCCATCCCCTTTTAAAGTAGTTCCTTGTCTGACTCTTATTAGACTGTTTAAGATGTCTGGATGAAAGAATTGAGCATTCACGAGAATCTCTTGATTTATATTCATCAGTGTTTTTCACCAGTTTTCTATCAATCATGATATTCATGATATCATTAGTATATGACTGGTTCTATTCAATCCTTTTATCTAACATTTTAACAAGAGCAGAAGAATATTCCATAGAGTCTTCTTTCAGACCATCTAAAACCTTTAAAACGTTAATCGAATCGTTCATCTGATTCAAATTCTTATAGGATGGATCGCACCAAACACAGATTGTTAGATCTTTTCGCGTTTGCCTGCTCTGATACCAATTGAAAAGACGAGGGTACCCAAATATACCTCAAGCTAAAACTTTTCCTTCATATAAGTCCTTTCTCCGAAAGTGATTGTCTATGGACTGATTCGAGACAATACAACTAATCGATTCACACTTCGTGTGGTTGTCTATGGATACGAGATCGAGACAATACAACAACGAAGTATATTTACTTGATACAAAGGTTCGGACTTAATCAAACACAATAGGATTACTTATCAAGTAAATAAGAACTAACGTTTGTGTAATTTACTTTAATTATAATAAAACAATTATGATGCGAAAAATAAAAGTAAATGACACAATAAGATTTTGTTAACGAGGAAAACCGCAAATGCAGAAAAACCACGGGACCTTGTCCAGAATTGAATACTCTCAGGATTAAGCCGCTATACAAAATAAACCAACTTCGTATAATTGAGACCAGGCAACTAAACCTATAGTTCACCTAGTTCCGTCTGTATTCCCACGCCTCCAACTTATGAATAAGTCACGTACTTGGAACAATTACTTTGGTTCGTATTCCAAACAGTAAATGAACAACAAATCTGTTTGGTATCTACTCTTTTAAACCAAATTATATGAGTCGTACAAAGGCTCTTCTGTTTATCTTAACGTAAACTCCTTCGTCAGGTTTTTAGATCTATCTTATGTTCAATTACCCAAAGTAATCATAAGATTTTGCAATCAATATCTTTAATCCCAATGTACCGTATTGATGCCGATCTACTCAACTATTCTATCCAATCTACCACAAGGATAAACTGATTATAGTGAGATCCTGTTTTTACCAAAACAAGTATTGTGCACACCAAAGATTTATATAACCAAGTCAGAAATCTTCTATCTCTTTTTTTTCTTCAAATCTTCTTAGATCTTCAATAAACACCTGCACACAACTACTTGAATCTCTTGTGATCAATCACACACAGAACGGAGTCTGTTAACAATGGATTATCACAAGATCGTCTTTAGAACTAACAACAGTCTAAAGATCCCGTCGAAACTTCGAACTAGTTTGAGTGAATCTTATATCAGAAGAGAAGATTCTCAAGCATAAACAAACTAGGTGCAATCAAAGTTCAACCACCGTTAGTCAATCAAATCAATCGAAAACAAAAGATACACCGCAATTATCTAGTTTCCCACCAACGGTACTCGTAGAGCTTCTCAATCCCAAAGAAGTCTTTAAATTGAGCGGTCGTAAGAGATTTCGACTAATTAGGTTACTCTCCTCTCCAAATAGGCGGCTTCACCAGTAACAATACAACAGAGGAAGTTTACTGTCACGAAGGATTAGTTTGCCCGAAATGCAAACTTCAAGTATTTATAGACAAGGAAGTTTGGACACCAAGGAATTTCCAAAACCGAAAATATTCTCAAGATATTCAATAATAATTTCCATATTAGGTTTTCATAATTCCTGAGAATTCTCTGTCCAAAATATTGACCGAAAATCTCCTTGGAAAATCTTTAACTAGCAAATGCACATTACTAATTCTTATTTTCCATATATAATTAAAAACCTTAATTAAAAGATTCTTAACTTATTTAATTTCGATCCTGGGATTTACTTTCTTCTTAGCCGTTAAGGAATATCTTTGAACAATAAAAGATATGCATGAATGCACGTGTTCATAGTGTGTCGACATCCTTACTTTGTAAGTCCTCTTTCATACTTACACACTTGAAACCGATTTACCACGCTTCCAAACAAGTTTAGAATTGGTTCATCTGACTTTCAAGAGCTATGTGATTGATTAAGAACTCTCAATCACAAATCATAGGTTTAACGGTTCTACCAAAACAAGCTTCCCAAAATTCGGTTGACTAGGTAATGGGATCGGTTCCCCACATATATATGGTATCTAACTCATATGTGTTGCATATGTCCATAGGATCGGTTCCCCTTTACATAAAAACGTGTTGCACATGTCCGTAGGATCGGTTCCCCTTTCTGCTATAAACCTTGGTGCACCCCATACAAGGATCGATTCCCCTTTACCCAGTGTTAGGTCTTACAAACTACATAAACTCGATCATACTATCAGGTGATTACTTAAGATCGGTTTCATTAATAAAAGTTATACCAATACAAAAGTTAGGCCTCATGTGAATAGTTTTACCAAGAACACAAACAAGTTATGAGCGGTTATACTAATCACACATATTGGTCGTTCATAAGATATGCAATGAAGAACAATCCCAATAACGCCTGGCGATTTCCTTTTCTATTCACAAACAAAGTTCATAAACTTACTTCCTTAAAACATATGTAAAAACATTGTTTCCTAGGATGAAATCCTCACCTCATACCCATACATAATCACAATAAAATTCAAACGATTATGCCGATGTCTTATGGTTAAGCAATAAACCTCGTATTGTATTCCTTAATACTACGTCTATCTAGAGTGTTCATGCTTCGCAGTTTTGTTTTCAATATGTACGACTTGAAAGATACGTTAGGGAATGAAACAGTTCAAGTCAAATATCACTAACCTCAAGTGGAAGGATGATGTTGTGGTTGTAGCTCCTTACTTCTTCACTTCTTCAAGTCTTCGCAATACTTGTAATGTATCATATCCTAATACTTTCAATCTAACCTATACGAAATTGACTCTATTGCATTTAATCAAGCGACTCTTAAATGAGTTTTGGTTCACTAAAATATGACAATCAAACTTGACATACCAACACTTGGCGGGTTCAACCGAGCTATGCTCTAACAAAGATATTGTGGAATCAAAAACGATGAGACGAAGGTGTTTGTGACTACTTTTCTATCTTGTCTATCAGAGATTAATCTCAAGCCAATCTTATGAATGTACTCAAATACGATAGAAACAACAAGATCATATCACGCAACTACAGAGAAAATAGTTGGGTCTGGCTTCATAATCCCAATGAAGTCTTCAATTCGTTAACCTACAGGGTCTCGAGAGATACCTAAGGTTAAAATAGAATCGACTCCACCTTACACAACTAGTATCACGCATGAGGTGTGGGGATTAGGTTTCCCAGTTGCTAGAGTTCTCCTTTATATAGTCTCCAAATCAGGGTTTGTAATCTAAGTTACCTTGGTAACAAAGCATTCAATATTCACCGTTAGATAAAAACCTGATTATATTCAAGCTAATATCTTTCAACCGTTAGATCGAACTTAGCTTGTTATACACAAATGAAATGTAACTTCATTTAGGTTTGAGTAACCATACCTAAACGTGTACACCTAGTTGTTTCAACAATAGTTAACCAATGGTTATCCATATGAGCGGTTTCATATCAACCTTATTCATCTTCACCGTAACTAGTTCAAATGACTCAAATGAAATAGTTAGAGAGTTGTTCAATTTCTTAGATCTCATAGAATTATACAAGACACAATCGAAGCAAAATCGATTTTGATTCACTCGAATCGATTCATGAACATTATAGCCATGGTTTGCAAAGATTGCATTCCTTATTATATAAATGTTTTAGTTCATGAACAAACCGATTTTAGAAAGTAACCTACCTAAGTATGCGAACAGGTACGCGTACTTAAGTAACCAGATTGAGTTTGTTTTCAATTCCAAACTCCAACATAAGTTTACGGACGTGAACTTTCCGCCAGTACGCGTATGGGTACGCATACTTTGGGTTCCCGATTTTGGAATTTTACACAAATGTGAAAAACACACTATGCTTATATCCAATGATGGTTACATGTTCTAAACTCTCATTTCAATCATTGAAACATTCTTATTAGAGGATGTTATATAGTTGTTATTCACAAACTATTTTTCATCAAAGTGATTTTCTAAATATTGAAATATTCAACATGACTTTCGTCACGAGTAAAGATGAACTTGGCCAAAGCGAAAGCTTACCAACACATATTTCGAGAAATAGATAAGCGAGATAAAATCAAATAGCAAATGTGTATAGTTGAAGTCTATATAGCAATACGACTTTTATCTCAAGATATGAGATAGAGTAGATAGACTTTTGAGTGATAAATAAGTTCAAGTCTCCACATACCTTTTTGTCGATGAAGTTCCACCAGTTCCTTGAGTAGTTCTTCGTCTTTGCATGATGGACGTCGTGCAATCTAGAGCTCAACTACACTCACTATCCTAGTCCGAGACTTAGCTATAAGTAGATTAGAAATCAAGACTTATAGTTTTGGCAACTAAACTTGACAAACAAGCTTGAGATAGCAACGCTTGCGAGTTTGACCGAGTAGTGCTCTAAGAATCTCCCCCTTTGTCAATTTTAGTGACAAAACTATCAATATATATGGAATAAAAAATAAATAAACTTTGCAGCTTCTCATCCACATGCTTGATCTCCTTGGTTCTTCAACATTATTCGAAATCTTCGTCACTTGCAAGTACTCTAATGATTCCAAAGATATTCAATTCAGCATCATCGTTGTTGAAGATCCGTAGCTATAACAATGAGAAATCAAAAGCTCTCAATCATTGTTACACAGTGTCATAATATTATTACACAACATCAAAGTTCAATTGTATCACAAATTCGAAAACAAAACTATGGTGATATGTATCACTCCCCCTTAGTCTACTTCATCTCACATGAAAACTGCTCCCCCTAACAGAATGATCCGAAAACCATATGTATGTGTAGTGTGAACTACACATTAATTCTCCCCCTTTTTGTCAATAAAATTGGTAAAGGTACGAAAACTAGTGGGATCCTAATGAAATTTTCATAGAGACACTTCATGACCAAAAGAAAGCACATATCAACTTTTTAGATGCAATCGTATAGCCGAAAATAAATTCATTCATCAAGGATTTTATAAAGATACAAGATAACCCCTATAATATTCCACAACCGCACTCCCCACAAAGATTTGGCAATTAAGCACAAGTTCAATTAAGAACTCTGCCCCATAAAATGTCGTTCCCAAAAGAACAACAAGAGCGACCTTACTTTCACAAGAAAAGAAGGATTTCTTTGGACATTAACAAATCACATAAGAATATGAATTTGTATCCAAAAATCTCAATTAAATTAACCACAAGAGAACCCATGATTAATTCAATCGGAAATGTTCACATAAGAGAACTTACGGAGCCGCACAATATTTACATAAAAATATGGATCAGGGAAGATCAATACTGCAGAATAAACAAAGATTCATTTTATTCTTTATCACTATTTGCACAATTACATAAAATATCTCTGTAAACAAAATCTCATCCTATCTTCGATCAATATTTGCATAATGACATAATAGGTTTATCTTTTGTTTGTCAAAAGTTCATTTAATCCTTTATCAATACTTGCATATCGACATATGAAAGACTTAACTTTTGACCACGTATGGGACAATCATAGTTCACAGATGCAAACACATGTATCCCATAACAACTTGCAATATATGAAATCATAAAGATTAATACTGCAAAATCATCTTCCAAACGAACTTTAGAATTTAAATAAATAAATCTAAAAACATTGCAAGATAAAAACGTTGGACACAGCTATATGTACTCACAATAATGGCTGTTCCAAACCCTAGTTATCCTTCTTAAAAACACAAGAATAAATTCTCATAAGAAGTTTCCTAGATATTGAAACCTCTGAAAAATTCTTTATCGTCCTCGAACTCCTTGTCGTCAACAGCCATGGGAACATATGGTTCGTGAAGAAAGGACTTAATTCCAACAAACCTTCTAGGCTGATGATACAGAACCAGGGCCTTCTGAATTTCAAGACTTCTCATAACAAAAGCCTTTATTTGTTGAATCTTCTGCTTGTCTCCTTCAACTCTTCAAGAACATCAGAAAACTTTTGAGAATTTGAAGGAACAACTCTTGGCTTCCTCACATTCCTTCTTTTTCTTTTAAAAGTTGGGGTAACAGAGATCTTTCTTTTTCCTTCATGATTGATGGCTTAACAATCATATTAACATCCTTTCCATCATAAGACATGATGCTTGGAGTATCCCTATGTGTACGGGTTTGTGAGAGGAAATCACAATTTAAACTCAACAAACAGTCTTAAGTTAAGAAGAGTTTTAGAGAAGGAAAAAGGAATGTAGGGTTACGAAACCTTTAAACACAGGTTCGTGCATGCACAACTCACAACCCTCAGAGAATAGAATTGTCGAGAATAACCCTATTTTTGTTGATTGACCAGGGAAGTCCTTTCCAATATCAATTAGATATGGAAGAATTCCAATCTTGCAAAACATGCAAAGCTAAAAAAGAAAAAACAATTTAAAAACATTTCTCTTTTTCTAAAGTCTGAGATGTGTAGAATCTTGTCTCTTTTGATCAGGTATATGAGACAAGATGCACTAACTGATGGTCTGTTGTAGGCATAACAAGTTAATAAATATATTTCACACTAATTAACTGGTAACATAGCGGTAGTAAGAGATCATTCCCACAAAGAGCTGTGTAATTGATAGGTTATTTGTATTAGCAAAATAAAGTAAAATACAAAGGGGATTGGTTTTAAGATAAATAAAGAGACAATAATGAAGAAAAGAGATGATTCAGGAATCCTTCGCCGTTACCAAGCGTTAACAAGATTAGAATACTTATCTATCTTTCGTTAGAACCATTCATCATCAACCGTAGAATAGCAGGTATGCTTAGCTATCCCCAAAACTCCTTGTATCACCGGATAACAGGTACGCTTAATCACCGTATTTTATTCAACTGAGCCGCCTTGAGGTACGCTTACAAGGTGTAACTCAATCGAACACTTTAGGATTTGTGAATTTAGATTTGATTCCAGCAGTTAAACTCAGTACGCTCGGTTCACTTACTGGTGTTGTTTCCACACACGATTTCTTTACAGAATCCCTCTGCAAGGTCTCATGTTTTCTACTTGTGTAGGAGATGCACGACAATTACGGATCGCTCAACTCACTAATAGCAGTAGAATGATCAGTAGACTAATCTGGTTGCGCACCTAAACCAATCTAAGAATCAATCATAAACCCTAGATATAATGAAAACAAACGATGATGATTAAAACCTCAAATAGACTTGTATTATTAATCAATATTCACACTTAGAACATTAAATTCATCCTTAATCAACAAAGGATTTAGCTACTCATATTACAAAAAAGATGAATAATGGTGGTTTCCCCCTGAAGGGGTAAACCCTAGGTTTTAATGTAAAACTTGTGATATGAGATTCGATGATCTCATTTTAGATAACCTAATACCTTTTTATAGGTTTTCATTGCTTGACCTTCACGTACTTAGTTCGGTTCAAGGACCCGACCCAAAAATACGAAGCAACGTTCCTAAACGTACCCTTAGGCCTTCCAAGAAGTTTATACACGTTTTCCTACTTTCTAAGTACGCGTACCTCAAATTCCAGCAGAAATTTTCGGAACTAGGGTATGCGTACCCTAGTGTCGTCGGTATTCAATAAAAACTCGTTTTGACCACAACTTCTTCGTCCGAACTCGGAATGACCTCATTATTTTTGCATTCTTTTTATCTTTCAATTATATTCAAGATGGTTATGAGAAATCCTTAATTTGAATGAGTTAAGATCGGTCTTTGGCCCTTCTATTGATTTTGAGCGTTTTCCTCCTTTTCGTCGCACTTCTTCCACTTCTCTTGGACTTGGGCACTTGGATACTTGAAATTCTTCTCTTCCTATATATTTTCAGCACTTTGTAGCTCCTTTTTGGATGATTCACCTAATAGATACACATAAGAGAAACCAAAGTAATAATACAAAAATATGCAAGAATAATAGCTAAAGCAAGTATGGAATGGGCACTAAAATCATATGAATTATGAACTTATCACTAACCAACACAATTTAAGTTGTGCCGGGGTGAACAATAATCTGCCCACCAAATCCTTTTTGATCAAAATTCATAGAACCCTATTTCTTGTAGTGTTTACACCATAAATTTCTTCCCAATGGTCTTGTGTTATCCTTGGAAACTAACTTCTTTGACGAAGATAAAATCTTACATACTTCAGCGGTTTTCTGAACAAGTTTGAGCTTTTTGCTAATCGATTTGCTCTTCGTTGAAGTTTATTGACATGCCTCAATTTGTGTTTGTACTTGAAACACTTTGACAGTTCATGACCTTTGAGTGAACAATATGAGCATGTCAACCTGGAATATGATTCATACGCCCGAGATGTGCAAGCTTCTAGACATATAGTGGAACCTGAAAAATTAGACAGAGAGTTTCCAACGAAAAGGTCAATTTTTTCTTCCAGACTGGTTGAGTTCTCTTCTGAAAGAATATCAAGATTGATATATGTATTGCTACAATTATCAAAATCAATATTTTCACAAAGAAGCGCAATACTTGATTTTTCGTCTTCATTAGAATAGTTGTCAGACATTTCATCAAGAGTTGCAGCTAGACCTTTGTTCCCAATGTATTTTTTCCGATTTGGACACTCATTTGCAAAATGACCAAACCCCTTACACTTAAAGCACTGAGGCATATCCTCGTCATCAGTTTCATCATTATCCCTGTTTTTAGGAGGAACACGATTATGGGGTTTATCTGATGACCTGGATTTATCTCTGGAGAACCGTTTACTTCTCTTTAAAAGAAAATCCCTAAACTATCTTGTGATCATCGAGACCGACTTGTCAAGATCTTCATCTCATGAATCAGCCTCAGAAAGATCATCTTCATAGATGCAAACACTTTTAATTTTATCAAGTAATTTAGTGTTCTTTTGTGCTTTGAAAGCATCATCCTTTCCGGATTTGGATGTATTCTCATGATCAAAGATCTTTAACTTCTCGACCAGAGTATTTCTGGAAAGTGTTGCGAGATTATTTCCTTCGACGATGGCATTCTTTTTAGAATCATATCTGGATGGCGGAGATCTGAGAATCTTCATCATATTGTCCTTTTCAGGAATAGTCTTACCCAATGCAAAGAATGCATTAACAATTTCAGACACTTTGTGATTAAACTCATCAAATGATTCTTCATCTGCCATACAATGGTTTTCCCAATCAGAATTTAGGTTTTTAAGCCTAGCTTCTTTTTCACAGGTGTTCCCTTCAAATACGGTTTTTAAGATATGTCAGGATTCTTTAGACTTCGTGCAAGTAGTCACATGATGTTGAAGATCTGGGTAATGGCATGTATGATAGCATTTAAGCCGTCAGAATTTTTCTTTGCAGCAAGGATTTCTTCTGGACCAATATCCTTAGGTATAGATACATCGCCTTCTATATTAACCGGAGGATCATAGCCATTAATAACATGTACCCATGTTTGAAAATCACGAGCTTCAAGAAAAGCACGCATAGCGATTTTCCACCATAAGTAGTTGGAGCCATCGAAGAATGGTGGTACGTTTATGGAGATATAATTTCTGTCCATAGAGTCAGATCGCTACAAACACATACTTATAAGGTCTTAAACGTGTTTGCCTGCTCTGAATTTTTTTTTTGAAAAGTGGCGGTACAACAACCTCAGCCAATATTTCACTTAGCAATCTGTATGGACTAACTCCAACATACTTTTAAGAGAATCAACTAGACAGTCAGGCTCAATCTTAATAAAATTTTTATCAAAAAATTATAACTCAATTTCTCGATTCAATCCTCACTTAAACAAATAGTAATCTGTGATCCTAATTGAATACAAGAGAAATAACTTGAACGGTACAAAAACCAATGTTCAAGGATCAATCAATTTCAATCAACAACCAAAGGTTGGATTTATAAATTGATATTTTCAACGCACAACCTGTGATATTTCAATGATATAGCAAAATATAATGCGGAAAAGAAATAACACAGACACCATAAGTTTTGTTAACGAGGAAACCGCAAATGCAGAAAAACCCCGGGACCTATTCCAGATTGAACACCACATTGTATTAAGCCGCCACATACACTAACCTACTACAATCTAACTTCGGTATGGGTTGTAGTTGAACCCCAATAAATCTCACACTGATTCAAGGTACAATTACGTTCCTTACGTCTCTGATCCTAGCAAGATACTAAGCACTTGATTTCCTTAGATGATCTCACCCAAAACTAAGAGTTGCTACGACCCAAAGTCGAAAACTTGATAAACAAATTTGTCTCACACAGAAAAGTCTATAGGAATAGATAAATCTGTCTCCCACATAAATACCTACGAGTTTTTGTTCCGTCTTTTGATAAATCAAGGTTAACATGAACCAATTGATATACCAGACTTATATTTCCGAAGAACAACCTAGAAATATCAATCACCTCACAATAATCTTAATCGACTAGCGAAACAAGATATTGTGGAATCACAAACGATGATACGAAGGTGTTTGTGACTACTTTTCTATCTTGCCTATCGAAGAAATTAATCCCAATCTTACGAGTGTACTCAAATGCGATAGAAACAGCAAGATCAGATCACACAACTATGGAGAAAATAGTTGGGTCTGGCTTCACAATCCCAATGAAGTCTTCAAGTCGTTAACCTACAGGGTCTCGAGAGAAACCTAAGGTTAAAAGAGAATCGACTCTAGCTTACACAACTAGTACCACAGATAAGGTGTGGCGATTAGGTTTCCCAGTTGCTAGTGTTCTCCTTTATATAGTCTCCAAATTAGGGTTTGCAATCTAAGTTAACTTGGTAACAAAACATTCAATATTCACCGTTAAATGAAAACCTGATTAGATTCAAGCTAATATCTTTCAACCGTTAGATCGACCTTAGCTTGTTATACACAAATGAAATGTAACTTCATTTAGGTTTGAGTAACCGTACCTAAACATGTACACCTAGTTGGTTCAACAATAGTTAACCAATGGTTAGCCATATGAGCACTTTCATATCAACCTTATTCATCTTCACCATAACTAGTTCAAATGACTCAAATGAACTAGTTAGAGAGCTGTTAAAGTTCTTCGATTTCATAGAAATATACAAGACACAATCGCAGCAAAATCGGTTTTGATTCACTCGAATTGATTCATGAACATTATAGCCATGGTTTGCAAAGATTGCGTTCCTTATTATATAAATGTTTAGTTCATGAACAAACCGATTTTAGAAAGTAACCTACCTAAGTATGCGAACAGGTACGCGTACTTAAATAACCAGATTGAGTTTGTTTTTAATTCCAAACTCCAGCAGAAATTCACGGACGTGAACTTTACGCCAATACGCGTAGGGGTAGGCATACTGTCCCGGATTTCCAACAACCGCCAGTACGTGTACATGTACATATACTTTGGGTTCCCGGTTTTGGACTTTTACACAAATGTGAAAAACACAATATGCTTATATCCAAACATGGTTACATGTTCTAAACTCTCATTTCAATCATTGAAACATTCTTAGAGGATGTTATATAGTTGTTATTCACAAACTATTTTTCATCAAAGCGATTTTCAAAATATTGAAATATTAAACATGACTTTCGTCACGAGTAAAGATGAACTTGGCCAAAGAGAAAGCTTACCAACACATATTTCGAGAAATAGATAAGAGAAATAAACTCGGTTTGAAATAAAAATGTGTATAATCAAAATCTATATAACAATATGACTTTTGTCTCAAGATAGGAGATAGAGTAGATAAACTTTCGAGTGATAGATAAGTTCAAGTCTCCACTTACCTTTTTGTCGATGAAGTTCCACCATTTCCTTGAGTAGTTCTTCGTCTTTGCATGATGAACGTCGTGGAGTCTAGAGCTCAACTACACTTACTATCCTAGTCCGAGACTTAGCTATAAGTAGCATAGAAATCAAGACTTATAGTTTTGGCAACTACACTTGACAACACAAGCTTGAGATAGCAACGCTTGCGAGTTTGACTGAGCAGTGCTCTAACAGATGTTACCTTGGTAACAAAGCATTCAATATTCACTGTTAGATGAAAACCTGATTAGAGTCATGCTAATATCTTTCAACAGTTAGATTGACTTAGCTTGTTATACACAAATGAAATGTGTCTTCATTTAGATATAGGTAACCGTACCTAAATGTGTACACTTGGTTGGCTCAACAATAGTTAACCGAAGTTAGCCATATGAACACTTTCATATCAACCTTGTTCATCTTTATCACAACTAGTTCAAATAACTCAAATGAAACTAGTTATAGAGTTGTTCAATTGTTTATGTTCTCATAGAAGTATACAAGACACAGTTGAAGCAAAATAGGTTTTGATTCACTCGAATCGATTCATGAATATTATAGCCACGGTTTGCAAAGATTGCATTCCTTATTATATAAATGTATTTGTTCATGAGTATGTATACATATATAACCGATTTTAGAACTTAACCCACTCATGTATGCAAACGGGTACGCATACCTAAGTTCCCAGACCTGGTCTTGTTCGACAGTATGCAAACGGGTATGCATACTGTCATTCATGACCGAACTCAGTTAAATTAGTACGCATACGGGTATGCATAGTATAGTTCCCGGACTTCAACTATTGAATCAGTACGCATACGGGTATGCATACTAAATTCCCGGACTTGAAATACACATGCAACAGTTAGCGTACAAGTACGCATACTTTGTTATATCCAACCAAAGGTTAATTGTTCTAAACTCCCATTTCAATCATTAAAACATTCTTGGAAGACAAAGATAGATGTCTCACACAAACAACTTCAAAACAATTTTCAAGTGATCGAATGATCAATACGAAACATTCCCAATCTACATCAAATACTGTCTCACACAAATCATGTAAGATGTTACCAGGCGATTTTCACATGATCATCTTTTGACTGTCGTCAAGAATAAAAGATGAACTTGGTTAAAGCGGAAGCTTACGAACACATATTTCGAGAAATATGTAAGCGGGCTAATCTCAGTTCGAAATATCAAATGTGTACAATGTAAAGTCCATATAGTTATATACGACTTTTGTCTCACTAGGATATAAAATTAAAATAGACTTCTGAGTGATAGATGAGTTCAAGTCTCCACATACCTTTTTTTGATAAAGTTCCACAAGCTCCCCTTAGTCGTTCTTCGTCTTCAATCGATGAACGTCGTGAAGTCTACAGCTCAACTACACATTCTATCCTAATCCAATACATAACTATAAGTAGACTAGAAATCAAGACTTGTAGTTTTGACAACTAAACTTGACAAATAAGTTTGAGATAACAATGCTTGCAAGTTCGACCGAGCAGTGCTCCAACATACCGTAACAAGAATGGTGGGCGGCGATGCATACGAGTGGTTAAGTTACAATTCAGCAAGGGTCTCAGGGGATTAATGAGCATTTAATCTTAAGATCCTAATATCAGAAGTAAAATGACCACAACTAATCTTATTCCAAATCGAATTCAAGTTAGTTTTATGTTTTTTCTTTTGCTTATTGGTTGCAGGATTATCTGTCTGAGAAGAAAACTCAAGTAACTAACTTGTGAACCAAAGTCACACAGATATTGGTTTCTCTCCACACACCCAGAGCCTGATTAATGCTAGCAATTTGCGACTTCTTACGATTGTCTTACCTCTCTTCTGTATCTTTTGTTGGGATATAAACACAAAGGGTACATACATGGTATAGAAGCAGTTGAATCCACGGGGTTAATTCCATAGGATTAAGCAATACACTATCAATTGCAGACGTTAGAGTTCGTGAGAAATTAAGACTACAAAGTATAGATAACTAGATACAGTTTGAAACTATTTCTGGTACATAAGATTGAGTAAATCCAGATTGAGTGTAACAGAGTTGTGTATGTCGATTGTATTAGGGGCAGACAGAGGTGGTACATACATGTCTGCCAATACCGTGGATGGGTATTCCATTTGTAGGCCCAAGAATAATGTCACCAACATGTAACCTGCAAACTCTACTCAGCGCATGCAGATGCATGAAACTAGTGCAAATCCACATTTGCAACTGAGTTAGGACCTCCTCCAAAGCACAATGTACCACTTCGAAAATTGGTAATCCTCTCCCTGCATGTGGTTTTCCATTCATCTGAAGCAAAATGCCGATAATTCAAATGCCCAAAAATAGAACCCATAGCAAAGCCATGACCACCAACCCAATTACAACATCCATCAAAGTATTTGAAAGAACAATGAAGGATCGAATCACACATGAAATCAGTGGTTGGGCCTAAAAAAAGACGGTGTGGGTTGTGCTCTCGGCATGGTAGTGGTTCTAAAAATAAAACCATAGATTCTGCAAAGCCAAAAAACCAATGAAAGATCACTGAGAGAGAAGGCATTCGAGAAAGAGGTACAATAAGACAAAGGATTAAAATTTGTCAAAATTTTTTGGGTGTTTACGATTCAAAGACGAACGATGTTTAAAAAATGAAAATATATCTAATTATATGTAATTATAAAAAATAAAAATATTAAAAATTACATAGTATATTAATAATCAATTGGGTTAGAGCCCAGTTTGTAGCAAGGCTCCCGACCAATTCAGTGTGATACACTTTCTTTTGGCCTTAGCAATAAAGTTATTATTAACTATAAAAAATGAAACCAAAAAAGATAAAAATGTTGCAGTGGAAAATATGGAGAAAGTAAAGAGACAAAGAGAGATTTCTATTGATCAGGATAATAAAGTTGCATGGATACAATATCCTTTATATATATGTAAAGGGAAACCCTAGGTTCCTAGTTGGGACGCACATCCGTGAGCAGTAAGCCCTACAACACTCCCCCTTGTGCGGTCCAATAGAACTCCGTATACAGTGCTTCACATAAAATTCTTCGAGTATAGTTCTTCAAATGTTGTCATCTCCTTGGTGACTTGTGACGAAATCAATTGCCTCATTAAAACTTTGATAAGGAAAATCCCAGAGGGGAAAACCTTAGTACAACTCTTCACATGTTGTCTCGTACTTTACATGTAGTTCATCACATGCAATACGATCTTTAAAGATCGACGAGTCCAAGTTAATTGTCTCGTTAAAACTTTGTCAGGCTAACCCAGAGGGACAAAAGCTGAACTAAAGAAAAAGAGTACAATATTAAGTAAACTTAGAACATAGTTGGATGCATATACGTTGCCTCATTAAAACCTTGACAAGGAAAACCCAGTGGGATAAACCTTGACGAAGGGAAAAGAGTACAACGTGACAAATGCAAGTAAAGGTGATCCGTTGCAGATGATCGCTTTGCTCCGTTGAAGTTGACTAGTTGCTTCACAACTCCTAAGGCAGAAGATCCTCGTGGGAAAGACAATAGCTTTAGCTGGGAAATTACATTCCCGGTGTTTGTTGTTGTCTCATTAAAAACCTTGCCGAGTAACAAATCCCTATGGGAAAAAGCAACCTCGGTGAAAGAAAGTAGTTCAACATACCATTAGATGCTCCCCCCCTGATGTCATACAATTTTCATTAGTCTAATGCAATCAGAAGAAGTTTATCACACTTTACTTTGGTGACTTGAATGTTTATAATACCTTGTTGTTGATTCTGGAAGTTACGTTGCTTAACATACTATCACGTTTCATTTCTTTGATTCAGATATTTCAGTAGTATCAACGCGGTCTTTATGTCTTCAACGTTCAACATACTTGATGTTTTTAGTGTTGTCTCGCTAAAAACCTTGTCGAGTAACAAAACCCTTTGGGAAAAACTATTCTCGATCGAAGGGAAAAATAGTACAACACAACTTCAATTTCGAAGTAAAATATGTCGACATCATATCCTTGGATACTCCCCCTGATGTCGGCATCTCCCCCTGATTACTTTCAGAGTTTTCTATACAGTTCCTTTAGTCATGTACTTTTCGAAAATGAATATCGGTAATGACTTAGAAAATAGGATACCATATCTCCCCTGATTACTTTCGTTAGAGAAGACATTATTGTTCCTTCATAATCAACAACTTTTGGATTGCACTTTAATTAGCAGTCCTTTTTATGTCTTTACAGGGATAAAACAAACTCATGTCAATGGTTACTTTCAAGTACATGATTACATTCACTGTACCATTCCAAACATGTTGCGTTGGCATTGAGCTATATTTAGGTAACAAGTTCCCCGAGGATGTAAAATTTAATCGATTATATTACGATACTAAGTACAACAATGCGTATATTGTACTTAGATATGGGAATTTCATCCCCAACACATCTTCGTCATCTTCCTTTAGACGAAATGGTCACTTACTAACATTTGAACCTCGACTAATCATGGGAGTGCTATCAGGATGCATATCTTTATTAAATTTCCTGACAACTTTAAAAATATGCAAACTGGTGGAATAATATACCACAAGCTCAGTATTCGGTCGAGCTTTCCCCAGATTTTTCATCCAAAATACGGATTTTAAATAGCTTTTAAGGTCTCTTATTACATCAAGAGTACTCTCATGTCTGTATCATCGACATAGATAGCTACAATTCCAAATCCGGAACTTTCTTGTGAGTACGTAATGAAAATAACTTACTTGTCTATCTCCTCCAAATCAAATAGTCACTTAGACGGGTTTACCACATCCGCCTGATTGCTTCAATCAATAAGTGAGCATTATATCTAACTGTAAATGCACTCTGTGGTTTAGAGTCACTTGATTTGGGAAACAAAAGGCTATCAAGTACTTTTGTAAATATCTGTTATCTCTTGATTCTTTTAGAGATTTGTAACAACCACATACATATGCTGCATTTCAAGTCCTTTTGAAATTACCAAGATAACTAAGTAGCGGAGCGCTATGACGTTCATTACAAGAGAATAATTCCAGGGCTTTGTGAGAAACCTCGCGTCACAAGGCGAGTCTTTATTCTTTAAGACTTCTTTCTTCTCATTATGCTTTGTGACAAATTAATCATGTATGTCCAATAGGATTTACACTTGGTAGGTTAGCACTACCACACCAAATACCTGTATATTTGTCAAAGAACCAAGTTTTACCTGGATTGTATAGGCCAAATATGCGTTGACATTAAGCAACAAGGAGATTGGTCCGATCTCATCTTGCTCTATTTCCTTAAGCAAGTGTATATGAATTTAATCACCAATATGCTCGCATAATCTTTCCATTGACTCATGTGCATTCTCATAATCCACTTGGGATGTCATTGTTCTCTGGAATCATTAAACTTTGGAGAGTCCTCCAGTTTGATTCATGGACATATTTAGAGACAATACTATGAGATGACTTCTGATGATATACATAAGTTTTGCCTTCCTCGCCTACTTCCTTTCTAAGTGAGCATTGATAGAACCAAGTGGTCTCTCCAACTTCCTTTATGGAGCCACGACCTCAACCACACTTCCACTAAGTGTAGTTGCAACACCTTAGTCTATAGTGTATATCCCTTATTGAGGATTTGTAACCTTGCAGGTAGGTTTGCAGCTGGTATGTGTGATCTCATCACTTTAGCGACATCAGTGTACATTCTGAAAATTGATTATTCATTGTCACTTCACATTTACATTTGTGGAGTACAAGAATCAATATGAGACACACAGGGAACACACCGCGACAATTCCTGTCGTTCTCTTAGAAAATACTTTTTCTTATCTCCCCTTAACGATGGGAAGACTGGCTCATTAAAGTGATAACCCGCAAATCTAGCGGTAAGAGATCTCCTGCCAAAGGTTTTAAAATGCGGATAATTGTTGAGAGTAAATATCCAACAAAATTACTTAATCATTTTCGTGACCCATCATAGTACGATGTGGAATCGTAATGGCACATATATAGTGCAACCAAAAATGCGTAAGAACACAAATGTCAGGCTAATAACCAGTTACCAACTGGTACGCAAAAATGGTTGACTAATTGTGGGTTCTAAAACGAATAAGTGAATATGCGTATAATATTGCATATCCCCCCATCATTTGTAGGAAGGTTGTTACGCATAACCTATCCTTAGACACCATATATAACCTATGGTGGTAGCCTTTGCGAGACCATGGGGTATAGGATGCTCTACAATGATCCTATTAACGATGCAATATCCATCAAGTCCTTTTGATGTAAAATATCTAGAAATAACAAGGTTGGTGAGACCTTAGATTGTATAATGTGTGCTAGAATTGTTTCAAAAACGCATAATTTTTTGTGAACAATAATTAATTCAACACTTCGAATTATCCATCAGAGCCATAAATCATTTGAATCGACCGCATTCTGTATGGATATATCCACAAATATAACCTTGGTTCTTTTGAAAAAATGGGTTGTTTACCATTTGCATCTTAGGATGGTCTCAATCCTTTTTACTAAAGAATGACTTTGTAAAATAAGTTACATGATTTATTACTTTAAAAGCATAATGGGAGGGGAGGTGGTGTTTCTAGTACTTTAGAAAGAGTTGATTATGAGAGATGTCGTGACTTTGCATTTTTCAATCTTTGTGATTCCCATTTTCTTGTTAACTCAAATGAAAGGATGTCCATTTGAGTTCTTTCAAAACAAAACATCATATCACAACCAAAGTGTCTTTATGGTTATGTCAAAACCTGAGTGAGTCAATTCCCAACATTATATTGTCAATTATCCAAGTATTAGTGATTTACAGTTCACTAGACTAATTGACTCATTATTTTCTCTAAAATGTGATTCCTTTCACAGTCATTGGAGGTAATTCGTAGATGCATTCCCATTCTCATGGTTAGTTTTCGTTCAATAACCGTTTGCACAGACTTCGTAGAAACTTAACAAAGTTTGACTAGCTCTTGGTTCTTACATAGCTCATATAACTTTTAATCTTTATACTGATTAGACAATAAAAATTGAGCATTTCTTCGCCCGGATATTATCAGTAATGATCCAATCATCACATGGTATTACATAAGGAAACAATTCAACAAGCAGTTTAATATATTCCCTTAAGAGATTTGTGTAATAAGTGGTGTGGCCTTATTACGTAACAAACGAAAATTTATCTCATTTACTTTAAAGTGTTATAATTCATGAGGATAATATACTTTTCATCATAATGTACGAATGATCCTTTTAACTCAAGTACTTATGAGTATATCTCAAGTTTCAGTCTCATGGAAATGATAAAATTTTACTAAACTACCATACAACCAATAGTCAAGGTTCAAATCATACAAAATTCAGTTGAATAAAGATAATTAATAAAAACTTACAAAATGTAAGTATATTAATTGGGCAAGTTTCTTATTGCCACTGAAGTTGACAAGCGGGGCTATGGCCTTCTTTTAACATATAGTGAGTTTGTTGTCATTTGAACTCTTTATATATCTTGTAGTTGAATGCTATTATATTATACTTGTATTCCATCACTTGTACCATACTCAGTAAATGTTTATACCAAGCGTCCAACTCTTATTCCAATGAATCAGAATTACGTCTATGTCTCATGCTCATTAAATACATTTACTTTGTATTGTTACTACTTGAGACAATATTACAAGTGTTTTAAATTCCAATGAACATTCAAATTTTCGGGGGGAAAATTTCATAAATGTTTCAAAAACTTCCTTCAGAGCATTTCATCATCTGAAGTCAATATGTCGCCTTAAAACGTAGAAGTTATGCCTTCATCTTTTGAACAATGCATCGTCATTGGTTGAAGGTTTTCATGATGGAAGTAAATAGCTTGTAGCCACAATTGACTTCTGTATCAGAGGCTCTTTAATGGCGCTCAAGTACTTCTGAGTCCAAAAGGTCAAATTTTATTCTAGTTGGTTTAATCAGAACTCAGTCAACGGATTGGTCAATGCCTGGTCCACTGGGGTTGACTATGTCATGGTTAACAAAAGTCCACATATATGTTCCATTATATATGAAGTGCTCAGGCCCATTGGTAATAACCTTGAAACTATTAGCATATGATCCCAAAACATATTGTTAACCTTAAAATTGGAAATTTCATCATCCAACTTTAGTGGTCAGAAAATAATTGTAAACATCCCCGATGATTATGAAATTTTTACAGTAACTTCATAATAGTGTTTTGACAAACATAATAGAATTTAAACTCAATCCAACATCTAGATAAAAACTTATCCGTAACTCCGTATGACTGTTCTAATTAGCATTTCTGTGGACATAGTTGGAAATATTGCATACTTTTGAGTATTTCCATGGTTGGATATTTATGAAATTTTTACAGTATCTCACCAAGAACAATATACAAAACATACCAAAAATATAGCATAATCCAACGGTTGAAATTCTCAAAACTTAGGTTTTTCGACGTTGTTAAATATTAGGGTTTTTCTGAACGTGCACAGTTTTATTAAACGCATGTTTTGGAGATTGTATCATATTTCGATTTTATTGAAATTTTAATATACTATGTAATTACTGATTGGGTTGAACAAATTAAAATTTCATGAAAATCTAACGGTGAAATATCTATGTTTTATAATCATACGTTTGTGGAACCCTAATATATACTACGAAAACAAAATATCTTTGTTCAAAAGAAATTCCTGGTAACTCATCCATGATAAACAAATAGGATCAGAACCACGCTAATCTTCAAGGAATAATCCATAATCAATCTTGAACGTAGAAAAAAAATCGCACCAGTTGGTAGAGTCATGTTGATAACGTGTTGCAGTGGAAAATATGGAGAAAGTAAAGAGACAAAGAGAGGTTTCTATTGATCAGGATAATAGAATTAAATGGATACAATATCCTTTATATATATGTAAAGCAAAACCCTAGGTTCCTAGTTGGGCCGCACATCCGTGGGATGTAAGCCCTACAACAAAAAATCGAATATTTAAGAATAAAAAGTGATGTTTAAAAATAATAAATGAAAACAACCCCAAATTGAAAGGTGTAATATAAAGCCGACACCCCAAAAGGTTATTTAATGTAGTCTTTTGGAGGTAGTACAAATTATATGTAACATGGGCCGGTACAGTCCGGGTTTCTTAAGAACCCAGTACTTGTGCCTCATACTAGCCTGTTCCAATATATGATTACATGTACCTGTGATATCGGTCAGGTTCTAGTCGGTACCGGGTTTTCACCTGCAACATGCTCATCACCATCTTTCACTCATTTAGAAATCAACAACAACAACATAATTTCTTCCATCTCAACCATCAAATCCATCAATCTAAAAATCATCATCAATCCACTTCAATCTCAGCATTAAATCCATTACAACCACCAATGTCTTCACTGCAATTTCAAATCCAAGAGCATCATAATTATCTTTATATCCACAACATCATCAACTCTCTATTTCCTAACAGAAGATCATCTTTCCCCATTCTTGCTTCACCACTAAACCCTAACCCATTTTTTTTATCTTTGAATTTCATCTCCAGACTTCAGTAGTTTGATTTCCAACATCAATAACAACAACTTCTTCTTGTTTATTGCTTCTAACCCATATTCTCCACGGCCGATTCCATCTTCTCAATCCCATATTCCTACCAACAGAACCCATCTCTAAATTTTCAGATTCAATCCTCTGCCTATTTCTTTCTTCATCTCGATCTGAATCTCTCGACTCAAATTGAAACCCAACTCAAAGCATCAACACCACCTTCTCCCTTTGAACAACATCAAACCCTCAATTATTCAATTGACGAAACAAATCGAAACCCCTATGTTATCAATATTTTTTCTTGATTTCTTCAACCTTCACAATCAACAACAATATTATCTCAGCTCTCTCTATCTATTCTTGACTCACTGATCAGAGATGGTGAAGAAGAAGAAGCTAACGAGACTCAGATATGGTGATAAAGTAGCAGAGACTCGTTGATCTTCATCTTACTATAATAAAGAAAAGGGGGAATTTTCAACCCTGGCCCCCCTTTTTACTAAACTATCCTCGCTAATTTCTCCAACTGAAACTACACAACAAAGGGTACAGTCGTAATTTGGCTTAACAATAGAAAACCAGTTTCGTTTTCTCTTTCGTCTTCTGTCTCCATATCTTCTTTTTCGTCTGAAAAACACCATGAAAGAGAATCTGAAACACCTCCGCCATGAGAAATGGACAACCATATGATGTTGTCCATTTCTCATTCTACGGAAATCTAAGACTTTAACATCACAAGTGAGTCAAATTCCTAATTATAACCTAATTCTTTTAAATTTGGGAATTCCAGTCACCGATTTTCAAATCATATAAACTGGGTACCTAAATTGAAACTCAGGTTACTCATGATATTGACTGTGTAACTGGGTAATAGACTTAATATTTAGACTAGCAGCAATACCTTTAAGCTTTCTCATGATGTTAACTGTGTCAGAAGAATAAATCAAATGCAAATTGTAAGTATACTGTAAAATTGTTGTTTATTGTTTTGTTCTGTTGCACTTGCGAGTCAATCGGTCCATTCTATTTCTGAAATTGGTTTGATGTATTAATGTTTTGTGAAATACTTGATCACTAATTTGTTCCGAGATTTATTAGTTTCATTTAGTACTGAAAATTTAGTCATGTTTGATTTATCAATTTTGTAGTTTGAATAAATTCCTAACAGAATATTGGTAGTAGTATTAGGACAGTTAGGTCAGAATTTAGTCATCTTTTCTGTTTGAATCCCAAGTTTGTCAATAAGAATACAAATGCCCCATAGACATGTCGGGTGACTAATTCTGAATGCACCATACGTATTTTGTCTCTTTTCCTTGGTTCAAATAACAATTAATTTTCCTTGAATCAGCCGTAGTCGTGAGACCAATGCCATTAAATAACAATCCAAGTATTTTACCAGCAACTCTGTGATGAAGATTCATGACCGCTGATGCATGGGTGTATTGTGTATGTAGCGTTTTTATTGTCTTTGTGTTTCCATGAATGCATTTCCGAGTTTAATTTTGTTTCTATTTTTGTGCTAGCTTGAATCAGCCGTATAAGTTCCACATCCAACAGTTTGATTTCCTATGTCAGTTCAATAATCATTATTATGATACCAAATCAGTAGTTACTTCAATTTGACATTGTCTCCCCTTCAGCTTAAGTGATTATCATTTAACACAAGTATATCTCGGACCTCATATCAGTACGATTGCAAACTCATAATCAAAATGCCGAACATACAGACTGTCGATGAATTAGCTGATGACAGTGAGTTTCACCCATTGTAACTACATATACAGTACGCACTTAACATGAGGTTCTACCCAACTGCAAGCGTTTGTTGCTTCAAAGTCAGCTAGAAATATATACGAAGAAAAGCCCATCTTTGTATTGCAAAATTACTGAATTTGCAAGGAGCATTCATGTTTGAAGGTATGGTTTTGCATTTAATTTTGTCTTTCTTAGTACTTGAATTTTTTAAATAGTCATTACGCCATAGAAAAGGTTTTTATTATGGCTTTAGTAATTAATGTTCTTGCTTGAAGAGTAGTGATTGTGGCGAGTCATCTGGTGGTTTGTTATCCAGCAATAGTTAAGACATCTTGATTGGCGGTGCTAAAGGCATGAGAAAGGTGTGCATCATACTTAGCCATTATCATGTTAGTTTCTTCTTCGATGTTCTTGGCTTTTAATAGTTAATTTCTCACATCTTTCTTTTGAGGTTCACAACAAAATATAATGTCTTTCCAATGTTTTTTCATTAAAAATCATTAAAGATCATACATGAGAGCTTCGGAAGTCACCCATCAAGGAAAGATCACATGTTGAAATCATTAATATGGAATGAAATCTGTTTCAATCTTCCAAGGAACATGATGTTGAAGACGCAACAGCGGAGCTTCAAAGGTGAAGAATGGTCACTGCATTAAAAAAGATGATGAAGGGTAAACCATAATTCTCTTATTAGTTTGGCTTTGGTATATCGTCATGCTTTGGAATTATACCATTCCTAAGCCAATAATATTGGTAAGGATTAAATTTACTTAATGAATGGCTAGGATGGACTCAAGAATGCAAGCGCCTCCAAAGTATAAACCTAATATCGCCTTTCTAGTTTTCAGAGTAAGTATAAACCTAATATCGCCTTTCTAGTTTTCAGATTATGTAAGCCCTATGTCAAGCAAAAAGAAAAAATAAAAGATTTGTGTAAATGAATATTTACATTGAAATATTATGGAATAAAAAGTTCAATTTGTTTGAAACAGAACGGCACTCGCATCGCGCGTGAGTCTTTGCTAGTAGAAAATAATAAGAAGAAAAATGATGAGTAATAATACTCGATAGATACGATAAAGATAGTCTATAGATAAGACCTAACATTGCTGGCTAGGATCAAATTACAGGTCTTATATCAACAATTATTATTAATCGGTGCTTCCGGTCTGGTACTGTCCGGGAATATGATAGAACCGTTCCCTGTATCCACTCCTCTACCGGTTCTCACTTTCATTCACATTCCCTGTACCCCATGAAACGGTTCCGGTCCGAGTTCCCGGCTCCAAGCCGATTCTTTAGTAGAGGCCGGTTCCTGTGCAACCTTACACGTGATTGCTATGTCGATTAATTGGGTTCGTCGCAAACACCTAACATTTGAATACATCACTTAACTACTCTCTTTTGCCACACTAAACCCTCAAATTGCCTCCGGTTTAAGCTGACAAACTGAACCTAAAGCACATCAGTGTGATACTATACTTAATATATTTCAAGCTTGGAAAAAGTGTGGATGTTAATCTAATGGCTTCCAAGTTGGGGTCAGCCACACCTTTCCTAAGATATATTCCAATGTTTCGTTGAAGATAGCTTGGAACCCAAACTAAAACATCAATAGGAATTACGTTGAGCGCAGTTCCGAATTGAACTCAATCTTGTGGTTAGTTGTTTTTTTAAGATGCGATTTTGTGAGCCAAGATCGAATGCTATTTGGAATAGGGTTCAACACAATTTAAATTGGTATTTTTGGAATCTATTTTACCTTTCATGATTTATTCCAAGTGCTCAACACACCATTAGACGTAACTTCCATAATCTATTCCAAATACTGAGGTGTCATAAACTCGTGGAATTTGGAAAATGGAATTTTCCGCCACAAAGCTTGTTAACCATGAATATTTACAATTGAAATGTGACAAAGAAGTTGTTGCACCAACCATTACTGTAAAAACTTACTCACATGATTTGCAGGATTACCAAATTCTACCTATTTTCAAATCCATGTAAAACAACCTAATCCTCACAATAGTAATCCTTCCTATTCTCTCCAAATCAATCCAGGATAAGTATAAATAGTAACCTCCTATTATTGGCTGTATGTAACAACCTTAGCTTACTTGGTAGAAACAACTTTGCCCTTAAAAAAGGATGAATTCTCTACATGGTTGAAAGTGAAAGATGACCTTCCATCCTTCGAATAAAAGCTTCTCCTCTTCTTCCACCCCCTTTCCATTTCCATTAAGGTTGTCCCATTCGTACCTCATTGTTTTTCAATATGATATGTGAGACACGAAGAATAACAGTCACACAGTCACAGACATCCTTTGGCTTTGGATGATACAATTCAATTTGATTGAATACACACATTTTTAAAGTAATAAATTTCAAAGTCGTCTGTCCATAATGTTGAATTATGCAACTACTACTTCCGGCTTGTGAGCGTGATTGAATGCCATAATCGGCCTCTATTTCAGCATGGCGTGTCTCTACGATCAATATAAAATTGGTGACAGAAGAGTGACCCCTTTACAGCTCCGCTTGACCATCACCCAGATAGAGCAGCCCCAACGGATAAGTTGTAAAACTATGGGACCCACTTCCAACCCCACCTTCCTCGCTGTGAGCCACTTTTGGTAGTTTAATTAATAATAGTAATAATAATATTGCTAAAACCCTGTCATCCAATCAAAATGACAGGATCACATCCAACGGCTTCATTTTAGTAAAATAAAAACCACCGGACGGTTAAGATTACAGCGACGCATTCACGGCCATATGGATTGGATGGATGAGCCGGATGACAGTATAAAGAACCGTCATTAGATTAGATGCACGCGCTTTGTGATGATTTTAGGAAGGAAAAAAAATGAAAGAAAATATATCTGCCGTAGAGTTGAAGAAAAAAATAAAAAGGAAGGAAAATTATAACGTTGGAGAAAAAATCTGGATATTTTCGCTGGCGAATTTTTGTTCGTTTCCTAATGAACCGACAAACTTATGATTTATTTAATGAAAAGACAGGTCAAATTTCGAAAATACACTCATTAATTAACAAAGAAATAATTAGCAGTCCTAATTGAGATAATTCCGCGACTAATGGTGTTCATACCATTTTAACATCCACCTTAAAGAGCAACATATTAAATGCTTCAACACCATTGAATCATCCAACTCCATCAGATCCACATAACATTTCAAAATCTGATGTAATCGGACGGTACGGAATGATAAGGAGTATATCATCCCAGAGAGGACAGTAATTTTCAGTAATAAGGACTTTTAGGGCAGACCAGCCACACACACAACCCTAGTTTTTGTGTAGTGGACTTGAAACTTCTCGCTTCTTCTTCATCATCCTTGTTTCTCTTAGCCATTGTCTGTCTCCTCCATTTCTCTATTTTTCTTTTTGTTTCAGACTGATAATGTAATATTTTTCCCATTAAATACCGGCTAAATACTCTCCCTCCATTAAAATCGGCGTACTCTTAGTTTTCAGTTACGATTTTTCATGGCGTTTTTTAGAGATTTTTTGCTCAGCATTGCCATTTCATTATTCTTGACGACTCTGTGTTATGCTGGAGATCCGACTGTGTACTTGAACTGGGAAGTCAAGTACATTACCGTTGCTCCGTTAGGCGTTAAACAACAGGTACTCAGATCCCTCCCACTTTCATCCTCATTACTCGAATTTCTGGTGTTTGATTGCTTGGTTCTTGATCTGATAATGTACTGATTCTTTGAATTTCTTGGATAATTTTTACTGAATTTTTTGGGATGTAAATATCAGTCTTGGTTAGATTGAAAATTCGAAATGTACTACTATCAGAACTGAGATTTGGAGATTTTGATGGCTTTTTTCTTGGTTTTAGTCATTTTCTGTGTGTATTGACTGTGGTAGTTGACCAATTTTTTTTTTGTAATTTTTGGTTCACACTGATATTGACTCTTTCACTGGAATTTTTGCTTTACTGTTTGATATTTGAGTGTAAATTGATGAGGAGGAGGATTGATTATAGTTAGGGATTTAACATGGATTGGATTGTTATACTGCAGGTTATTGCTATAAACAAAGAGTTTCCAGGTCCTATTGTTAATGTCACTACAAACAACAATGTCGTAGCCAACATTATTAACGGCTTGGATGAGCCACTTCTCATCACTTGGTAATCATTCCTTCATTTTTGTGTGTGTGTGTGTGTTTTTTTATTGTTGAATAGTTGGTAAGTCAGATTGTTGATGTTATTCGGGGTTGTATTGACCACAGGAATGGAATCCAAATGAGGCGTAATTCATGGCAAGATGGTGTTCTTGGTACTAATTGTCCAATTCCTCCGAATTGGAACTATACTTATAATTTTCAAGTGAAAGATCAGATTGGAAGCTTTTATTACTTCCCATCTACTAATTTCCAGAGTGCCTCCGGTGGTTATGGAGGAATTATTGTAAATAATAGAGCCGTTATCAGTATTCCCTTTGATGAGCCTTACGGTGATATCACTATGCTTATTGGTGATTGGTATATCAGGAACCATACGGTATGTGTATTTGAACTATGTGTTCACATTTTTCTCTATATAAGGTAATGAACCATTGGTGTATTACCTGTTGTTTAACATGTAGAGCCTAATGTTTGTGTTTTCTTTGGATTGCAGTCTCTAAGGAGGAGCCTTAATGATGGAAAACACCTTGGGATGCCCGATGGTGTTCTGATTAATGGAAAGGGACCATACCAATATAACAGCACGTTTGTTCCTGATGGCATTGATCATGCTAGTTTCAAAGTCGAACCAGGTAATTCTCTTAGGCTCCTGGGGCATCGACACATACTCTTAACTGAATAACATTAGTCAGGGATGGTTCATGTGATGGAATCAATCTAAAATAGCTGGTTGCACTTTCAGTATATTTTTTGCACAAGTAACACAGTCAATTACTCTGAGAACTATAGCTATGACGTCCACTAGAAAAGCTGGCCTTTCTGGCTTTTGGAGTGTTTCATTCGATGGGAAAATACGTTTTGAGGGAAGCTCTACTCACAAGTGTGCTGCAGCTTTTGAGTCTTCTCCACCTTTAAACATTGGATTATACGTTTACTTATGAACTAAATACCAAGTCTGGAAATTTTTATATCTTTGATTGATATTTGTATAATTTTATCTATTATTTGTTAATTAACATAGCATCATGGTGGTGCAGGCAAAACTTATCGGTTACGTGTGCACAATGTCGGAATCTCTACTAGTTTGAACTTCCGCATACAGAACCACAACCTGCTTTTGTCTGAAACAGAGGGAGGATACACAGTACAACAGAATTATACTAACCTAGATATTCATGTCGGTCAATCTTATTCATTCTTGGTGACCATGGATCAGAATGCAAGTTCAGATTACTATATTGTAGCAAGTCCGAGGTTTGTAAATGAAACAGTTTGGCAGAGAGTCACTGGAGTTGGTATCTTGCACTATTCCAATTCCAAGGGCAAAGCATCTGGTCCTCTCCCCCTAGGACCCCAAGATGAAAATGACAAGACTTATTCGATGAACCAAGCGAGATCTATTAGGTTTGTAATTGATCCATCTGTTTTCTATTACTGCTGTTTTTTATTTATCTGTGCGCTTGTTTGACCTTTTGAAAATCCTGTTTTATGGTTTGATTAGGTGGAATGTCTCTGCAAGTGGTGCTCGACCTAACCCACAAGGATCTTTTAAGTATGGAGGAATTAATGTGACTCAAGTCTATGTCTTGAAAAATAAACCACCAGTCACAATTAAGGGCAAACAAAGAACTACACTGAACGGAATCTCCTACGTTAATCCTGATACCCCATTAAGGCTTGCTGATGAGTACAAAGTTAAGGGAGTGTATACACTTGATTTCCCGGACAAGCCACTAACCGGTGCATCCAGGATGGCATCATCTGTAATCAATGGCACATACAGAGGATTCATGGAAGTTGTACTACAGAACAATGATACCAAAGTTCAGAGCTATCACTTGGATGGATATGCATTCTTTGTTGTTGGGTATATATTTCTTTTACTTTAAGTACGCTAACAATTGAATGCGTCACCTCATACTTCTCACATTTTTAATTATGGTCATTGTAAACACTGCTGAGATATAAGTTTGCTGTAACATATTCGTCATGTTAATTCTTTGCAGCATGGATTATGGTGATTGGACTGAGAACAGCAGGGGCACTTACAATAAGTGGGATGGGGTTGCTCGAAGTACAATACAGGTATCTGTTTTTTGATTACTCTCGATGATCCTTTTTACGTTGTTTTTTCAAAAAACACTGTCCAACTCTGATCGTCTTCTTATGATCTTTGTCTTAAAATCAGATATGGTTTTGTTGCTATCACCCATATGCATATTCCTGGTTATCTTCGTAGATACTTTTTGTATCTTTTAGCTCAAGGGGTTAATCAACTCATCCTTTTGCTCTGTATAGGTTTTCCCAGGGGCATGGACATCAATCTTGATTTCTCTAGACAATGTTGGATTTTGGAACTTGAGAACAGCAAACCTTGATAGCTGGTATCTTGGTCAGGAAACTTATATAAGGATCGTCAATCCAGAGGCTACCAATGAAACCGAATTAGCCCGTCCAGAAAATTCCATTTTCTGTGGTGCCCTGAAACATAAACAGCAGTAAGTACACAAGCTTTAGTTCGCAGTTAATTGTTTTCTCATCTTGTTTAGTCTTCAGAAAATTAACTTGCAATTACCTGAAAATGGGAAATGTGGGATAAGTAATTGTCCTGGGTTTTCCAGTTTTCTTGTTCACTGGATTATGAGTCAGATAACTTTTAGCGACTTGCTAAACTGAACTTGTACTGTTTTTGAATCTACAGGCCTTATCACGTAGGACCGAAGTCAGCTGCAACATCATACCGATCAAAGTTATTATTGTCTTTCCTGACGCTCATCTTTGCTATTATTGTTTAGTTTGTTGAAATGTAGTTTTGTTTATATCTGAGTGTTCCAGGTTAATTCGTTACAAGTTCTTCTTCTTTTTTTTATCTAAACCCCCAAAATTGCCTGTAATTCTAAATTTTTGGGAATATCTATCATTCATTTTTTCTACTTATAATTTGATGTAATTGTGGGAAGCAGGATTTTTCAATACATTTGACTATTCATACTCAACATTTTCTTTGCTCTTCCACATTTCTCTGTAATTTTGATTAATTTTCTTTTCGATGTTATAAAAGAGTTACCTTGTGTAAATTGCAAGATAATGCCTATTCAATAATGACAATGCAGGAACTGCATGTTAAAGGAGATATTTCTAATATTTATTTTCTAGACAAAGCAAAGAAAGGCCATTTTTCTATAATATTTTGTGTTTTTGAATGTCATATCTTCTTTTAAGAAGAGCCTTATAACTATCTCGGATTCTCTGCGACGATTGTTGCTTTTGAATTGTCTTATCTGTAAACCCATGATTTCCCATGAGATGAACAGGTTGTAATGTTGTATAATATTTTGCTTGCTGGCTAGGGTTGCTTTCCATGTGATGTTTATGAGCTGTTTTCATTCAGGTCCATCCATACCTAGATATTCATCATATAGCATGAGAAGCGTGGTCTGTCTTTTTTCAACAGCTTTTTCTTATTTTTTACCTGCACATCTGTCTTGAAGTGTAGGCAATGTAGAGTTTACTGTCCCCGTCTCCTCAATGGAAAAAGCAGTTACATTGAGTGAATCCACTCTCCTCTTAGTTGGAAGTTGTTTTTTTGGTCTCAACTCTCAAGCATCTGTTTTGCCACTAAAAGAGTAAATTGGATTAGGTAGTTTTAAATAGTTTGTTTTTGGCTTTAATTGTGTTATTATTCCGTTCTTTATGTCTAATCAAGATGTCGGGATAATAAAGCTATTCTCAACTTGGTTTTCTTATGAAAATCAACTGAAACCTTTTGACCAAATTTCGGTGGCTTTGATTTGAATGCTTGCCCCCACGTGTCAATGACATTCGCAGTCTAGAGTTGGAGGTTGTAACTTAAAAGTTTCCATGAGAGCAATGTAGAGCATTTCCTGGTACATATTGCATAGCTCTCAGTATATACTAAAAACTGATAATCAGGAAAGCCACTATTTTTCCAAATACCAAAAACATTCAGCATCATTGTACATCCAAGACATTGCTGGCACTTTATTTTGAAAGCTTTAGTGCAATATACATGCTCAATGATGCAGTATGTCAAAACTGGACCCCATCCATAACGGGAATTTCAGACTTATCATACAGCGGTGAAATGTAAAGACTCCGATTACTCAGAGTCCCTCCATAGCATAACTTTTCTGCCAGAATGTTCACTTAGCACTTTGCACTGTAGCTGCTTTATTAGCAGCACAGAACTCCAGAATACAGTTTTCCCGCATGTTAGGGGCTTACAAAAACACATCTTCTCAGATAGCAAAAGAAATTCATCCATCTAGATCCTAGAACAAAGTTGAAAAATCTAAAGCAACTTCCATGAGTAACTAAAAATTTCAATCAACTGTCTGCAGGTGGTGGTTAAAGAGTTGCGCAATGATTCTGTTTATTTATTTATCTTCTCAGCCAGGGATAATGTCTATGTAAAGCTCGATAGGCTCCTGCAGAGTTCAGAAAGTTGGGTGCAAGTGAAGGGTCACAAGATTATGTCTATGCAAAGTTCTACAGGCATCGCACAGAGTTTCAGACAATAGATGCAAAGTTGGTGCAAGTGAAAACTCCCAGATTTTAGAGTCAGACAGACCAGAGTCATATCTATGTAAAGCTCTGCAGGCATCACACAGAGTTTCAGACAGGTTACCAAGCTGGTGCAAGTGAAGTCTTGCCAGATTTTAGAATCAGCCAGACCAGGGTTGATGCATATGTAAAGCACTACAAGGCTCACACAGAGTTTCAGACTGGATATAAATACTTGAATGCAAGGTGAAGTTTTAATCAGAGATGAATATGACAGGAATTGAACACACATAAGCTATAGAGCCGGATTAGTCCTTTCCATAAATATCATAGCAACAAACTTGAGAAAATGTTTTAATCAGAGATGAATATGACAGGAATTGAACACACATAAGCTAATTTCATCATCAGTTTATATCTAATGGCTCTAACTTCTCAGTGGCTGGCAAATTTTGCTGGTTTAGGACAAAATAGAACTGAAAGACTATTATTTTCAATAAATTCATAAAGCTCCATAAAAGCATAGCATTGTTTTTGCAAAAACAAATGACACAATGTGTTGACGTAGCCTATAGGTTAGAGTTTCAGGTACAAAGGCTGAATGCTGTCAAACTTCGAGGAAGATTAAAAGAAGGAAGCACTGGCTAGCATTTGAAATAGACAAACCCAACATCTGATGAGTCATGAGTTATGATTTGCATATGCAATTTATCTAGGAGTGCCGTGAAAGGAACAGGCATTGGTGAACTTACTTCAAGGACAGAGCTGAGAACTTCCTCAAGGAAGCAGGACTTAGTTATGAAGCAGATAATATACTAAATGCTTTTGAATGTTAGGTTAAATACACTAACTCAACTCCCCGAATTATATGGAACATAGGCCGCAATCATGGAAAACTTTTCCTAAAAAGAAAATGAAAGCAGAGAACGACCTAGAAGTTTTACACATAATCCGTCCAACATGGCTATTTGTGCTAAAAAAAGACACAAAGGGCAGAGCCTGAAGCAAGAGTCAAAAGCTAAAGTTTCCCAGTTGCTTTTTTTTTTTTTTAGTTTTCGAAGAACGACAGATATATTTGATTCGAAACTCATATTGAGTTTGAATTAATGGAAGGATGGACGACAATCTCCATCACATAATCGACGTCAGATATCAAGGGAAGCATATTTAGGTGGCAGGCAAACAGTCACCATCAAATACTAAAGCTAAGGTGATTTAACTAATCCCCAAGAGAACAAATAATCAAGGATAGAAATTAGAAAACATGACTACCAAACAAGCAATCGTCTGTCAGTTAAGTAACACAAAAAGAGTAAGTTTAATGATATACCAATATTCTGCAAGCCAAACTCAGTGGAAGATTGGCAAGGTATTTGACCTGGTCAAAATTTCCTAAAAAGGACAGAGGGAAAGAAAGAGGAAAGCTACGAGTACACCGAGGTAGATGCAATCAAATTTTAATTTCTCGATCATTGTCTACTCACAGCCGAGCCAAAGCACCTATTGCTGTAACATATTAAGGAATTCATTCTCAACTGCATCATGAGAATCAGGATACCAATAGGCGCCTAAAGTAAAACTTTATCAGGATATTCAATATTATTCATGCTGGTCTAGTGCGTAACAAACTAATACTAGCAAAATTTGGTCCATCATTCACATGCGAAAACCAGGTCAAGGATGAAAAGAGTAAGTAGAAGCTCCAACTGAGTTGCTTTCTTTTATGTATTTTGGTAACAGTATATGAACTTGCAATTGTATTGAGGGTCAGACAAACTAGTTTTACATTGGTATAAAGTATGCAAACGAACAAGTTGACTACCATCCTTTTAAAGTGCACATGGTACTTAAGCTATAATAGCACGCAAGTGTAATCTAGGGAAACATACTGAAAATAGTAACATCTGCGTCAATATAAAGAACTGATGGAACCAGAACAGAAGTTAGCAGTTAAATTCACAATTAGATTAGTAACTACAGAAGTAATAGATAAAGATTAAGTGCACTAGTATATTGCATTAGGAAAAAACAATAGAAACGCCATTTTATTCACATTGTTTCTGTATGGGATGCATGCAGAAACACAAACCACAAAAAAGATGACAATGTGGAAATGAATAACGTCACCTGTAAAGAGCACCAGTTTTGTGATACAGTCTGACGGAAGAGCTTGAGAAATTAAAGGTGTGTATATCTTACAGATGTTGTTTGTATATTAGCATCAAAACAATGTTGCCATCCTTGGAACATGAAAACCTGTCCTGAGCTCCATCAGATTCTGATTATAACGCATTACAGACCACAAAAACGTTCTACACATGAACCCACAAACCCCATGAGCAAACACCAGGAACTAGCCAGTTGATGCAGAATGAATAATTATCTCTTTTAAATTATCACTGCTTTACACAATTACATGAAATTCTTCTTTTCTCAAATGTCGTTTCAGGTTAGATACACCTGACATTGAATTACCGTACACCCAATCTTGAACCCGGGAATTACAGTGAACCCCACCTTCCCCTTTGTTTTACCAGTCGAGACGGTCTTCTTCATAATATTTTCCATGTAAACCATGGAGAAGTCAACCCCTTGCTCCACCTGAAAAATCTCAACAACTGGATCGAACGAAAACGCCAATTTATGAAGCATCCATATCAAGTTAGCCATGTCAATGAATGACTCATAAAACGAAGCAGACGATTTCCACGAATTCAATATGAACTCATTCTGATCCATGTTTTTAAAAAGTGATGATTCCATTGTAGGATGTATAAGCTGTTGATACTTGTTTTCACAAAATTTTGCAAAACTGCAATTCGGATTCTTCCTCAACATCTCCATTGCATCTACCTTTCCATGTTCGACATATTGCCTCAAGTAGAATTTGTTACCTCCACCACCTCCATTGGAATCATGACTCCCTCCTTGAATACCAAACCCTTCTGAATCAAAACCTCTAAACATCTCTAAGAAAACATACGAAAGAAATGCATATCGAGTATGACCATTTTTGACATAGTCAACATTAGGATACACAGAATTGGCAGCCAATTTCAAATCCCATCCTACTTTCTCCATCAAATCAATCAAATGTTTACAAAACCTATGAGTTGATTTACAAGCACCGCGTAAAACCGAATCAAACAGACTAATCGATAACAAAACCTCACCACCACCAGACAACGATTTCACTTTCATTAACGAATTCTCTTTCTCAATCTGATCCAACTTTTGCTTCATATTGCTAACTTGACCATCCTTAAGATCTATTTCACATTGCAATCTATCAACAAGCAAACCTAAAGTCCTCAAAATACTCTGATTCTCATTAACTTGAGCTTCATATTGAGATCCAAAAGGAAGTTTAGGAGGAGTTAACCTAGAACTCTTAACATAATCTCTATAATTATGTTTAATTTCAGAACATTTCTGTAAATGAGAAACTACAGATTTATCAGCAGTCTTGATATTACCCGAATCAAATGGTGAATGAGCTGTTTGTAATTGGAGATAAGATGCTTCAAATGATGAGATTGTAGCAAACAATGATGATAAACAATTCTGTTGAATATGTTTCGGAATTGGAATAACGTCTGGTTTGATCACAACAACTCTTTGACCTGTGATTACCTCTTCTGGTGAGTCTAATAATGGAATAACTCCTTCATAATCTGATTCTTCTTCGTATTCTTCGTCTTCAGCGAAGAATTCAACTGTTTTTGTTTTGAGAGCAAGAGCGAATTTACTGAACATTTCTGAGATTTGTGGTTGTGGTGCTGGTGATGGTTTTGTTGAAGAATCCATTTCAAGCACCATTGAAGATGGAGATGAAGAGGAGAAAAGGGTTTTTGGTGTGTGCTGGTTTTGAGTTGCTTTTTGTATCGTGGGGTTGAGTAGTATGGGAACAGGAGGGATCTGGGGCAAGGAATCACAAGTTTCATTCAAGGGGGTTTTCTTTTTACAAATTCTTCTTTATTATTATGGCATTGTTTACTATCTTAATTACCAACTTTGAGTGGGATTAATTATGCTATATTTGTTTTATAATATACGGCACCCTTACTGCCGTACACACTCTTGATTTAGTAGTCATGATCACTATGAACTGTCTAAATTATTACATGGATATATGAAAATGTACAAAATTAGGAAGAATTATTGAAAAGGAGTCTTTCACTCTAACTTGAGTATCATGTGCTTCTACTTTTGATCTTCACCTCTCTCTTTTATTTCTTGCTAGTTTGCTCCACTACCAAATATTATAGCACGGTGTATGTAAATTTTAAAACAAAAAGACACATAAATCTAAACGGTGCACTACTTAACCGAACAGTGAATATCCATTTATGGTGTTTTTAGTATTGATGGTGGGTGATGCGTAAACATATGGATGGCACATGTACAATAAAGGGTATCTTTGGTAGAAATGTCACTTTAGGGGGGAAAGTTGCTAATGTTAACAGATTAGGGGGGAAAGATCAATCACTAATTGGTTTAGGGGGATAAACTCAAAAACCCCTTAAATTTAAGGTTTGTTTCTAAAGGGTAAAACAAAGTTTTAAGAATGATCACGAGGTGAATTGTTTATTGTTTTCTTTTTAAAAGTATTTCTAATAAACTAAAAACACATGTTAATATCTGAAAAAGAAAGAAAGTGGGATCCCCAACTCAACCAATACGAGGAGAACATGGTAGGTTGTTGAGAACTGAGAAGACATCCTTGCAATAGCTAACGTTGGATTCTGATGTTGATAAATTTCCTAAAATACCACCAGAATAATAATTATGACAATACTTCCAAAAGTCCATTTAAATGCGAGTTTAACAACAACAGTCTATGACATAAAAGACGTCATTTTGCTAGCTTCAACTACAACAAAATAGCGCCCAGATCCAATATAATATAATATCATCATTCATCTTCTTAATTTCCTAATGTTTTAAGAACGAATAATTTGTGCTTGTTTGCTTACAATTAAGGATGAAATTTCTAATTGCCTATAACCATACTTGTTATTCACTGCTTGAATAACTCGATGTGCACATTATGCACACTCTCCAACAGATAGGGTTGAGTTATACTTCTCTAAGGTTGGACTCTCGAAACACCTACTCATGATGTCACACAATTCAACATCACCTGCGGAGCCAATCATAATTTTTTTCGTACTCGGTTTTTTGTAGGTTACCATTGACTGCACGAAAAAAATCATAAAAAATAATATAACAATCTATAAATCATTGGAACATTAATTAACATTTAATAAAATTTTGATGGGCACAAAAAATCCATTAAAAATTAAGTAAAATTAACAAAGAATATCATATAGAAATTTGCAAATCGCTTATAATGTGATTATTTTATTTAGATGTATACTTTATAAATATTTACTTATTGTATCCAACTAGAGCTGTCAAATGGGGCAAGCTAAGGTCAACCCGGCCCTAGCTTGCCAACCCGTATTAGGGTTAGGGTCAGTCCTAACCCTAATACTATTCATGAACAAGCTCAAAACCCCAACCCTAGCCCTAGGCGGGTCAGTCCTGGCGGGTTAACGGGTTGGATGGTTAATGGTATCGATTCAAAAATGAAAATAAAAACTGACTTTGGTAAGGGTCGAACTTAGCTTAGGCTTAGGTCAATTTGGTGTTTAGTTAACAGCCCAACCACTGGGATGTGAAGTGGACGTCCATAGTCCCACTTAATCAACACTATAACTAGTGAGTGCACTTTAGCTTCTTAGGAACGAAACCTCATCAACTGAGCACTTCATTTTTCTATCATTTAATTAGTTTAATGTCGGTGAGACTAACCACGATTTTAAGTTTTTTTTCCCGTGGTTGTTCTCTTTTTCTCATTTGTAAATAATCCTCCATCACTTAATATTTATTCTCCTGTCTAAATTTTATATTTCAACTTTTACAGTCGACAATTATATATATATATGAGAAATATCTGCATCAATTTTTCATCATTTAATATTTCCCCTTCCATTGATCACTCCTCCGCTCTACTAAAATCAACTATCAGGAATATTGAAAGCACCTGCATAAAAAGAATAAAATATGCGCTTATGTGTTTATTAAGATCTTTCTTTGTTATGCTACTCTTCTTATAGGTTTGGGGCATCCTGAATAGATATGTGATTAATGAATCAAAGTTTTTATTTGATTTATTGATTGATATTTGAAACCTAAAATTGTAATATATGTTTGGTTAGATATTAAATTAACTAAATTTATTGATTTAAAATGAACTAAATTGTAATATATGTATACAAGTCAGGGATTTTAAACAATTGATAGGGATGAAGGATGTATTTATTAATTTTGACGGGTTGGCGGGTAACCCGCGGGTTAGACCTAGCCCGGCCTGTGTTTCTAGTAGGGTTGTATATGCCAACCCTAACCCGGCCCAATTAGACAACAAGCCAAGCTGGGTCGGGTTGAAACAAGCCGGGTTAGGGTCAATCCGCGGGTCGGGTTACAAATTGACAGCTCTATATCCAACACTACCTAGAAAATCTCAATAATTCATTTTTAACATATTTTGATAACGGTAATAAGAAAATCATAGGTTGAAGATTTGGTTTGAAGAAGAGTTTTTCGAAGAGAAAAAATTATTATGAAGATAAGTTTTTGGAAGAAAAAGTTGTTTTTGAAGAATTTTTTTTGTTTATATTGAATGTTCACAAGGCGATTTTTTACAAGTTTTTTTCTTAATTTGATGTTAACCCTAAAAGTTGTTTGTAATACTAGATTTTTGGGGATATTTATCATTCATTTTTTTTTCTTCTATTTATAACTTGATGTACTTGTTGAATCAAAATTTTAAATGTCATTTGCCTATTTATATTGTTAGAGAATTTCTCGGTCGAACTCACAAGTGTTTTATATCAAGCTTATTGTCAAATTTAGTTGATCAAAACTATATCTTGATTTCTAGTTTACAATTAGCAGTCAAGTTGTAGTTTGACAAGCAAATAGCTCAACAAGAGCATTAACATTTTCCCTTTTTCTTTCTTCACTGTCATCAGAAACCTCATCAAACTTTTCAAAAGAATTAATAGGAGAAGAACAAGTATTACCTGATGCCGCAGCTTTCTTCGCATTCTTAATACTGTGTTTAAGTATATTTATACTGGTCTTGAGCTCCGAGACACGATTATTAATGTGAATATATTTGGGAACATACACTTTAGATCAAGACTTTCTTCAGTGACAAGCAAGGAGTTTGAACTTTTCTTCTTCCTTCGATGACTTTTCTCTTCACAGAGCAATTTAAAGATTCAGTCGTCCATATAACATTCTTCCCTTTACAATTGTAAACGGATTTCATGTCATATTTACAACCAAGAATTGTCTCATCACAACACTTTTCTTGATCGCAGACTAGACCTTTAACACTAGCATAATGAGAAGCAGGTTTGATTACTTGTTTAGACATCCATACAAGAATGTTATGAAGTTTTTCATTCCGCAGTCGAAATCGACATCTCCTTTCAAGATGACCCTTTTGGCCACAATATAATAGTTGAAGGGAATGTTTTCGACTGTTCTCATATGAGCTATTTTTGAAGGTTGAGAATTTTTGTCCTTAGGAACATTAGATGATGAAGGTAGTCTTTCACTTTTGATATCGGTGAAATTTTTACATGGGAGTTTGCCATTAACACAGACAAAATTGATCTTGCCAGTACTTGAAGCGTCTATTACTTTATAGCCTAGACCACGTGTATCACGATGTTCTTTACATGCTCCCAGCATAGTGGATAATTTTGTAGAACTAGCATTGAATCTTTTCAGATTCTCTTCCAGTGATTTGACCTTATCAAGAGCAGCATCTAGATCACCCTCCAATTGTTTTTCTCTGGTGAGAAAGCTGATTTCTCTGTTGTTAAAACATTTTTGTTGAGAGTCATATCTTGCTTCAGTTTATGCAAGTCTTTCTTTCAACACAAAGATATTTCGACGAAGATTATCACATTCAGAATTTTTTGAACGCACATCTTCTTAACGATCTTTAAGAAGAGATTGTAAGAGTTTATAACCACAATCATATCCCTTAAAGAGTTTTCTCAATTTCTTGTTTTTTAGACAGAGAGGTTTTAGATATTCAGCCAAGCAGGCTGTTGATTTATTTTCTTTATGAGATGGTCGAAAAGCTTGATATATTGTGAAACTTCCTCATAAACATCTTGTCACTCTTCTGAATCACTTTCATTTGAAAGATCATCCAACTGTTCACCTAGGCGTTTTTCCCAGTTGGTCACAGTTTCGGTCCATGGAGAATATGTGAGAGATTTCTCAGGAGATTCAAGGCTTTGAACCAAATCAAAGTGTTTATGAACTGGTGTTGTGTTGTCAGAGATAACACTATTTTCCATAGAGACTGATCACTACAAACACAGACTTGTGAGGTCTTAAACGTGTTTTCCTGCTCTGGTACCAATTGAAAAAGAGAGGGTCCAACAATCACACCCAATATTTCGGTTAGCAATCTATATGGACTAACTCCAATATACTTTCAAGAGAATCAACTAGACAGTCAAACTCAATCTTAAGAAAAGTATATATATCCAAGAGTTATATCTCTATTTCTCAATTCAATCTGCAATCAAACAAATAGGAATTTGTGAGCCCGATTGAATATAAAAAATAACTTGGACGGTATAAAAAAGCAATATCCAAGTGTCAATCAATTTAATCAACAACCAAAGGTTAGATTCACAATTGATTGAACTTACGCACAACCTGTGATATTTCAATTAAAAAAACAAATATAATGCGGAAAAGAAATAACACAGACACCAGAAGTTTTGTTAACGAGGAAAACGCAAATGCAGAAAACCCCCGGGACCTAGTCCAGATTTCAACACCACACTGTATTAAGCCGCTACAGACACTAGCCTAATACAATTTAACTTCAGACTGGAATGTAATTGAGCTATAACCAATCTCACACTGATCAAGGTATAGTCGCGTTCCTTACGCCTCAAGAACCACGCCAGATTCTGCCGCACTTGATTCCCTTAGCTGATCTCACCCACAACTAAAAGTTTATACGACCCACAGTCGAAGACTTGATAAACCAATATTTTCACGCAGAAAAGTCCATTGAATATATAAATTTGTCTCCCACAGATATACCTATGATTTTTGTTCTGTCTTTTAATAGATTAAGGTGAACATGAACCAATTGATATAACGGATTTATATTCCTGAAGAACAACCTAGAAATATCAATCAACTCACAATAATCTTAATCGTATGGTAGCGAAACAAGATATTGTGGAATCACAAACGATGAGACAGAGATGTTTGTGACTACTTTTTATCTTGCCTATTAGAGATTAAATCTCGAGCAAATCTTAGAGAAGATAGTACTAAATCACGATAGAAAAATAACAAGATTATAACACGAAATTACAGAGAAAATAGTTGGGTCTGGATTCACAATCCCAATGAAGTCTTCAAGTCGTTAACTATTGGGTTTTAGAAAAACCTAAGGTTAAAGGAGAATCGACTATAGTCGTAACTAGTATCACACATGAGGTGTGGGAATTAGGTTTCCCAGTTGTTAGAGTTCTCCTTTATATATTCTTCAAATCAGGGTTTGCAATCAATGTTACCTTGGTAACAAAACATTAATTATTCACCGTTAGATGAAAAACTTATTAGACTCAAGCTAATATCTTTCAACCGTTAGATCGAACTTAGCTTGTTACACACAAATGAAAAGTGACTTTATTTATATTTGAGTAACCGTACCTAAACGTGTACACCTTTGTTGGCTCAACAATAGTTAACCGAAGTTAGCCATATGGACACTTTCATATCAACCATATTCATCTTAACCATAACTAGTTCAAATGACTCAAATGAAACTAGTTCTAGAGTTGTTCAATTGTTTATATTCTAATAGAAGTATACAAGACACAATTGAAGCAAAATCGATTTTTATTCACTCGAATCAATTCATGAACATTATATCCACGGTTTACAAAAGATTGCATTCCTTATGGTATAAATGTTTTAGCTCATGAACAAACCAATTTTAGAACATAACCTACTCAAGTATGCAAACGATTACGCATACCTAAGTATCCAGACTTAGACTGTTTTCCCAAATATGCAAACGGGTACGCATACTGTCGTACACTTCCAAGCATCAGTTGAATCCAGTACGCATAGTACCCGGACTTCAACTAACTTCGCCAATACGTGTACATGTACGCATACTCTAGATCCCGGACTTTACCTTACCTCGCCAGTACGCATACGGGTATGCATACTACATTCCGGTCTTGGATCAAAATATATGCAAGTACGCATGCCGTGCTCATAATCCAATTATGGTTAAGTGTTTTAAACTCCCATTTCAATGATTGAAACATTCTTAGAAGACGACAATAGCCGTCTCACATAAACTATTAGCTTCGAAGCAATTTTCAAGTGATCGAATGATCAATACGAAATATTCCGAGTCTACATCAAATGACCGTCTCACACAAATCATGTAAGATGTTACAAGGCAATTTTCACATGATCATCTTTTGACTTTCGTCAAGCATATAATATGATCTTGGTTAAATAGAAAGCTTACCAACACATATTTCGAGAAATATGTAAGCGAGTTAAACTCATCTCGAAATATCAAATGTGTATAATCGAAGTCCTCAAAATACTAGGATTCTCATTAACTTGAGTTTCATATTGAGATCCAAAAGGAAGTTTAGGAGGAGTTAACCTAGAACTCTTAACATAATCTCTATAATTATGTTTAATTTCAGAACATTTCTGTAAATGAGAAACTAAAGATTTATGAGCAGTCTTAATATTACCTGAATCAAATGGTCAATGAGCTGTTTGTTATTGAATATAAGATGCTTCAGATGATGAGATTGTAGCAAACAATGATAATAAACAATTTTGTTATATATGTTTTGGAATTGGAATAAAACCTGGTTTGATTACAACAACTCTTTGACGTGTTATAACTTCTTCTGGTGAGTCCAATAATGGAATAACTCCTTCATAATCTGATTCTTCTTCGTATTCTTCATCTTCTGCGAAGAATTCAACTGTTTTTGTTTTGAGTGCAAGAGCGAATTTACTGAACATTTCTAAGATTTGAGGTTGTGGTGGTGGTGATGGTTTTGTTGAGGAATCCATTTCAAACACCATGAAAGAAGATGAAGAAGAAGAGGAGAAAAGGGGTTTTGGGTGTATGCTGGTTTTGAGTTGATTTTTGTATTGTGGGGTTGAATAGTATGGGAAAAGGGGGGATCTGGGGCAAGGAATCACAAGTTTCATTCATGGGGTTTTCTTTTTGTTTCTTTTTAAAATTTATATTTTATTATTATGGCATTGCTTACTATGTTAGTTACTAACTTTGAGCGGGATTAATTATGAAATTTTTGGATTTTATTATGTTAGATTTGTCTAGTCATACTTGTTAGGGAAAGTCCCGTTAATGGAGCATATGGACTAGTTAAATTTATGGATATGGATGAAGTATTTGAGAGACTTTCGGTCAAGGGACGTCTTATATGTTTGGGGTGATCTAGACGAACTAAAATTCCGGGGTTATTTTATGAGTTCACAAATCGGGAAGTTGGATATATAGATTACAGAAAGATAAATTTATACACTTAATATGACAATTTGGATTAGGCAATCCGACAGATGGCCCAAAAAAAAGTTCAAGCATTCTTTTTGGTTAGATTTTGGGTTCTAAGTTTGTAATTTGGCATAAAAGTTCCCTAAAATGAGTTGGTTTCAAAAATTGAAAATTTAGTGACGTTTATAACTGTTTTTAAAGGTTCTGCAACAACTATAACAATCAACTATCTATAGTCTAAATAAGTGTGATAATAAAACATTTTAGGAACACTTATAAATGTCACATATTGATAACAGTAAAATAGAAATAATAATTTTGGGATCAAGGCAGCTAGCTGCCTAGACTGCCTTGTCTTTAAGCTGGCCCTGTTACTGTCCGCCTTGATATGAATCAGATGTCATAGCGTTTGTGTTTTCATTTTTCTAAGTCTGACTCAAATTATGATCAAGCTCATATATCTAAATGAGGGGTATTTGAATCTTGTTGTTGGAATATTTATGATTAGATCGAGAAACTTTTTGTGTCTTTATTTACTATTTTTGTTAGTCGGATATTCCCAATCAAAACTCAGGAAATTATGAGTTTTGCTAGATTACAATTTGTCAGTATCCAACAGATACACTTTGAATAGTACTAAAGCCCATATTTTAAAATTAAAAAGTAAACTAAAGTTTTAAGGACGCCAATATATAGAGTGTTTTAAATCTTGCATTGTTTAGTCATGCTTTCCTGTTTTACAACATTTACTAATAAATACTGATATTATCATTTTAACAATTGTTATTACATTTTATATATTTTTTAAATTTTCTTTCATATATCAACTGTTATTACATTTATATCACCAAGCGGCAATTCATAGTACTGAAAAGTCATTTTCAAACATTACTTTAAAGTTAAACTAGCTAAAGGTTTTTTTTATGGTGAATTGTTTATTGTTTAGTTTAAAAGTATTTCTAACACATTAAAAACACGTATTAGTCTTCTAAAAAAAGACGCTTAGATATGTAATTTGACCATTGTGAGGACAATACGACAGGATGTTAAGAATATAGAAAACATCTTTGCGGTAACTGAAATTTGGATTTCAGGTGTTGTCAGATTGCATACTAATTGTGGTCAGGGTTAATATCTACATTTCGATATTCGTAGGAATTTCCAATAGAAATTATCAGAACATTCTTATTTACCGTAATAATTTTTCTTATAGTTTATTTTTGAGAACACAAAATTCAAATACTTTCTCTTATGATCGTGGTTCTTATTTTCTCTTTGAGAACAACAATGCTCGGTCGAACTCGAAAGCATTGCTATCTCAATCTTGTTTGTCAAGTTTAGTTGATCAAAACTATAGTCTTGATTTCTAGTATACCAATAGGTGTTTCAGACTAGGATAGATTATGTAGTTGATCTTTGGACTTCAGAGCGCTTACAACTGAATATGAAGAACTCAGAGGAACTTCATCAACAAAAGGTATGTGGAGACTAAAACTTATCTATCACTCACAAGTATTTCTTATTCTTACATATCTCCTATTAAGACAAGTTGTATATGATATAGTCTTCCGTACCATACACATTTGATATTTCGAGCTGAGTTTAAGTCGCTTAAATATGTGTTGGTAGATTTCTGTCTTAGATACGTTCATCATGATTCTTGACTTTAGTTAAAAGATGATCATGTGGAAATTTTCTTGAAACATCTTACATGATTTGTGTGAGACAGTCATTTGATTTTGACTCGGAAAGTTTCGTATTGATCATTCGATCACTTGAAAATTGCTATTAGATAATGGTATGTGTGAGACAGCCATTGTCGTCTTCTAAGAATGTATCAATGATTAAAATGAGACTTAAGAGCTGAAGTCCATGTCTGGACACATTATGATTTTATACTAAGTGTACGAACAATTTTGATAGAATTCAGGATAAGAATTATTTAACTGATGAGTCAGGGTACGTAAGTTTGCATACCCGTTTGAAATCTAATTTATCTGTTGAAGTTCGGGAACCAAGTTTATGTACTCGTTCGCAAACGGTTTCAACTGAGTTCGGTCCGGAGCCAAAGTTTGCGTACCCGTTTGCGAACTGCTGGCTTGTGAATAATGACTGGAACTTAGGTTTGTGTACCCGTTTGCAAACTTAAGTGGTTCAAGTTCTTAAGTCGCTAAATTATGTTTACATACTCATGAACAAATACATTTATATAATAAGGAATGCAATCTTTGCAAACCCTGGCTTAAATGTTCATGATTTGATTCCTTCGAATCAATCCGATTTTTCTTCGATTCGTTCATGTATTTTACTATAAGATAATGAACAATTGAACAACTCTATGAAGAACACAATTGAATCCTTTTATTACCATTCGTGATTGATTGATCATCATAGTTGATCTAGAGGTGTTAGATGAATGTGGATTAGACAAAATTATTCATATGGATAACTTTGGTTAACTATTATTAAACCAGCTAAATGTACACGTTTAGGTATGGTTACACACATATAAATGAAGTATATTTCATTTGTATGTGACAAGCTAAGTCCATCTAACGGTGGAGAGATATTTCTTTGGTTTTAAGCAAAACTTAGCTTGCATCTTAAATCAGGGTTTCATCTAACGATGAATAATGAATGCTTTGTTTCTAAGCTAACTAAGCAAACCCTGATTTGAGAGACTACATATGTCTATCAACTGGTGTTAGAGCATTGCTCGGTCGAACTCGCAAGCATTGCTATCTCAAGCTTGTTTGTCAAAACTATATGTCTTGATTTATAGTGTACTATAACTAAATTTCGGACTAGGATAGTTAAGTGTAGTTGAGCTCCAGACTCCACGACGTTCATCATATGAAGACGAAGAACTACTCAAGGAACTGGTGGATCTTCATTGACTAAAAGGTATGTGGAGACTTGAACTTAATATGGTTCATAACACCTTGAGAATTCAAAGTGCAATTTCGGATTAAAATTTGTGAGTATCCATTGTAACTCCTTAACTGCGATTAAATCCCATATTTCAAAATTTTAAACTAAAGTTTTAAAAATGCCAATGAAAGGCATTGTCGGAGTTTTTTAAAATCTTGTATAGTTTAACCATCGTTTTCTATTACACGATGTTAAATAATAAATATCGATACTTATTTATTTTGGCATTTTAACAATTGTTATTATATTTTATATTATTTTTTAATATTCTTTTCCTATATCACCAAGATGTAGTTCATAGTGTTGAAAATCATTTGAGGTTCTTTAATGGAAAATTTTTGTTGTTTTGTTCAAAAGTATTTATCACATACTAAAAACATATGTTAATCTCCTAAAAAAGAAAGAAAGTGAGATCTTCAACTTAACGCCGTGGGAAGATAATAAAACTGAAATTCTAATTCGAACATAATGAAAAACCTAGTTTACAAATCAGAATAATTAATTTGTAACTTCGTCTTAAAAAAATGATGAAGAGCGAGATGTTTCGAGGATTTTAATTCATTGTATGGATAAATATTAAGCGTGGAAGAAGACGAGAAGTAGAAGATGCAATCGAAGAAATGGGTACTTTTATCATGGCTATTCAGTTTCAGGGGACATTCGGTGTTATCAGTGAGACCCGTGTAACATATGATGGTAAGATAATAACGGAGGAAGATGGAACAGAGGCAACTAGAATCAACGATTGTGTCATTTTAAAAATTTTTAAATAATAAATATCGATACTTATTTATTTTGGAATTTTAACAATTGTTATTATTTTTTATATTATTTTTTAATATTCTTTTCCTATATCACCAAGTTATAGTTCATAGTGTCGAAAACCATTTAAGATTCTTTAATGTAAACTTTTTGTTGTTTAGTTCAAAAGTATTTATAACATACTAAAAACACGTGTTAATCTCCTAAAAAAAGAAAGAACGTGAGATCTTCAACTTAAACAGCGTGAGAAGATAATAATATTGAAATTATAATTCAAACATAAAAACCTAGTTTACAAATCAGAATAGTTAGGTTGTAACTTCGTCTTAAGAAAAATGATGAAGAGCGAGATGTTTCGAAGATTTTATTGTTCATTGTATGGATCAATATTAAGCGTGGAAAAAGAAGAAAAATAGAAGTTGCAGTCGAAGAATGACATAGTTAGTAAATAAATACAAGCTCAATTTTAATTTGGTCATTTTTTTAACTAGGTTTTTTAATTGTCAAATGTCATGACCGTGAATCAAAGTCTTGTGAACCACACTCTGATTTTAAACTTTTGGTAATGCAAATATATATTTATTCTTTTTTTTTTGTGAACCAAAATCGAAATAGCCCGAAGATTAATTATCCAAGCCTTATTGTAATGGTTTCAAATGATAGTAAATTTAAAGGATTAAATATTTAATTTGGTAAGTAAACCAAAATACAAGGGGAACCTAGCACCTCTTATATTGTAGTCTTTAGAAGGAGTCAAACAAATCCGTTCAATGGAAAGCCAACAAAACTTGTCAAGAGGATTACAAGCAAAGCCTAGATGATGCACATACATATATAGTATAAATAAAATGTAACGTAGCCATCTCAACCATATGAAATACCGAACGGGCTACTAACAGTATGACATAACACAAAGAGTAGTCATTTATATCATGTTATTCTCAACATAGATCAAACAAAACTCTTACACATTCGCTAACTTTCGTTTAACGTGATCCTCTAAACAATAGGTAAATAGAATTATAAATATTTCTTCATTTTTAATTTGATTTTTTAAAATATTTCGGAACTCACTAGATCAAGCTTAAAAGGTAGAAAACCTATCTGATATCGCGAGAAAAAATGTCCCCACGTACTATCAATCTTTCACCTCAAACAATCATCCTTCTTCTTTCCATTATTCCCTTACATCATATAGGATTTTAAAGAGAAAGAATTTTTAGTGCGGCTTTTAGAGAGAGGGAAAAATATTAAAACCCGAGACTCTACACTTATTATATATATGCGTTTCTTTTTAGTCAAAACTTCCCATAACTAGGGGATTTTCGGCTATTTTGAGAACGTTCAAGGAAATTACTACATGAAGTCCAAGGCAATTACTATATAAAGCATAATCTTAGGATCAAGGATATTACAAACCTTAGATTAATTAAATACAGAAGTGCAAGATTAATAATATGGGTACCAGTTTCGATTTATAGTTAAATGAATTTTGGTAGCCACGCTAGTAAACTAGTACCCATTTAACAATGTTGTAGAAAACGGGAATATCGGACACAACACCGATTAAATAGTGTAGAACGATAAGAGCATAAAGATACGAGCCTCCATTTCTTTCACTTATATCCATATATTATTGGGAAAGGATCCAATACATGGTTAGAATGATATTTGATTAACATTTTGACACCATTTTTCTTGTAAATGTCAAATGGAAATGAATTCGAATTTGATTTTTTTATGACGTATTGCTCTTAAAATGATATATAACTTCATAACAAAGAAGCTCATCCTGAGATACGAAGTCACATTATCTTTAAATTTTAATTTCAATTGTTAATCTTCAATGGTTGAAATTCGAAGTGGTAGATGGGGGCTTACATGTCTCGGAAAGCACTCACTTTTTGTAGGAAGGTAATTTTTATAATACAAATATGTCATAAAAAATATTTGGACTTAATTTCATTGTCGTTTGAGTTTTATAAGAAAAATGACGCCGAAATATCAACCAAATGTCATTCAAACCATGTCATTGTATCTTTTATTAGGCTTCTAACTTTAAACTGCAAATTCAAAAGCACGTCAATCTACATTGTTCGGACACTTTCTCATGTATCGATCTATTTTGAAAGCTAGTAGATAATGAGAAATGACATGCAAGCTGCAATTACTAGAGCAAGTGTCGTAGCAAAAATGTTTCTACAACAATCCTCGAATTTTTTATATGAAGATGAGATTGTAATCGTTAGATGACTCAGTAGTATTGCTCGTGATACTTTCTTGATGGACGGGGAAATTCCATCTCTTTGGTGAATCAACTCCTTATCAGCTTTGGATTTTCAATAAATGTTGGTATATGAAAGTAATTGGAGTTCCAACTTTTTAGTTGGATTTCCACCTTTATTTAAAGGTTGGAGGAAAATTTTATCCAGTCTATTATTTGTCTAGATATACATTTTGACATTGTATCCGGATCAAATGCTCTCCAAGTTAATCCAGGTCCCAACCTTTTTTTACCTGGACTTCTAAGTAACTGATTTCTCCTTTTTCTAGGGATCATCCAGGTTTTGAATATATACATGGTCTTCTCAGTAGCTGATTCCCCTTTTCTCGGTAACCCCCAGTTAAGTATTTTCTTTATGATAAATGGACTGAAGAGCTATTAAGCCCACTTCATGTTATGGTCTAGACAACAGGGTATCTCTGGATTTAACGAGGGAAAATTAGGGGGAGACTCAAAAAAAAAATACTCCCTCCGTCCTAAATTATTAGTCCGCTTTGACTAAGTCAAGATATTAAGGAGAGCGGAGGAGTGTACAAAACTACTCCTATTAAATTGTACATTTTTACTAAAATTAAAAGGAATATATGGAGTATGTAAGAAAAATACATTGGTAACTATAATATATATAGAAATATTTAAATAGAAGATAAAAATAAAAATATATATGGATTGATTTAGTAGATTTGTTTCCTATTGAGGAAGACATCATTTAATATTTAGATTGGTGGTATTTAAAATAATTTTATAATTGTAAAAGTTTGAAGGGTATATTTGAGAGTTTGACTAAAAAATATGACCATAAACAGAAGCTGGACAGTATTTTAGGACAGACGAAAATAGAATAGAGGACAAAAATTTTAGGACAGAGGGAGTAATATTCTCATTGTCAGGCCCACAATTAATTTTGGGTACTCTGACACCCATAATTATATGAAAGTATTAAAAATGTCTACATGAGGGGTTATGCATCAGGGGTATAGTTGGCAACGCAACTTGGATATAACATATCTAAAGATCCGCGCCTTGGAAATTTATAAATTTTATATCGTTAGAAATATTTTAAAGAGAGCTACGCACCGAGTACAAATAACAATATCAAATTTTTGTTTTTCACGAAAAAAATCGGAGGTGATCATCGTTTTAGGGAAAATTTTCGAAAACTGACTGCATATTCATTATGCAGCCTCCAAAAAGATACATAACACATTATGCAGACGCATAACAAATTATGCAAACATTTTTTCGACTTCATAACAAGTTATGTACCCATTGTTTTGGTTGATTTTAGTTCGTATAGAAAAAAATTGATGCATAATGCATTATGCACCCGTATTTTGGATGCATATCAGGTTATGTATACCTTTTCATGACTGTATAACATGTTATGTAGATAATATTGTAGGTGCATGACAAGTTATGCAACCTTATTTTTTGTTGGTTTCAATACTAAGAAAAAGTAGCTGCATAACGTGTTATGTAACCATTTTCTGGACTGCATAACAAGTTATGCAACACATTTTATAGATGCATAACCTTATGCATCACTATTCACACCTCCATTTTCACTATTCAACAAATTTTGTACACTAGAACTAGTGATGAATAGATGATTTCCAGCTGTAGTTTGAGCTCCTTTTTATAGCCTTCAGACCTCCGAATCGAATCCATAAAGACCCAAGTATGCAGACTCTAATTATGCAATAATCTACAGCCATTTATTAAATAATCAAAACAGGCCTTCATATTCAAACCAAAGTTCTGTTCCCACTTCATATTTCAAATTCATTTCTTAAACCAAAGTTTTCAGACTGGTACTGCAAGATGTTACTACATTCACATGGCATAATATTTTTACTCGACCAGATACATTTGTACAAATCTAAATCAAACAACAATTAGATTTTACCATCAATTAATCCGTCAAAATCAACAAACAAGCAAAAAAAAACCCTAAGTTCAGATCGGATGATAAGTTGCGATGGAAAAATGAACCAAAACAATTGCATACTTCGATTTCACTGGATACAATACCTGATTTTGAAGATAGAATTGTCACTTGAAATCAATGAATTTCCCAACCATCTCAAGATTGCCAACTGAGAGAGAAGGAGCGCGGGAGAGGAACGGAATGAATTTCCCATCCATCACAGACCCACCTTCGAATTCCTCTTCCTTTCCAATCAACACACAGATTACAACCCATTTTTCGCAATTCAAAATCAGCGATTTCTTCTCATCTGTTTTGATTTCAAAATCTCACAGATCCTGTTTCCTCTTCTTGAACAACAACCTTCCATCTGATTGACAAAACCCCAATCTCAGTTTCTTCTTTGATTCAACCAAAATCATCTGTCTTCATCACAGTAGCAAACTCTCCCTCGAATCTTCTTCGTTGTTTCAATTCTTCGATTTCCCTATGTGAGTTAAAAAGAACTGAAGAAGATGAAGAAGAAAAAAGAACGACAACCGAATTTTATAAATTGTGGGTCTCAGAATAATTTTCTTCCAGAAAATGGGTGCGCGCCTGTAGTTTTGGAAGCGTGGGTTTCACAGTGAAAAAGTCTGGGAGAATAGGTCTCCCTGTAGTTTTCACATTTAACAAACCAACAACTAGGCCTAAAATAACAGGGAATTTGTCACTCAGCTAGTCAGCTGCTTGAGTTTCCCATATTAAAACTTCCCAAGGAAAGTAAGTTGAGTACTCCTTACGTTTTTGATATGCTAAAATGGAAAAAGTGAAAACATTTTCTTTCCAAAGAGGAATGCAGTATCCATTAACAAATAGGATGTACGACTATTTCTGCTCTCTTTATTTTAATTGATAAATAAACAACCATATTGATGGCGCTTGGCCATTCTAAGTTTCTAACTAGGAGAACGTGAATATGGCTCCTCCTCAACATCACTTCGTTACATTGTATTTCTGCAGAAAACCAAAATATATTTGATCAGTTTCGTGTAACCAAAAGGAAAAAGAAAATCACTAAGGAGGCATAAAGGATCAAACGAATTGCCAAGTAAAAGATTTATATGAAATCAATAAACAAAGAAAATGTACCTTCACTTTTTCCAATAGGGCTTTTGCTTCAGGGTCGTTATCGAAGTGATCTCGCACAGGCTGCAAGAATTAGAAGAAAAAAAGTGTAAGGTTCACAACTTCCAGTCATTGCTTTGACATTCAGACTGCACAGATAAATGTCAAGTATAAATGTTACCTTCAATATCCTATTCAGCGCCTTAGCGAGTGCCGCCTTCAGGTCACCAGGATGCAGTTTCTTGCTTTGGTAGTCACTGATTAAATCTTCTAAGTTTTTGAAGGTCCTGAACAGAGAAGAAATACATATCAACATCAATGCGCGCAGTGGTTTAACTTTCTGGCAAGAGAAGCGGGACATCAACCCCAGTGATTGAAGGCTAGAACAAATGAAATATCCAGGAATAAGTGATATAATTAAAGATTTAGGATGACTCACTTATTCCCTCCATGTTCTTCACTACGTTCTACTTCGAACTCCTGAAACCATGGAAATATAATGTGCTTTATGTACTCAATACATGGATTTCCTTCCACAGTCCCTTCTACACAATATGCCTTATTTATTTTCTCTTTCACTTCGTCCTGTTAACATTTTATTGCATCCGTTAGATCAACAAAACATGATACAGTAAGAAAGTTAACAAGGAAGGTAAACGAGAGAATAAGAATTAAAGCAACAACGATTGTATACCTCATCATCTTCCATAAAAATGGCGGATGAAGTATCACTTTTAGACATCTTTTCCTGCCCTTTTCTCAAACCAGGTAGCATGCCTGCAATCGAGGCAATATAGGTAAATCAGCAATTAGAATTTCTTTTTGATAAACACAAAAAAGTGGTACAAGTAATAAGGCTAGCGGTACGTACGATGTGACAAGATGACAGGCTTGCCCGTTCTCTGTGACAACATTATGGGCTTGTAGTTCTTTTTTTCAATTTCAGTCAAGTAATCCCTAGCAAGCATATTCACTTTACGCTGATCCATTCCCAACTGGCGGATGTCAGCCTGCAAAACCAATAAAAAAAAGGTACGCTCAAGCAGAAATACATTTAAGATTGTATTAATATACGATTCGATCCAGAGTATAAAAATAAAATACCTCCAGGAGAAAGATATCAGCACACTGCATGCAAGGGTATATTAGCTGCCCAAAAGGCATATTTTTCGCTACCTTCCGTCCGGCTATCGTACAACAACTTCACAGTCCAACAAGTATATAAACAGTTGTTCAGAAGGGGAACAAGTTAATAAGTAACAATATAACAGTCCGCGAGTTATAACCCCAAAGGTATCACATCCATGCACAAAAACTTCACCAAAACAAAATGTTCACAAAAACTCCATTTAACATAAACTGTCTATATTACCTTTCTACTATTTAAATCACCCCAACAAAAACAAAAATCAACTCAATCTTTAAATTTTATTATATTATCACCACGAATAACAACCCACCACCAGCAACACCACCACCGCCCGTCGTCGCCGCCTCCACCGACCACCACCGCGCCACCACCAGAAAAATGATGAAACCAAAAATTGGTTTCACCAAAATAAGATGAAACCAAATTTTGGTTTCATCATAAAAGAAAGGAGAAAGAATAAGAAATTAAAATGAAACACAATAAGATGAAACCTTCCACCACCGTCAACTGCACCGCCCCCATCGCCACCACAACCATAATCACCACAACCTCCATTACCATTACCTCCTTAACTAAGACTACTTTCAACAAAAAACAATCCACAATAAGATGAAACCTACCACCACCGTCAACTGCACCACCCCCATCGCTGCCACAACCACCAGCATCACAACCACCACTACCATTACCCCCTCAACTACAACCAGTTTCAACAAAAAATAATCCACTTGTATCCCACCATCAAAAATTGGCTTCACAGATATTAATATTCAACAAAATGAAAAAAATTTAGGTTTCATCAACTTCAGCCAATTCATTACACTTTTAACAATGCAGACATACACCTCTTTAATTGTAACCCATACCAGTCCTTTATGCAACACCTGAATCTCAACTACAACTTTCATTACATTAGCACCAGCCTTACTCAGTTAATCCATTCTTTATCACTTCCATAACTTCAGTTAAGGCCACCACTACCAACAAAACTTCTTCATCAATACCTGGAGTACCAGTACCAGACCCTGCTATACACATTCTCCCAATTCATACACACATATAATCAAAACCACCATTGTACATACAATCGAAACCACATATTGTCATTTCACCAACATAACTTCAATGATGAAACCAAATATGCCGTCTTCCAAGTCAGACCGAATAAACTAGACATAAATCAGGTGAAACCAAAATTTGGTTTCATCATAAAAATCTTTGGTTTCATGACAGAAAATAAGCAAGTTTATGATGAAACCAAATTTGGTTTCATCATTAGTTTACTGTTTTCACAAACCAAAACTGTCAGTATTTGATGAAACCAATTTTGGTTTCATCATAAATCTGTCATTTCCCAATACAATATTGATTTCGACTTTGAAGATGTATCATCATTTGCTGGTGATGAAAACATCATAAGGTGGTGGTGGTGATTGTAGAGGATTGAACGAGGAGGCGGAGATGATGTTGGGAGCGGATCTGCAGGTACTGGTGTTTATTGTAGATGAGGTGTTGTTGGTGGCCGATTTGAAGGTATTGGTGGTGGTTTTAGATGATAAAAGGAGGAGGTAGAAGTAGTGTTGGTGGCGGATCTGATGTACTGGTGGGAAAAACAAAAATAAGAGGAGGCGGTGTTGTTGATGGAAAATCGGTAGACGGAGAAGAAGAAGGTGATGATGTTGTTAATGGAGGAGACGGAGGTGATGATGGTGTTAATGGAGGAGACGGAGGTTCTGTTGGTGGCGGATCTGGACACATCGGTTGGTTTGATGGTGGCGGAGCTACTGTTGGTGGTAGATCTGAATAAAAATAGAAGAAAAAGAGACGAAGGTTTCGTGGAGGAGACGAAGGTGTTGCTGCTGGTGGTGACGGAGGTGTTGTTGCTGGTGGTGACGGAGGTCTTGCGATGGTGTTCATGGAGAGATATTTGTTGCTGCTAGTGTTAATGGTGGTGGGGAGATGAAGACCGCAGAAATAGAAAAAAGAAAGGAGAGAAGAAGAAGACAAGGTAAAAAGGGTATGTTTGGCTTTTTTTAAAGTAATAAAAACTAAATTTGCACATTATTGACATGGGGTTTTTGTGTCACTTTTTAATTAAACGGTTTTCATTTATTAAAAATAATATGGCTGGATTTTTTGTACCACATGTTTGGTCACCTTGGTTTTATTTGACTAGTTTTGATAATATAAGACATACAAAAACTACTTGTACTTACTTTTTTATCCTTTCCAGATTAAAGGTACAAAATATGTCCAAAACTAGATCCCAGTACTCGAGACCTCGTGCGTTTATTGCATCAGAAGACCACACAAACTCCACCTTATCCAGATTTTTCATCCCTATTACCTTCCAAATCTCCATAAAATATTTGCCAGCAACTCTAATTTTTTCCTTGTCTCCAGACAATTTATCGTTTAGCTTTGCAAACACATCCTGTGAACACATAAATCACGAAGCCATCCACGTGTTCACAAACAATATTCGCATACATTCTAATTCTAGAATTGTACACCGTATGCGTAAAGGGAATGATTATATCGATTCATCGACTCGAAGCCTTCGGGCTTGTCATTGTCTAGTCGAATATTATCATAAATAAGGTTTGTATAAAGGAATGAACCAAGAAACAAGCATAAATGTTAAGAATATGAAGTTTAACGCTGAATGTAAGGTGCTGAAATGTAAATAAGACATATTTACGTGGTTCGGCACTAAGGCCTACATCCACGGGGCTGGTGTTTCACTATGTATTGAATGGTTACAAAGATAGTCGAATGAATTTAGAATATACATAGGTCTGCGGAAGTAGGGGGATTACTCACTCTTCCTATTTCTCTCTCCTATATTCTCCTCTAATTGCTCTGAATTGATCGATCGCTTCCTTCTTGGTGGAGAGGGGTATTTATAGGGTTGGAACGTGGGTCCCATTTCTGAGGCGCTGTCGTAATCTTATCTTCTTGTGCTTTGTGTATATTACGCAGAGGTCTTCGGCTTATGCTGCGGCCTGAGCTTGAACACGAAGGGTTATCCTCGCCTCTTCCACAAGCTGATTGACACGTGGATGTCTCTTTGGTATTTAATGCGGGTAGATGGATGTTTGCTCGTGTCAAACAAGTATCTCTTTGTCTGGTCACATCTGTGTCAGCCGAACTTCCTCTCGGTCGGTGATCTGGGATCTTCTTCGGTATTGGGTGTGATAACACCCAAAGGTTATTATCTGGTGCTCCTCTGAGCCATTATATTTCTGTGATCCTCTGTCCCTGACCGTTGGATCTGCTGACCGGTGGCATCTTCTGATGAGATGCTTGCTATCATGTCTTGATATCTTGTTTTGCATGCCTTCCACGTGTCTCTTTCTGTACATGTGGTGGATGATGAAAGGTGTACATACAATTTTCCCTCTTCTTCTGACTTGGACGTATTTTGCAATTTTGAAGAAGAAAGGTCGTCCTACACGTTTCCCACTTTGCATTGACTTTTCCCGTAACCGCTCCTTGGTACGAGGAGCAGTTATTGTCTTCTCTAGCTTCATAAATAGGAAAGAGAATGTGAAAAAAAACTTTTATCCTCTTCTTGTCAGTGTTCATCCTCTTCTTGTTTTATATTCTTGTTCTTTAGTCATTTATTATCATCATTCTTGTGAGTAAGATAACATCATTCAATTTTCTGTTTCTTTTGCTCTCGATTGTTGTTGCCCCTGTGTCTTTTGTTATCTATGATCCTCCTTTCTTCGACTGTGGTTGGTGCTTGTCGTCCTCTTCTATACAGGTATGGGGTTTTTCATTAGATGTTCATCATTGATTTATCTATGTATCTACCCGTTTGTCTCCTGCTTCTGTATTCTTGGTTTTGTGATGAAACACATACATGTCGAAGCATATATGCTTGCCCCTGTTCTTTGTTATAACGTCTGTGAGTCCGTATCCAAGTATTATCCCTGGAGTTGAATGAAGTATTTTTTAGTTCTTAAGGTTTTTAATGTTTATCCGGATGAACCATCAATTATGGGTTTTTTGATCTTTAGTGATCTCCTCGTATTCTTCTCTAAACTGTTTTTGTGTTTCCTTGTAGATATGTCTGATCGTCCACGGGCTCCTTACCAAATCCCGTCGTCTAGTCCGCCAAGATCCCCTTCGCGTCGAGATTCTGACAGATCTCCACTTGGGGAAGGTCCTTACAAGTCTTCGCAATCGGATCCTCGGGGTCATAGGGTTTCATCTTCCTCTGGTGCGAAGGTTGTGCCTACTAAGAAAGGGGATGTGCCGAAGGGTCCTTCTGGATCTAGGTATGCTGTTAACCGTGCCCCTTCTCGTCCTCGTGAAGATTCTAGGAGTACGCATGCTTCTCCTCGTGATGACTCTAGGACTACGCGGGCTGCTCCTCGTACTGAAATAGTGGACGTTCCGCCCCTTCGTTCAGTGGCCCCTCCTTCAGTGCCTCCGCAGAAATATTTGCCGCCTCCTCCCGCGGTTTCTTTCAAAGGGAAGTACTCCAAGGGTACTATGTCGATGTCTGATCCGTCTAAAAGTCTTCCTTCTAAAAGGAAAGCTTCGGAATTGAGTCCTACTTCTGATTTCGCAGACGAAGAGGAAACTGTCCTCGTGATACGCAACATTTCAGTTGGTAAGAAGAAGGTCACTTTCAAGCATATTGATCTTGAGATGTTCAAGGAAAAACATGAACTTCAAGCTTTTGAGGTTCGCTTCTATGCCCCTGACGATGATATCACTTACGAGCTCCTTGCTAAGTATCATTTTGACGAGTTTCATCTGTTGACTATGGTTGGAGCCTTCGAGGCGGGTCTCATGTTGCCCCTATATAAGTCGGGTGACTCCTTTTATTATGACGTGTTGGATAGTCACGAAGCCTATTCCACAACACTCATAATCGTTCCGTGTCACAATTATATGGGAATTATCTTACTGAAGGAATGTTACCTGCGAAGCAAGGGAGAGACTGTGATGACCTGCTATGTTCCAAATCCTGCTGAGAGAGAGTGTTACACTCCTCAGAATTTTAACAGTTCTTTTGGGGATTATGTCAACAGCAGAAACCGTAAGCCGTGGAGTGTTAGTCTTCGCAATATTGCTGCTCCCCGTGGTGAAATTCGTCTTTTGAGTGAGGTGAGTGATGCCAAGTTGAAGTATGTTCCTGGTACTGAGGGATCTGCTAAACGGAAACTCTTTCCTGCTCGTGAAAGGATTAAGCGTTACCATGATTATGAATGGCATGCTACTGTTGTTGAGGTGGTTGGTCCTTGGGCTTATGGATGGATTCCGGGTCCACGCGGTTGTCGTCCTTCTGAAAATAGAAATCCCCGTAAAACTCCTCCTGCTCGTTATGGATATTTCTGTCCTTGGCGTCCGAATTTCGCGGGCATGAATTTTCCTTATGCTCTTGATGTCGTTGATGGAGATGAGGAGGAGGGTTCTGGTGCTACCCATCCAACGAATAGTGTTGCTGCTGCCAAGGTATAGTTTCTTATTATATTCTCTATTCTATTTGACCCTTTTTCCTTGCTTGAAATAATTTTCATTTTTGAAATGAGGGAAAAAATGAGCCTTTGTGGGATGTATATACTGGTTTGTAGGTGTCGAAGAAGAAGGAACTTGGACCCAAACAATCTTCTAATGCGGTTACCGGTGAGGCTGAGGGTTATGAGGAGGTTACGAGTCCCGTAAACGAAGGGAATGGTGAGGATGAAGAAATGTCCCATGGAGAAGAACGTACCGACACTTCTCACCCTGATAACGAAGGTGGTAACGGTGAAGAAGAAGTTGCCGCGGGTGGTGATGGTGCGTCTGAGGGTAATATTACCTTTGGTGGTACTGGTGGGGGTGGATATGCCCCTGTTGGCGATGATATTGTTGGTGTGGGTACTCTGCCTGTTATTTCCCTTGAATTTTGTTTCGGTAGGATATATTCCGCGGGGGAATCCTTTGATGTGAATGCTACCATGGGTCTTGCCGAAGACTTCTCACTGCTTTCCCCAAATGATGATTGGGATGTGCTTGGGAATCTTGGAAAAGAAGGTACCACTGATCAGCAAGCTGAGAACGAGGTGGTCATGCTGAAGGTGGTAATGTAGAGACTTGCGCGGGTGAGGAGATAACCTCCAAGGGGAAGTCTGCGGTTGAGTCTCCTTCAGAGGATTTCCCTTACTCGCTAATGCCTGAAGGTGAAGATGCCATTTTGGCTTGGCTTAAGAAGAAGAACCTGATGTTCGTCCCCAACCCTTCCCCAGTGGTCACTAGTGAGAAGAATTCCGACGCTTATACTCGTTGGATGATGAAATTGTCTTCTGAAGCCCGCATTGCTGAGATGTGGGAGAAGAATCTGAGAGCTTCGGAAGCTAACCTGGTGGTTGACCCTCCCTCCTCTATTGCTGATATGATGGCCGTAGTTGATGGGTACCAATACGGTTTTCCCCAGCAGCGTGTCTTAGAGGTAAATCCTTGTACTTTTTTACTTCATGATATCCGAACATTGTATTCTTCGTGATATCTGATCCCTTTGGTATAATAATGTTTGTTGTTTGTGACATAGATGATGATGAGCGAAGATTTTAACCATGTTCTATATCAATTCTTCAAAGCAAAGTCTTTAAAGTTGGAGGCCAAGCTTCGTCATAGAGAAGAGGAGCTGTCTGCGGCTGAAGTGGAAATAAGTGAACTGAGGGGTTGTATGAAAGGAAAAGAAGAGTTGGGTAACGCTGAGGAGAGTCTTCGTTCAGAACCTGCTATAGTCCGCAACGAATTGGAGCAGACTCGTAGAAATGTCTCGTCCTTCACAGGTTTGTATTTTACGGATCTTTCACTCCTTGTGATTCCCTATCTGTATTTTGGTGTTCTGTCTGAGTCTCCCCACCCTATCTTCAGTGGGTGGAGTCCCCGAGCTGATATGGCTTCGGAAAGAAAGGGAACGACAGAAATCCCGTATTGCAGAGTTGGTGGGTAAGTTGAAAAGCGAAGCCGTAAAGTGGAATGCTCGTGCTGATGAGCACAACGCCTTAACAGCTGAGTGGCGTGAAAAGCGAACACTGATGGTTGATATGCAAAAAGTACAATCATGACCGTTGTCTGTTTAATGGTACGCTGCTATGGACGCGTGACAACCTGCGTGATGCTCGAGAACATGCTTCGGACTTAGAGGCTAGAGTGCGCTTTTTGGAAGGAGAGTTACAACAGGCTCGTTCTTTCTTAGGCCCCGGGGTTAGGGATAGTATGCTGCGTCTTTCCGAGGAAAGAGATAATGCTAGGGCCGAGGTTGGTGCTCTTAGTAAAGCCCTAGCAGCGTCTCGAGCTGATGTTGCTCGCCAAGTGGAGTCTGAAAGAGATCTTGAAGTGAATGTGTATCGACTCCATAAAAGGATGGGGGAGATGAATGACGAAGTCAACCATCTTCGTCACTTGGATTCAATGAAGCAGGTAGACTTAGACGCGAGTCAATTTGCTCTTACGAACCTTCAAACGGATTATAAGAAACTATCCAACGAATATGACTTTCTTGATGAGGCTCGGGACGCAGTTGTCAATGAGTATGAAGAGGCTTCGGCTAATGTCGAAGGTATAACCTCGTTTTATCGAGTGTGATTCTGTTATTTCTTCGTTTTAACCCCTTGGTATTTCTTGTTTTCAGCACTCGAGGGACAGCTTCACGCAGCAAATGATGAGCTTAAAAACTCAATCTGCCTTAGTGCAGCAGGAAGGACAAGCCAACTATTTCAAAGGGTTGGCCGCGTCTCGTGAGGAAGCAGCGGAGATTGCCTCCAAAGAGGCGGAACGCCTATCTGCATTGTTGTCTCAGGCCAACCAGCGGACCGCTGTTATCACTTATAAAGCTCGATGTCAGTTGGCTGAAGAGACCAACAAAGTCTTATCTTAAAGTCGAACATGGTCTTGTCAAGAATTATCCGCGTCGTCCCCTTCCCGCGCCCTTGCCTGGTTCTTCTGGGCCCTCTTCAGGTGGTAGCGTACCTTCATCTCGCAGAGACAACCCTGTTGATGGAGCTGTATCGTCCAAGTAGATTTCTTTTATTAGTCATAGAAAGTTGATCCTTGTTGATTATATTTTCGGATCATTTTTTGATGTGTTTCCTGCTTTATCTTATTGCTGAATCTTGTAATCAACTCTTTATGAAATGGATCATCCTTTTGGCATACCTGCGTTATCAATTCATCTTTTATTTTAAGTATTGTGAAGTGTTAAACTAGAAATAACTTGCTTTGTAAAAAGTTGAGAGTGTTTGGGTGCGACACCGAAGGTAAATACCTTCGTGATCGTCTTGAGACCTGTCACCCCGCTGGCGAATCCTGGGCCAGAGGATTCCCAAACGGTGGGGGCCGAGGCAGCGTTCTAGGATATGGAATGCTTATTTGAAATATTTACACCCATTTCCGTCGACCCGCTGCCTTAAAATTGGTTGGGTATCTCTTTCTGCTGGGTGCCTTCCCCCTGGTCTTACACTCATAGACACTGATAGGGGAGCCCTGAGAGATTGTAGATTAACTACTTTCCCCAATATTGTTAATTTATTATGTAATGTACATGCGTTCATCCAGCGGGCCTTTTGACCATTTCGTTTGCTTGAAGATTTCCCAAAAATTTGTTTGATTGATAGGTTGAGGCCTGCTACTCCTCGTCCAGAGATAGAAACATGTAAAGCGGTTACGCTGCCTTCTTCTTCTGGTATTCTTCACGCAGATGCAAAGCTGCGCTGCTCCTATGGGTAGTACGGTTTGAGCCATTTAGCATTCCAAGGGTGCCGGAGGACCTCCCTTTCAGATTGCGAAGATGTAGTAGGAACCGTTTCCCGCAATGTCGTGTATTATAAAAGGTCCTCCCCATGTAGGTGCTAACTTTCCCCATTTCTTCTCTCGTTGATACTGCGGGATTGTTCTTAGCACATACTGCCCTTCTACAAAATTTCGAAGCTTAACCTTTTTGTTGTACTCTCTCGCTAGTCTCCGTTGATAATTTTCCATCTTTTGCAATGTGCTTCCCTCCTTCCAGGTCGTCCAGTCTCTCTAACATCATGTCTGTTGTGAGATTTTTCTCCCATGCTTCGGTCTTTGTGGTTGGCATGAGGATCTCTGTTGGGATGACTGCTTCAGCTCCATAAGTGAGGAGAAATGGGGACTCCCCAGTGGCAGATCTTCGTGTTGTCCTGTATGCCCATAATACATTGTGTAGCTGTTCACACCATCGCCCCTTGTGTTCGTCTAATTGCTTTTTGAGGATAAGGGCGAGGGTCTTGTTAGTAGCTTCCGCTTGTCCGTTGCTTTGAGGGTATATGGGGGTGGACTTGTTTTCCTTATTTTGAAAGTGTCGAAGAGCATGTCTATGTTTTTCCCCTGTAATTGTTTACCATTATCGGACACGATTTCCGCTGGTATGCCGAACCTGCAAATTGTTTTGGAATATGAAAGTAAACACGTCCACGTCTCTGATCCTGGCTAAGGCTTTGGCTTCCACCCATTTACTGAAGTAGTCCGTGGCTACTATCAAAAATCGTCTTTTCCCTGATCCTTCGATGAAAGGCCCAACGATATCTATGCCCCATTTTGCAAATGGCCACGGACTATCCACAGAATTCAACGTTGTTGCTGGTGCGTGTATCTTTTTGGCGAAACGCTGACATTCTTCACATCGTCGGGACATTCTTGCAGCATCTTGTATCATTGTGGGCCAGTAATATCCTTGCATTTTTGCTTTGTCGGCTAGTGATCTCATGCCGCTATGATTCCCTGCGTCACCATAATGGATGTCGTTTAGAATTCGATGCCCCTCTTTCCTGGATAAGCAACGTAGTAACGGTCCGAGGAAAGATTTCTTGTACAGGATCCCATCCCGAAGATCATATCTTCCTACTTTGGAGAGTATTTTCCTGGTTTTTGTGATCCGCGGGTAAGGTTCCATCCTTGAGAAACGCATGGATCATCATTCTCCAATCATCTTCGTTGTTGAAATCTTCGTCTTGATTTGCTCTTGACAGGATATCTTCTTCGTCAAAATCGTCACGGATGTCTTCTCCCACCTGATCTTCGATATTTTTTCCACTGTATCTTGATTTGTAGCAAAGGAAAATTGTGATGCAATCGAAGGCTCGTATACCCTTGTTATTTTGATAGCTTCGATACTCTTGTCCTTCAGCATGGATGATATATATGCTAGGGCATCCGCGTGCCTGAGATCCCTTCTGCATAAGTGCCGGAACTTGATGTTCGGAATTTGTGATGCCAATGTTTGGACCAAGGCCATGTAAGCTGAGAGGGTGTCGTCGTACACATTGTATTCGAGCCCTATTTGCCGTATGACAAGCTGCGAATCACTTGTCAGTCTTACATCAGTTACCCCCATCTCTATTATTAAGCGGAGGGCATGTACGACTGCCTCGTATTCGACGATGTTGTTAGTATGCTCTTTGAATTCTAACCTGAGTGCCTGTACGATCCTTTCTCCAGTTGGGGTGGTGATGACAATGCCTATTCCTGCCCCTTCCTTATTTTTGGAACCATCAACGAAGACTTCCCATTGTCTTTGACTCGCGGGTTCGAGGACATCAACTGGATCCTTGCTTTCCTCGTCGGCTTCTGGTATTCCCCTAATCTCTTCATCGTTGTCCAGGGGAGGTCTGCTAAGAAATCCGCCAAAACTTGGGATTTTTGGGAATGTTGAATTTCATGAATGATGTTGAATTGGTCCAGGTGGGTGTTCCACTTGGCTATTCTACCTACTTTTCCCGCGCTTTTGAGGACTGCTTCCAGTGGTGCTTTGCATGGGACGCGGATGAAGTGAGTTAGGAAATAGGTTCTCAGCTTTTGAGTAGCCCATACCAATGCCAGGATGAGTTGTTCGATCTTCGTGTAATTCCTTTCCGCAGAATTGAGGGTCTTACTGACATAATAGATAGGTGTTCTATCTTCGTATTGGTTTTGACCAACACTGCGCTAACTGCGTCTTCTGTCGCTGCTATGTACAATGCCAAAACCTCATCAGGATCAGGCTTCTGCAGGATTGGAATTGAAGCCAGGTGTTCCTTGATTCTTTGGAAGGCTTCTTCGCATTCTGCGGTCCATTCAAACTTACTCCCTTTTTTGAGAATATTGAAAAAATGTTTGCATTTGTCCGAGGATCGGGCAATAAATCTGCCCAAGGCTGCTAAGGACCCATTGAGCTTTTGCACTTCTTTTAAATTCTTCGGAGATGGCATTTCCACTATGGCCTGAATCTTCGCGGGGTCTACCTCAATACCCCTTTTTGTTACCAGATATCCGAGGAATTTCCCTGAGGTGACACCGAAAGTGCATTTTTCTGGATTTACTTTCATGTGATGTTTCCTCATTGCTTCGAAAATATCTCTCAGGTCCTGGTGGTGATCTTTGCGCAGCCTACTTTTGACGAGCATGTCATCAACGTAGACTTCTAGGGTACTACCAATCCATGGCCTGAAGATAGCATCGACCATTCTTTGGTACGTTGCCCCTGCGTTTCGAAGTCCAAAGGGCATTCTAGTGTAGCAATAAAGGCCATGCGGGGTAGAATGCTGTGTGTAGTTGATCTTCTTCTGCCAGGGCTACTTGGTTGTAACCAGAATATCCGTCCATAGACAGCTCTTCGTATCCTTCCACTGCTTCAACCAGTTGATCTATGCTCGGCAGGGGATAGCTGTCCTTTGGACATGCCTTGTTGAGGTTAGTAAAGTCGATGCATATCCTAACCCCTCCATTTTTCTTAGGAACGACGACCATGTTGGAGATCCATGTAGGGTATTTGACTTCCTTGATGAAGCCTGCTTCTAGTAGTTTCCGAAGTTCTTTTTCTACTGCCTTATGATACTCTGGTGCAACTTTTCTTATTTTCTGCCTGAAAGGTGGCGTGCCTGGTTTGATGCGCAGCTCGTGTTGGATTATTTTCGGATCAATCCCCGGCATGTCTCCTAACTTCCAGGCGAATACATCCGCGTATTCTTTAAGTAATTTGGTTAAGGAATCTTCTCTTTTTTCGTCCATTATGGTCCCTACTTTGATCATCTTCGGGTTTTCTTCCGTTCCTATGTTGATTTCTTTTACGGGCTCCACTGGTGTGAACACCGGCTTCGGGTCCCCAAGGACTGGGACGTTCTTTAATTGCTATTTGGTATGTTTCTGTCCTTCGTTGTGCTGAACTTGCCTCTGTGTTAAGGACATTATCATCCTTTGTCAAGCCCTTCCTTGTGGTTTCCTTGAGGAACAGGTCTATGGCCTTTTCTTTCGCAGCTTCTTTATTTTTGATCCTTTGGGTTTTTTCTCTGTTCGTTGTTGATACGATCCTGAGTGGCTGGCACTCTTTTGCAGAGACCCGATCTCCCTTGATTTCCATCTCCCTCGGGTGTAGGGAACCTGAGATATTGGTAGTAAGTTGCTGCCACTCCCTTGAGTTTATGTACCCACTTTCGTCCAATAATGGCGTTATAGGGGGATGGGGCGTCAACCACGCTGAATCGTGTTTCTACTTTCATGGGCCCGGCGTTCACCTGCAACACGATGTCTCCCAATGGCTTTGTGGGCGCTCCGTTGAACCCGTAGATGGTGTAATAAGAGGTCATTAGCTGTTCATCATGGAGCTTCATCCGTTTGAAGGCGTCGTAGAATAGAACGTTCACTGAGCTTCCCCCGTCGATGAGGATCTTTTTGAGGTTACATCCGGCCACTGGTAGTGTGAGGACCAAGGGATCGTTATGGTCTTCCATATCTTCTTCGATATCTTCAGTATCGAAGATGATAGGTGCGTCCATCCACTCTTCGTGCTCGTCCACCTCGACGCCATCAATCTTATATAATTCGCAGTGGTCTTCGAATTGCTTTCGTAGTCTCTTTCCTATCTGCGCTGTGAGTGAGGGCCCTGCTGCTTCGGAACACGATATGGTGTTGATTGTGCGGTTTCCCTCTGGAAGTTGGACTTGCCTGGTTCATTTGGATCTGTCCTCGGTGACTTTGTTTCGTATGTATTGCTTGAGTTCGCCAGCATCAATCAATTTTTGGATCATTATTTTGAGGTTTTTGCATTTATCGGTTTGGTGTCCATTGAAGCAATGATATTCACAGTAATCTTTAGACTTCTCGGTCCTTGGGGGATGTTTTCCCTTAGACCACAGCCACTCCAAGTTTTCCCTTCCTTTGATCTCTCGCAAGATCCGAGCGTATCTAGCATTGAGCTACGTGTAAACCTGATCTTCAAATTTTCGATCGTCTTTTCGTCGTTCATCTCTTCGTTCCTTCCTATCTTAGTGCGCTCGTTCCACTGAGTTATTTCTTTTGGCCCCGCTGGTTTGTTCTGCGGAATTGGTACGGTGAGACCTCTACGTTTGCGCCCTCGGGTTCTCACGCTGGATTTCTTCAAGACGAGCATATTTCTCAACAATTATTCGAAGATCTCCTTCTGTCTTAGGTACGCTCCCGTGGATCTCGACAAATAGTGGACTCATTCGGTCTAATCCCCACTTGTAGCAGTTGATGCTTACCACGGGATCCACACTCCCTATGGCTTGGAAGATCTTGTGCCATCCGTTGGTATATTCCCTCGTGTTCTCCTTGTAACCAATTGCCAGAGAAAAAAGTTTATCTATTCCGGTGTTGACGGCTTTGTTGTATATGTAGGTTCTCAAGAATTTCTCTGCGAGTTGATCGTAGGAGTTGATGGAATCAGGTGGCAGGTTGTCAAACCAAGACAAAGCCGATCCCTTCAGGCTTGATGGGAAATACCTACAGAGGACGGCGTTGTTTTGACTCCATCGGGCTAAGATACGATTATAATACCGGATATGTGACGCGGGATCACTGGATCCGTCATAGCATTCAAAAGTTGGGACATGGCACTTTAACGGAATGGGGGTATTTTCCAGGCGATGAGTTAGGGGCGTGGAGTTAGCTTCTTTCATCACCTCTTCAAGTCTTCCTCCGCCTTGTCTGGATTTTAACTGCCTGATGTCAGCCATCATCTCTTCACGCAGCTCTTCTATTGCGCGGTGATGTCCCACGTTCTCATGCTCAGTTGAGCGTTTCTTTGTTCGAACCTCACTGTCATAATAGTCTAAGTCTTCGGCGGCATATTCTGGATCAGATGCACTGCTTCCCCTAGCGGCGTTTGCTAGGATAATTCTTTGGTCTCGATTAGGCTCTGGTGCCTTAGAATTTTCTTCGTCTAGTTGTTGGCTAGTCTTTGTGCTTTGGGAAATCCTATCTTTCAAGTCTTGGTTCTCCATGGCCAATAAAGCTAAGGCATCTGCCTAGACCTGATTGATCTTTTTCAATTCTTTGAGCTCTATCATCAGTCGGTGGGACTGGTTTGATCCCTGATTGGGAGTTCCGGCTTGCACTCCTACGGCCATAGTTTCCCCTTCGTCTATTGTGTGTATTAAGGGTGGTAGAGGATCAGCTTCAATGGTTGGTATCTCCACGTTTGGTCCCCTCGGTTGAGATTCCACCCGCGGTACCAAAATCACTGGTATGGCTTGATTCTGATCGTTGGTTGACGGCATTCGGAAGACTGGTGGATGTGCGGGCTGATGTGTGATAAATTCTTCATCCCTTCTCTTTGTTGATGGATTTGGCTTAAAACCAAAGTCTTGTTAGCTTCTGTAGCCTGGAGGGCCGCAACAGTTGCGTTGTTATTTGTGGTTGCTGCTTTGAGAGCCGCGGCTGCAATGGAGTCAGCGTTCATAGGTGAGGTGATTTCCGCAGCATCCTTCCTCTGAGTAGCTGTCTTAGCTTTGTCTCCTTTCTGCTTGCTTCGGGTCAGGACCGGGGTAACCCTCAGTGTCTCCTTTGATGAGGCTTTGGTTTTTCCTGCCCCTGGTATCTTTTCCATTTTTAGTCCTTTTTCTGCATAGGGGAATAAATAAAGAGAATCAAAGATATCCACGAGGATCGGGTTAGTGCCATTTGTATCCGCAGAATTTGCGGAATAAAAGGAAATGAGCTGCCAAAGGGTCTTAATAAAAGAGAAACATAAAGGCTCCGTCGGTCTAGTTTTCGCAATACAAGTCCTCTAATAAACAATCATGGACCTTGTTTTCAGACTACTTTTGAAAAGGAAAACTCTTGTAAATGCAGATCCGTAACGAGAACTCATGAATCTGGATTATTAAGTCTTAGTTTTAAAAGAAAAACGCCTCACGTGCAAATATGTGATAGATAGTCGTGGATTTGTCTGCTTTGAAATGGTGTTTGTGAAAATGAAGACCATGAACCCAGAATGAAAAAGGTTTTGAAAGCACGCTGAACCCAGAATAGGATTACAACCATAATACGCGTTTAAGGTGAAATCACAGGATAAGATAAATCTTTTACCGGGACGAAGTCCCTGTTTCTAGCGCCAGATTGTGAACACATAAATCACGAAGCCATCCACGTGTTCACAAACAATATTCGCATACATCCTAATTCTAGAATTGTACTTCGTATGCGTAAAGGGGATGATTATATCGATTCATCGACTCGAAGCCTTCAGGCTTGTCATTTTCTAGTCGAATATTATCATAAATAAGGTTCGTATAAAGGAATAAACCAAGAAACAAGTATAAATGTTAAGCATATGAAGTTTAACGCTGAATGTAAGGTGCTGAAATGTAAATAAGACATATTTACGTGGTTCGGCACTAAGGCCTACATCCACGTGGCTGGTGTTTCACTATTATTGAATGGTTACAAAGATAGTCGAATGACTTTAGAATATACATAGGTCTGCGGAAGTAGGGGGATTACTCAGTATTCCTATTTCTCTCTCCTATATTCTCCTCTAATTGCTCTGAATTGATCGATCGATTCCTTCTTGGTGGAGAGGGGTATTTATACGGTTGGAACGTGGGTCCCATTTCTGAGGCGCTGTCGTAATCTTATCTTCTTGTGCTTTGTGCGTATTACGCAGAGGTCTTCGGCGTATGCTGCGTCCTGAGCTTGAACACGAAGGGTTATCCTCGCCTCTTCCACGAGCTGATTGACACGTGGATGTCTCTTTGGTATTTAATGCGGGTAGATGGATGTCTGCTCGTGTCTGACAAGTGTCTCTTTGTCTGGTCACATCTGTGCCAGCAGAACTTTCTCTCGGCCGTTGATCTGGGATCTTCTTCGGGATTGGGTGTGATGACACCCAAGGGTTATTATCTGGTGCTCCTCTGAGCCATTATATTTCTGTGATCCTCTGTCCCTGACCGTCGGATCTTCTGACCGGTGACATCTTCTGATGAGATGCTTGCTATCATGTCTTGATATCTTGTTTTGCATGCCTTCCACGTGTCTCTTTCTGTACACGTTGTGGATGATGAAAGGTGTACATACACATCCGCAACTAATATTTTGACTCTGCAGCCAGCGTCTGTTAGCTTATTGACATTTAGCGCCTTTATGATACCCTGGAGATCGATATTTAAAAATCATTTAGAAAAATTTGTGTGAGGCGCTATGCGAGGTGCCTCGCCTAAGGCGATCAAAGAAAATAATTAAGAAAATATTATTCACACTCTCCTTGGGCGTTTTATTTAGCAGAAACACAAAACCCTTGAAACTTTTAACCCTTACCTGTGCAATGTGCATCCTCCTGGATGGATCAAAACCATCGTAAGCAATTCGTTCTGGCTTATTCTTAAGCAATTCCATAAGTGTCGCATCCATGATGCATTCTTCCCCTATACTCCTTACAATCTTGAATCTTTCATCTGGGTTAGCATTAACAACCTAAAATTTGAACAAAAAAATCAGTTTCCAACGAACAGATCAAGGCATATTTCTCTGGGTAAGAAAAAAAAAACCTAGTCTCCGGTGAATGCTGTGAAGTTGAACCCTCTTCTTCAAACTTTTCGACATGAGATAAGCCGTCGTCCAGTAAGGATGGCAAGTTTTCCAGAGGATTACTCGAAGAAGAAGTTGGCGACAATGAAACAACTCCATTAACGATAAGACTATCAAGTCGATTCTTCAATATAGTGGCGTTAGTTTCTGGAAATCCCTCTGTTAAGAAATATTTTATTTCATCTACAGATGAGAAGTTTTCTCCTTCATCACCCATCTCTCCTTTGCACTTTTTCTTGCACTTCAAGAAACTAAAAAAAAGCCACAAAAAGATGGTATTTATAGTTTTTGCAAATTTCCGTTAGTTTCCTAATTCTAATCGGTTTCCAAACTTTAATCGGTCTCCTAATTCTCAGGAAAGTGTGACCTGTTTTCTTATGTCGAGTCCAATTTATCTGTATAATAAAATCTGCTTTTATTTTTATTTTTTATTAATTATAATCCAATATGGAAATAAATATATTCTGTAATATCTAATGTATCCTAAAATCTAGGCATTCTAAAAACGGAAATTCGTTTTTGGTTAAGTTGATGCCATGAATCTCTCTCGTAATGATACACTAAGCATACTGCGGCTAATAAAGATTTTTACGTCCAAAGACTATTGCTGATGGTTTTCCTTTTGATGCATTATGTTTGAAAACAGACCCAATATCCAAAGCCTGTCGTACAGGTACTGCGGTTTGAAAACAGACACCATAGTTTCCAAAGCCAATGAAACCTTAAAATGCCATTGAAAAAGTAATTTCATTAAGTTGCATTCTAAACCTTAAAAGTAATTTTATTAAGTTGACGAAACCCTGTAAAAGAATATGAGCATAGTAGAAGAACATACATTTAAGAAATTCTTAACGAAATTGAAATTCTTTTGGCAAGAGTTGCTGTATCAATTATTTTTTCTTGATAAAAAATAAAAAGATCAAAATCAAAATCAGTAGTTGCTCCTCATAATCTTCACTGTATCAATGCTTTGTCCTACTTTCACCACTTTTTGTTGGAAAACGATTAATAAAAAATAATTTTTTAAAATTTTAATAAAAATTATAATTTATTATTTTTTTTTGTGAATGAAACTTATTAGTCCCACATTGTGGAGTTTCCAATTTTTAGTAGTTTGAAGAAACTATATAAACCTTTTAGTCCCACATCGGGGAGTTTTTTTTCGTAAGTTGTATTTGTCAATTATATAAACAAATTCACTACTTTTGTAAAATCTATGGGAAAGGGGTTGCTCTATATTTTAGAGGCATCCCTAATGGAAAGTATTTTATAGCGTTTTTTAAGAGTTCGCGATTTTCCTTAACGGTTTTTCGGAGTTGCTAAGCTCAAGTTGAGCATCTACTACATATGCTAGTAGTAGGTGTAGTAGGGTGTTTTATCCTGGAGATATCCGTCCTGTGAGGGCTATAGCATCACTCTTGAGTGTAGCCGGGCGCTAATGTCTTAAGGGCAACGTGTTGAACACGTGACTCACTCTGTTTTTCCAAAGTTTTGACTTGTTGCTGTTACGGAGATATGGGGAGAGAGCTTGTCTGTTTCATCAAATCGATCACTTCCATTATAAAGGAGCTAAGTATCAATAACTTTTGCTTATTTGATTTTTTCCTTGTTTTGAGCAAGCTCTTATTGGGGAGGTGGAATTCGGTGTAAGGAACCCTATCAAATGAAACAGTTTTACAGGAAGTGTATAAAGATGAATATAAGCTAGCAGTAATTTAACTTACTAACAGATATTATATGGTGAAAAATTAAACAAGACAAGGTATAATTCTTTATCTGTTGAGACATCACCGTGTATGATTATAGGGCTTAATCCTTGGTGTTGAGAGCTCACAAAAATGATATGGATGAATAGGGGCTCTAGAATATACACCATGAGGGTTCGCAGTAGCACCTGGTTGATATACATCTGTGGGGAAAATTCCATGTTGATATATCATGCTATATGGATACATTGACTGCCAGGTACTTTGATTACTGCACGGTTGCAGAACACATCCAGAAACCACTGTCTCTTGATGAATGCTTTGTATACCTTGCGCCGTAGTCGGAGCTCCCTTCAAAACATTAACATTGTAACAACAAATAAATGACATGATCAGACATAAAATAAGATGATCATGTAAAATGAACAAGCTATTGCAGGTAACCATTGTTGTCGTAGCGTCACAAAACGAATTTCCGTTTTTAGAATGCCCGGATATTAGGATGCATTAGATATTACAGAATATATTTATTTTCATTATTGGATTTTGGTTAAATAATTATAATCTTTTTATTTTCATTGATTTTTCAATTTATTATCTAGGAATTAGTGATTGGTCCTATATACAGAACTCCGTTTAATGGGTGGTCCACCCACCGGATTGTTTTACTCGCTGGTCCGAAAATATGTTTTTGGACTAAAATATTTATCTTCTAGTCCTGTTCACGTGCGAGTGATATAAACCGTATTTTTTAAAAGGCGAAATTACCCTTTCGTAGAATTTCAACTAGCAAAAGCTGCGAAATTACCCTTTCATTTTCTCTCCCAATTTGAAGACTAAGTATGAAACCAGAAGAATTTATCACCGGCGAAATCAGGGAATCTCGTCATCAACATCAGTAAGAAAGCTAAGACTTCTTCTAATCTCTCCGATTTTGATTCTAGGTATATTTTTCTTTCAAAATAAATTGTTCTGGGAATTTCATTTTAGGGTTAATCAAATTTTTTTATTTCTTTTTCAATTCATAGAGCTAATTTGAAATTAGAGTGGAGATTCATAATCAATCTAAAGTTATCATCGTTTTAATTTACAATTTTTTATTTTTTTCCACAAAATCGTAAGATCGGGTCTTTGCTTATATTCGGCATATCTCTTAATAGTATACACTGATCCTAAATGTGAATTTATAGTGATGCTTAGCATGATTTAGTCTACATACCCTCTGAAATTTTCTGAAAATGATTAGATTAACATTATGACCTAAACTTCCTTGACATTATAAGACACCTTAAGAGTTTCTTAATACATACCTTGATGAATTGGAAATTGTATTCCTAGAATTACCAAACAAAAAATGAAATTTTCTGTTGGTGGTATGCATTATTTTTTGGTATGAGGTCAAGGTTCCATATATTGCAGGAAAGTATACAATTTACTAAGTAACATTATTGATCACCATCACAAGTACGGGACATCTCTCAGTTGGATTGTCCAATATTTTAATTAGCATAACAAATTTTGAAGCTATTTAACATGTATTTGTTGTAATTTTTGATCTTCTTCAATTTTTATTTCTTAGGGTTCGTATTTTTTTGAAAATTTTTGTTATAAAATTACTAATTTCATTGTTACTGCTATGAATTTGGGGTTTTTGTCTGTGTAGTGGAATATTGGAAGTTTCACAAATTTTTTCAAGTTTTGGATATATAAATTTAAGAGTTTTCACATTTTTTCTAAACCTTTAGTTCATGCTTGAATACATATAAATATGTAGTAAGGGAAAGAGTGATTAGTTGATGATATATATTGTATAACATCCTAGCATTGTCTATGCTTGGATATATCGATATGTACTTATGGAAAAGTGATTCGTTGACGTGATACATGTCAATATGTATCCTTGAATACCAAAGAAAAATATGCAGTATATGTTAATACTATACATAGCAATACGTATTGTATTGTTTAATACAAGTAGAATTCATCAGCACTACATATCAATATATATTATATAATGATAAATATGTAGTGTTGTCAAACAGATACTATTGAAGTACACATACATCAGTACATATCACCATGTACTTGTTAATGTATTCTTGTTACTTTGTTTTCAACCAACTCTCATTACCTTAAAATGTCAATATGTACTGTTTGGATATATATGGATAGTTAAATTAGTGTTTTGTGTATAATCTAATAGTACATGTTGGCATGTACAACCCTCTTTTATGCTTGGATATGCATTAGTACATATCAATATGTAGATTAATGTTGTTTGTATGATTTAACATTACATGTCGACGTGTATTATGTAGAACATATTGACATGTATTGTGTAAGAAACCTCTTTATGCTTGAATAAGTATATTGACATTAACTGTGTAAAAAACCTCTTTTATGCATGAATAAACATCAATACATATTGATATTTTAGGTTTACTTAGATTTGTATTATCTTTTAAATATTAGTCACATATCCTATGTTTGAGTAATTGTTCTCACGTTATGATGTGTTCTTATTGGAAAAATTGGAAGTACATATCATGCTTGAATTAAAGAAAAGATATAAACATGTACACATTGACATGTACTGTTATGAAACACTATTTATTGACATGTATTTTGCGAAAAACATCTACTTGCATAAGAATCAATACATATAATGATCTGTATTGTTGGTACTTTATCTTACGCAGCTAATAGGCACGTATCAGTATGCGAGAACTTTACAAGCCAGTGACTTGTGCCAATCCAGCAAAGAAGAAAGATCCATCAGTACATATTGATATGTACTACTGGATACTCAGATTACATATGTATTACCTTGCTAAAGAAAAATAAATAAATAAAACGCTTTGTTATTTTGCTCAGGAAAAAAATTGTTGCATTAGAGTACTGTGCTTGTTGAACTATAATTTTATTATTTATATATGATCATGATGTTAGACTCTGACCACCTTTTTGAACTACAACACCTGCAAGAAGATGGCACCAAAGGAGATTTAGGAAGTTTATACAAAATGCCATGGGAACGAAAGATGTGAGAGTAGATGTCTGTCAAACAAACACATCTGGGAAAAGATTTAGTGCAAAAGGAAGAGCTCTACTCACTTGTCATTGTAGCAGATATTCCCGCAAAAGGTTTGAAAGTTTGGGCACTTAGGTTTGGAAGAACTGATGATTGGACTTATTGTTGAAGAACTATGTTTATTTTTTTAGCTACTAGGAGGACTGAAAGAAAGTTTTGAGAACATTAAGATTTTAGTACTTTTAGATTTATTTATTTTTTTGATTGGGTTCTTAGTTTTGTTTGCAGGAAGATGACAATATCTTTTTGGATAAAATGTACGCACTATTTTGTCCATTATGTCTACAATGAAGTTTGCAGTTATGATGTCAAGTATTTGTCAAGAAATATCAGGTCTGTTTTATTGTATAACATGCACTTTATCACTATATACCAGGGATATAAACAGAAATATAAACGTAAATAGAACTCTCAAGAATGCTAGAAAATCAACACAATGAAAATCTTGTATAGTTTAGCTATTAATTGGGATTGTTTACAGATATTATACTCTCTCATGAATGAACAAGAAAGATACAGAGATATCATCCCTTTTGAGATACGAAAATCAACTCCATCCAACTATTTCTGTTGATATTTCTGGTTTTCTTCTTCTTTGCAATTCTAATATTTTGCATAATTCTGCAGTACATATCGATATGTACTGAGTAAAACCCTAGTGCATATCAATATGTACCGAGTATCAGAACTACTAAAAGACTGACACTAGAAACTATGGATCTCCATTTTCCAAGGACGTCATTGTGCAACTTCTGCAGGAATGATGAGAGTGCAATAAATTCCCCCATATTGTAAAGTGCACTATCAAAATGAGTCTCTCTTGCAAAGAAATGAGGGAGAATGTTGATGCAGTCCGGAGACTACTAGATAGAACAAATTCTGTAGTCGATATTTATGTCCACAGATTTTGCGAGTCTTTCATTCTTATAAATAGACTGTGCATTTATCTGATACATAAAATGAGTTCTACGGGCATCTGACGACGGAACGACATCCACAATGCTTTCATCTGTTATGACCACGGGTCGCAGATTCCTTGTTCTTAATACCACCAGCATTCCTGCCACCCCCTACTTGGATGTATTCAGAAAATTCGGCTGCAAAAACAAAACAATATCTAACTAAATTAACCAGGTAACTTTAAAAAATAGATGTCTTTCTAATAGTCACTCTCATAGAGGTTCATAGCTATTGTAAGATATAACCCATATAATAGGTAGAAATTCATATATTTGTAATCAATTTTTAAACAAAATCCCTAAAAAAAATTAAAATCAAAACAAAAAATTGCAGCACGTAAACACATGTACTGAAGATATTGAAATATACTGAGTAAAACTTAGTAGGTAACAACTGCGTGTTTAGTAAAAACATAATAAGTTTAGTATTACTTATAGATACATAGAAACTACATGAAAACTCTAATTCAATACAAGCATGATGCGTAGAAACAAAGAGAGTTTCCAAAGTGTGACCAAACTAAAGGGTAAAATGAAACTATATTTAGTTCTGGAATCAAAACTGCCAAGTAGTGTGCAAGGGTTTATGCTAGAATACCCTTAGAGTTTGAGAGGTTAATGGTCAAAATACTCACAGTAGCACATGGAAGGATGTACATGGTATCACATCATTTTATTGAGAGAGAATGCATTATTTTAGCAAAAATGGATACTTATAACATATCAGACAACACAATTTACAGGACACAAAGAGTCAAAGCTTAGCATTGACACCGGTACATATCGATATGTACTGGGTAAAACCTGATACATATTGATATATATCTTTTAGAGTCTACAACACCACCCTTTAGCTTCTTTTCTTCTATTGGTTCTCTTTTGTTTTCTGCAATTACAAACTGCATTAGACCCAAATTTCTACCACATTATAAGCAACAATTTGCAAACTTCTTTAAGCGAGTGAATCTCGTATGATATAGCAGAATAAGTTTACAACGTTGAAAACTCAGGAAGGCTACTAAAAAACATGGTCGATCAGTTAAATCTCTTTAACAAGTGGTTTCAGTTCAATAACCTCCAACCTTATTAATTTTGAGAATAATCATTCTACCACTAATTCAAAATGAATATACCACTAATTCAAAATGAATATCCAAGTACATATATACATGTACTAAAGATAACAAGAATTGAAAACCTAACTAGTGGATATTGATATGTATTGAGTGAAAACCTAGTAGATATTGATATGTATTGAGTGAAAACCTAGTAGATATTGATATGTACTAAGTGAAAATCTAACCAATTTCTTAACCCACTTACTTCCTCTAATTTCCTGAACTCTTTTTACTACCAACTTTCAAGATGACAATATTGTTATGACCACATGTTAAGACACCCATTAAAATGATAAAATAGGATTAATGAGCCTATAAATCTACGACATATCTATCAACAAATAAGAAACAAGTGCACATTCACGGACCTTGGACTCAACGACAAACATGAATACATTACCTGCCACTTGAAAGCTTAGTAAAATCGACCTTTTTCAAAAGACAGCGATGTAATTGTGGTATACTTAATTCATGCATGAAACCAAATGAAAACTATCATGTTGTATGATGCAGGTGCTAATCCTAAAGACTTAAAAAGTACAAGAAAACATTTTTAAAAAAATCATCAAATTAATGTGCATCTCGTTAGGAACAAAGCATAAAAGTCAAGTACAAAGAACGAAAAATCAAAAGAGCATCATGTTCCACTTATCTGACTTCATTGTAGTAGCATATGACGATCATCATCATAGGACAATCCAACTGAGAGATGTCCCATACTTGTGATGGTGATTATATTCATTTGCAAATGTTCTTCATGTAATACACTACAAACTTCTCATTTCATAATTGCTTTATCCCATTCGTAGTGTTTATAACAATGGTAAGTATTTAAGATTCTGATTGGATAGTTGGACTTCTGATCGTATTGAAAGTATATGGCTCATATAAAGGTGCTTCTAGGAGGCGGAGGATATAGTAGGCAAATGCGTACTGTAAGTGACACTATCAAAAACCATCCAGTTTTTCATGGTACAACCAAATATGTACTGCAATTTTTACCAGTACATATGGATTTTTCTTTCATATCACATGCATAATCAACAAGGGTATTCATAAGAAAACAAAGTAACAACAATACATAAACAAGTACATGGTGATATGTACTTCATTTTTCGCAATACAGACAAATACGTACTGGCAGTTGACACTATCAAAAACTACAGGCAAATACGTACTGGCAGTTGACACAATAAAAAACTATCCAGTTATTCACGGTACAACCAAATATCCATCAGTATTCGATAATACATATTGATATGTACCTGATGCATATGCAATCCAAGTATTCAATAATGCAAATTGATATGTAGCGCTGATGAATTCTACTTATATTCAACAATACAAAACATATTGCTATGTATTGTATTAACACATACTGCATATTATGTTTTTGGTATTCAAGGATACATATTGACATGTATTACATCAACGAATCACTTTTCCTTAAGTACATATTGATATGTTCAAGCATAAACTATGCTAGGATTTTATACAGTACATATCATCAACTAATCACTCTTTCCCTTACTACATATTTAAATGTATTCAAGCATGAACTAAGGGTTTAGCAAAAATCTGAAAACTTTTATATATCCAGAACTTGAAAAAAATTGTGAAACTTTCAATATTCCACTACACATACAAAAACCCCAAATTCATAGCAGTAACTATGAAATTAGTAATTTTGTAACAAAAATTCTCAAAAAAATACGAACCTAAGAAATAAAAATTGAAGAAGATCAAAAATATTACAAAAAATACCTGTTAAATAGCTTCAAAATCTGTTATGCTAATTACAGTATATATTGATATGTATTGCACCAACGAATTGATGTTAATAGGAGATTGAAAACATCAATTTTTCGATTAACATCAATTTCTTCAAGAAAAACTTGAAACTGAAAAAACCCCAGTTTTGATATAAAATTGAAATTGAAAAACTTAATACATACCTTAATTATATGTAAACCCATATCATCATCAGCATCAATAAAATCTTCTTCGTTAACATTAGTTTCTTCAAGAGTATCTGAGATTCACAAGATTTTTCGAATTTTCTGTAACTTGTTTGATTTTTGATTGTCTTTTTTTTTTGAATCTAGGGTTTTGATTTTCTTTTCTCTGATGAAGAAGAAGAATGAAATATCGATGAAAACAAGAAGAAAAGTGAAAACTGTTTTTTTTGTACGCATGTTTTCTTCTCTGCTTGTGACACGCGTGTTGTTAGGGTTACCTTGGTAATTTTGCGCTTTTTGAAACTTTGTTGGACCAGCCAGCAAATGTTTTATCTCACTGGACTACACATTAACCCGGGTCGGGTTTTATGGACTAAATAACAAATTTCTCATTTATTATAATAAAATTCTTCCAAATAAGATTACATACTTTTGGTTGGTAACCTTTCCACAAGCTGGGCTCCAACACCTTTTTGAATAGCAATACCTAATCTATGAAAAATAAATCTACCAACACCACTACTAGCATCATTACAAACTAAGCAGTTCTTCAGACGCTTAAAAAAACATAAAGTATCCTCACCTAATTCCCCCAAAGTAGAGAAAGCTAAAATGCCAAGCCCATAACCAAGTGAAACGCACTTATCAAAGTATTTGGTACGTTTTCGTGCAACAACATTAGAAATAGCTTTGCCAGGGACAAAAGAGCGAATACCTTCACCAGTGAAGGGAGATACCCCTGTAACATCCATGCAGACATCCTTACCATTTTCCAGTTGAGAACGAGGATATCAGCCGGCCGTAGGTCTTTGTCATCATCTGACAGGATCCCAAGAGAGACTTCCTTGCGCGCAGGAACACTAGCTTTGTAACAAATGTCGATAACCACATCACGTACAAAGTCATGTCGAAACTTAACCCCAACATCCTTAGCACAATGAAGCGCATGATCTCCATAAATATCCATAGATTTGTTACAACTAGAGCACAAACCATTCTCAACAAACAAAGGAATACCCAAGCAATAGCAAAGGACAGCTCTGAACTGTCTAGTCCCGAGACACTGATTAAGTCCACTAATAGGTATAGCCAATAAATAATCTTGAGCATGCTTAACTTGGTTACACTGCCACAAAATGGAATCTCTTGTAGACATAGAAAACTGGTCTGGTACTTTCCTCTTAATTGCATCAAAATAGTACTAACTGCCAGGATGAGGGGTGGGGTGGGGGGGGGGGGGGGGGGGCAGTATCATCAACGCAATAAGAAGAAGGTAATCCACATACCTGAATAAAATTCTGCAATGCCAACTGATAAGCAGAGCCTTTGTTTGTTGGGAATAAGTTACCAAAAATCACCTTTTGTACTGGAGTCGTCTGACTCTGAGAAGCGAGGTAACAATAGGCGCGAGTGTCAGCCATAGTGTAAATTCCCATGCCACCATCTTGGATAGGCAAGGTAGCTAATCTCTGCTGCAAAGGTCCAAAACCAGAGCCATCACCAGTGATAAGAAGTCTCAAGTACTTGAGAAAATTATCGTCAAAGACCTCGGCAGCTTGCTGAAGGGAAACGGGATTGGTAGTGCGCAATGCAAAATATAATCTAGAAACACCGGTGCAGTTGCGAAGTAATAGCATCTCGCTTTGAGGATCCTTGAGTTTTTTGATGGAAGACATAAGTTGAACCGTCTTGTTCACTCTACTCAGCATCATGTCACTGATAAAGTTCAGATCCAAACTCACAGGACCACCCAAAAGTTTAACAACATTAGATGGCCTACCAATGTCAGGAGGGAAAACACTATCATCAATAATTCTGGGATCCATAGACGGCCAGAAAACTTCCGTTTTCTTAACATTGAGATGTAAACCTCTACTTGGTCCTTCAGTTTCTATAATACGCAAGGCCTTAGACACCTCAAGAGTATCACCAATGATTGTACCGTCGTCAAGGTACCATGCGTGCAGATCGAGTTTACAACTTGAAGCAATAGTCTTCACTAGAGGGTGAAGAGTCAAAGAAAACAACAAGGGACCGAGAGGGTCACCCTGTTGTACTCCAAGGGCAGACGACAAAATGTATTGATTATAGTAAAGTTTAGCAGGTCGCACATAACAAAATTCTACCCATCGAGAAATACCTGGACATTGGAGACGAACCTCCTTGATGAGCTGAGATCTGCTCACCATGTTGAAAGCGTTAGAGAAGTCAATAAGCAGCATTGACATCTTGTCTGAGTGACCTTTCAACTCAAGGAGACCATTTACAGCATGTAAAATACTTTCCCCTCCAGCAGGAACACCAACCCCAAATTGATAGTCTCCTAGATAAGAGGACATATCCTTTGCAACAGAAAAGGCAGCCACTTTGGAAAAAAATCTACGCCAAACCGTGCCATCTGAAATAGGCCGAATACCCCCTCCAGGCTTGAGTAACTGAGTTAAGGGCGCACTGGCTATGAACTCTCCCAACTCCGCCGGACATTTGCCAGCCAACCAAAGATTGACAACTCCTGTAATCGAAGCGAGTAAAATATCTGCTACAGCAGCCGCTGCCCCACTCGTCGCATCAACTAAATGTTGTGCCCTCAAACCATCTCGACCGCATGATGTTTCTTTATGAAAACTCTTAATAGCTCCCAAAACAGCACGACAATCCACGGTAATTGGGTCCGTGATAAAGTCATCACCAGAAACAACCGGAGGAGGCGCTGCAGGGTGTTTGTCTTACAATTCCAAAAAAGTTTGTTCATTGCAAGGAGCCTTTCCACTGGAAGAAAGCACTTTGATCGCAGCACCAAAATGGCCACATCTTATTTTCCTACGACAAGCTGTCAAGTTAGCCAAACCTTGCTTCTTCTCATCTGATTGACTAGGCCCATTACGAGGGAGCTGTAGCATTTTTTCCACCAAAGCCCAACAACCATTGGGCTCCTTCCAAATTGATAAAGCCTGGTTTATAGCTGTTACCTGAAGCCGTTTCCGTTTCCCTGACTTCGCCTCGGCTGCACTTTTTGGCCTGTAGAGAGCTAAAGTACAAATGGGGAGAAGAATAAGTTG